>NC_091293.1:16489051-16761551 GCF_038502225.1 Cherax quadricarinatus | reverse complement strand
AATCCTTTTTAAGTCACTTGTTCTCTCTAGGCTGGAATATTTCTGTACTCTAACAGCCCCTTTCAGGGAAGGCGAAACTGCAGATCTGGAGAATGTACAGAGGACATTCACTGCATGTATAAATCTAGTCAAGCACCTCAATGACTGGGAACGTTTGAAGTCTCCTGTACTGTTTTCTTTGGAATGCAGGCAAGAAAGTTACATCATAATTTACACCTGGAAAATTCTAAAGGAACTGGTCCCAAATCTGCACACACACAAATCATTCCATCTTCAAGCAAGAGGCCCAGCAAACAGTGAAATATTTCCGCAATGGGAAGCAAAGGTGTCATGAGTACACTGAGTGTTGTCACGATAAGAGTGATAGGCCCAAGATTTGTCAGCAGCCTCCCGTCGTATATAAGGGAAATTATGAACAGACTCCTGGATGTCTTCAAGAACCACCTTTATAAGTTACCGATCATCCTGGTTGATTCGGCCTTGTTCTACCAGGAGACCTGGTCTGGGACCAGGCCGCGGGGGCATTGACCCCCGATACATTCTCCAGGCAGACTCTAGGTATCTGTTATTCCCTTTGATGGCTGTGTCACAACCAGTGATGTAGGCTGTGTCACAACCAGTGATGTAGGCTGTGTCACAAGCAATGATGTAGGCTGTGTCACAACCAGTGATGTAGGCTGTGTCACAGTCAGTGATGTAGTCTGTCACAACCAGTGATGTAGGCTGTGTCACAATCAATGATTTAGGCTGTGTCACAACCAGTGATTCACTAGCACGTTAAGAGACAACACAATAAGTGTCAGGGGCCCAAGACTGTTCAACTGCCTCCCAGCATACATAGCAGGCACTGGACAAGCACAAAAAGTCGGTACCTGACCAGCCGGGCTGTGGTTCGTACGTTGGATTGCGTGCAGCCAGCAGTAACAGCCTGGTTGATCAGGCCCTGATCCACCATGAGGCCTGGTCACAGACCGGGCCGCGGGGGCGTTGACCCCCGGAACTCTCTCCAGGTAAACTCCAGGCAAACAACCAGTGATGAAGGCTGTGTCATAACCAGTGACACAGGCTGTGTCACAACCAGTGATACATGCTGTCACAACCAGTGATACATGCTGTAGTGATACATGCTGTCACAACCAGTGATACATGCTGTAGTGATACATGCTGTCACAACCAGTGATACATGTTGTCACAACCAGTGATACATGCTGTAGTGATACATGCTGTCACAACCAGTGATACATGCTGTCACAACCAGTGATACAGACTGTAGTGATATATGCTGTAGTGATACATGTTGTCACAACCAGTGATACATGCTGTAGTGATACATGCTGTAGTGATACATGCTGTAGTGATACATGTCACAACCAGTGATACATGCTGTCACAACCAGTGATACAGACTGTAGTGATACATGCTGTCACAACCAGTGATACATGCTGTCACAACCAGTGATACATGCTGTCACAACCAGTGATACATGCTGTCACAACCAGTGATACATGCTGTAGTGATACATGCTGTCACAACCAGTGATACAGACTGTAGTGATACATGCTGTCACAACCAGTGATACATGCTGTCACAACCAGTGATACATGCTGTAGTGATACATGCTGTCACAACCAGTGATACAGACTGTAGTGATACATGCTGTCACAACCAGTGATACATGCTGTCACAACCAGTGATACAGACTGTAGTGATACATGCTGTCACAACCAGTGATACATGCTGTCACAACCAGTGATACATGCTGTCACAACCAGTGATACATGCTGTAGTGATACATGCTGTCACAACCAGTGATACATGCTGTCACAACCAGTGATACATGTTGTCACAACCAGTGATACATGTCACAACCAGTGATACATGCTGTCACAACCAGTGATACATGCTGTCATAACCAGTGATACATGCTGTCACAACCAGTGATACATGTCACAACCAGTGATACATGTTGTCACAACCAGTGATACATGCTATCACAACCAGTGATACATGCTATCACAACCAGTGATACATGCTGTCATAACCAGTGATACATGCTGTCACAACCAGTGATACATGCTGTCACAACCAGTGATACATGTTGTCACAACCAGTGATACATGTTGTCACAACCAGTGATACATGTTGTCACAACCAGTGATACATGTCACAACCAGTGATACATGCTGTCACAACCAGTGATACATGCTGTCACAACCAGTGATACATGCTGTAGTGATACATGTTGTCACAACCAGTGATACATGCTGTCACAACCAGTGATACAGACTGTAGTGATACATGTTGTCACAACCAGTGATACATGCTGTCACAACCAGTGATACATGTTGTCACAACCAGTGATACATGTTGTCACAACCAGTGATACATGTTGTCACAACCAGTGATACATGCTGTCACAACCAGTGATACATGCTGTCACAACCAGTGATACATGCTGTAGTGATACATGCTGTCACAACCAGTGATACATGTTGTCACAACCAGTGATACATGTTGTCACAACCAATGATACATGTTGTCACAACCAGTGATACATGTCACAACCAGTGATACATGCTGTAGTGATACATGCTGTCACAACCAGTGATACATGTTGTCACAACCAGTGATACATGTCACAACCAGTGATACATGTTGTCACAACCAGTGATACATGTTGTCACAACCAGTGATACATGTCACAACCAGTGATACATGTTGTCACAACCAGTGATACATGTTGTCACAACCAGTGATACATGTCACAACCAGTGATACATGTCACAACCAGTGATACATGTCACAACCAGTGATACATGTCACAACCAGTGATACATGCTGTCACAACCAGTGATACATGTTGTCACAACCAGTGATACATGTTGTCACAACCAGTGATACATGTTGTCACAACCAGTGATACATGTTGTCACAACCAGTGATACATGCTGTAGTGATACATGCTGTCACAACCAGTGATACATGTCACAACCAGTGATACAGACTGTAGTGATACATGTTGTCACAACCAGTGATACATGCTGTCACAACCAGTGATACATGCTGTCACAACCAGTGATACATGCTGTCACAACCAGTGATACATGTTGTCACAACCAGTGATACATGCTGTCACAACCAGTGATACATGTTGTCACAACCAGTGATACATGCTGTAGTGATACATGCTGTCACAACCAGTGATACATGCTGTCACAACCAGTGATACATGCTGTCACAACCAGTGATACATGCTGTCACAACCAGTGATACATGCTGTCACAACCAGTGATACATGCTGTCACAACCAGTGATACATGCTGTCACAACCAGTGATACATACTGTCACAACCAGTGATACATGCTGTCACAACCAGTGATACATGCTGTCATAACCAGTGATACATGCTGTCATAACCAGTGATACATGCTGTCACAACCAGTGATACATGCTGTCACAATCAGTGATACATGCTGTCACAACCAGTGATACATGCTGTCATAACCAGTGATACATGCTGTCACAATCAGTGATACATGCTGTCACAACCAGTGATACATGCTGTCATAACCAGTGATACATGCTGTCACAACCAGTGATACATGCTGTCATAACCAGTGATACATGCTGTCACAACCAGTGATACATGCTGTCACAATCAGTGATACATGCTGTCACAACCAGTGATACATGCTGTCACAACCAGTGATACATGCTGTCACAATCAGTGATACATGCTGTCACAATCAGTGATACATGCTGTCATAACCAGTGATACATGCTGTCACAACCAATGATACATGCTGTCACAACCAGTGATACATGCTGTCATAACCAGTGATACATGCTGTCATAACCAGTGATACATGCTGTCATAACCAGTGATACATGCTGTCACAATCAGTGATACATGCTGTCATAACCAGTGATACATGCTGTCACAACCAGTGATACATGCTGTCACAACCAGTGATACATGCTGTCATAACCAGTGATACATGCTGTCATAACCAGTGATACATGCTGTCACAACCAGTGATACATGCTGTCACAACCAGTGATACATGCTGTAGTGATACATGCTGTCATAACCAGTGATACATGCTGTCACAATCAGTGATACATGCTGTCACAACCAGTGATACATGCTGTCAAAACCAGTGATACATGCTGTCATAACCAGTGATACATGCTGTCATAACCAGTGATACATGCTGTCACAACCAGTGATACATGCACTCTCTTCTTTATCATCCTCCACCACCTCCTCCTCTATTTCCTTTCTCTTCCCTCCCTCCTCCTCCTCCTCTTCTTTCCCCCTCCACTTTATCTCCTTCCTCTCACACCACTTCACTCCCATCTTCATATTTTCTGCAGCAAGAAGTAAGTTATCATATACTTCATGTTGTACAGGTCACGCAAAGCACTAATATATTACCTGTCAGGAGAGAGAGAGAGAGAGAGAGAGAGAGAGAGAGAGAGAGAGAGAGAGAGAGAGAGAGAGAGAGAGAGAGAGAGAGAGAGAGAGAGAGAGAGATAGAGAGAGAGAGAGAGAACATAAGAAAGAAGGAACACTGCAACAGGCCTCCTGACCCATGCGGAGCAGGTCCATGTCCCCCCACGGATTAGACCAATGATCCCCCCCGGATTAGCCCAATGACCCACCCAGTCTGGTCATCTCCACTCAAGGATGGAGCACTGCACCAGACCCAGCAGCACAAGCTAGTCAGGTCCAACTCACACCCACCCACACCAACTCATGTATTTATCTAACTTATTTTTAAAACTACACAACGTTTTAGCCTCAATAACTGTACTCGGGTGTTTGTTCCACTCATTAACAACTCTATTACCAAACCAATGCTTTCCTATATCCTTCCTGAATCTGAATTTTTCCAACTTGAAACCATTGCTGCGAGTCCTGTCTTGGCTGGAAATTTTCAGCACGCTATTTACATCCTCTTTATTAATTCCTGTTTTCCATTTATACATCTCGATCATATCCCCCCTAATTCTATGCCTTTCGAGAGAGTGGAGATTCAGGGCCCTCAGTCTATCCTCATAGGGAAGATTTCTGATACATGGGATCATCTTTGTCATCCTCCTCTGTACGTTTTCCAGAGCATTTATTTCCATTCTGTAATACGGTGACCAGAACTGTGCAGCATAGTCTAAATGAGGCCTAACCAAGGATATATAGAGCTGAAGAACAACCTGAGGACTTCTATTATTTATACTTCTATATATGAAGCCAAGAATTCTGTTAGCTTTATTGCGAACACTAATGCACTGTTGTCTTGGTTTGAGATTAGTGCTAACCAGAACTCCTAAATCCTTTTCGCAATCAGAAGTATTAAGATCTACATTATTTAGTTTATATGTGGCATGGTTATTTAACTGTCCAACATTTAGAACTTTGCATTTGTCAATATTAAACTGCATCTGCCACTTCTCCGACCATTGCATCAGTCTATTCAAATCATCCTGGACTGCTCTAGTGTCCTCATTAGAATGAATTGGACGGCCTATTTTGGTGTCATCAGCAAATTTGCTTATGTCGCTATTTATTCCCTCATCTATGTCGTTTATGTAAATTGTGAACAACAACGGGCCCAACACTGACCCCTGAGGAACACCGCTTGTGACGTGCCCCCATTCTGATTTCTCCCCATTTATGCAAACTCTCTGCTGTCTATTTGTCAGCCGTGCCTCTACCCAGGAAAAAATTTCTCCTCCTATTCCGTGTGCCTTAAGTTTCCTCAATAGCCTCTGATGTGGAACTCTATCGAAAGCCTTACTGAAGTCCATATACACAGTATTATATTCATTACCATGATCTACCTCCTCAAACACCTTAATGAAAAAAGTTACCAAATTCGTAAGACAGGAACGCCCCTTCGTAAAACCGTGTTGAGATTCATTAATCAATCTGTGCTTGTCAAGATGGCTACGAATTGCTTCGGCAATTATTGATTCCATAAATTTTCCCGCTATGGAGGTAAGGCTTATTGGTCTATAGTTCGAAGCCAAGGACCTGTCACCTGCCTTGTAAATAGGTATTACATTTGCCATTTTCCACTTATCAGGCACTATGCCAGTTTGTAGTGATATGTTAAAAAGATTAGCCAAAGGTATGCTAAGTTCCTCTTTACATTCCTTTAATACCCTTGCAAACAGTTCATCAGGGCCTGGGGATTTGTTAGGTTTTAGTTTCTCTATTTGTCTGAGGACCATGTCACTAGCTACCGCAATCGTACATAGTTTATTATCATCCTGTTCTACATAATCTATTATTTCAGGAATATCGCTAGTATTTTCCTGGGTGAAAACTGAGAGGAAGTAGGTATTTAGAATTTCACACATATCCTTATCACTGTCAGTGATCTGACCAGAGTTACTCTTAAGTGGGCCAATCTTGTCCCTAATCTTACTTCTGTATACCTGAAAGAATCCTTTTGGGTTAGTCTTTGAATCCCTTGCAACCTTAGCCTCATAATCCCTTTTTTGATTTTCCTATTCCTTTCTTTATTTCTCTCTTTAATTGAATATATTGATTTCTTAACTGCCGACCCCCTCTTTTGATACGCCTATGTATGCCTCTCTTTTGACCAATGAGATGTTTTAATCTATTGTTCATCCATTTGGGATAATTTTTGTTAGATCTAATTTCCCTACTCGGAACAAAAGTTGTCTGGGCAGCTAGAACTATGCTCTGAAAAACGTCATATTGGCAACCGAGATCACCTACCTGATCCATAGTCAGGACATCCCAATTTAGCCCACCCAGATCATTTTTCAGTCCCATGAAGTTGGCCAAGCGAAAATCTGGGACAGAGATTTGATTGCAGTTATCTGGGTAATTTCATGATATATTGAAACTAAGTGATTTGTGGTCACTTTCCCCAAGCTCATCATTAACCTCAATTTATTAATTAGTGAATCTTTGTTGGCAAGAACCACGTCAAGCAGATTGTTTCCTCTAGTTGGTTCTGTCACAACCTGTTCTAAAAAGCAATCCTGAACCGTATCAAGAAAGTCACTAGACTCAAGATTTCCTGTCATATTGTTCCAATCAATTTGTCTAAAGTTAAAATCTCCCATTATCACAACATTTTCATATCTAGACGCCTTATGAATTTCGTCCCATAACAGCTTACTGCCCTCCCTATCAAGGTTTGGGGGCCTATAAATCACACCCAAAATTAATTTGTCACGTCCCTCGAGAAACTGTAGCCAAACAGATTCTGTGTTCGATGTTTCTAATCTTATATCATGTCTAAGACAACAATTTAAATTTTCTCTGACTTACATCGCCACACCACCACCCTTCCTGTTGACCCTATCAATGTGGAATAGTTTATAACCCTGTATGTTGCATTCAGAAGGCATTTCTCTATCTTTCAGGTTGAACCAGGTCTCTGTTATACCAATAATATCTATACTACCTACACTTGCAAGTAATCTTAGCTCATCTATCTTATTTCTTAGACTCCTACTATTTGTATAGTAAACCTTAAGGGAGCTACTCACTCGTTGCCCTCTACTATCTCTCTTTGTTTGTTGATCAGTTGATTTGCCATTACTAGCAACTTTATTTTGAATATTATCTTTTAAACATATCCCTGAGGTATCCCGGTAATAACTGCTGTTTTTAACCCTAATGCTGCAGCCTGATTGTTTCCCACAAACACCCATACCTCTATAATCTATCAGTTTAAATTCCTAGACAAGTCATCAATTACCCTCTCAATTGAATTGGCTAATGCAACCACTCCATCCCCAGAGAGATGAACCCCATCCCTTGCATACATATCACGTTTGCCAAAGAATAGGTCCCAGTTATCAATGAATGGGACTGCAAGTTCCTTGCAGTACCTGTCTAGCAAGCAATTTATACCAATTGCCCTAGACATCCATTCATTGCCCACTCCCTTTCTAGGCAAGATGCTACATATGACTGGGATCCCTCCCTTAGACCTAACTACTTCTATGGCTGACCTGTACTTATCCAGCAGCTCCTCTCTCCTGCCCTTCCCAATGTCATTACCCTCATCACTAAGACAGATAATGGGCTTGTTCCCATTACCTGCCGTAATATTATCCAACCTGCTGACTATGTCACCAACATCTGCTCCAGGAAGACACACTCTCTGTCTGACCTGTCTGTCTCTATTACAAAATGCACGGTCCATATATCTTACCTGAGAATCGCCTACTATTAAAATATTCTTACCTTGATTAGCAGGGGAATCAGTGGTACCTTCAACCTCACTAACCACTGAAGTACACTCGTCTTGGAGAACAGAGAATCGATTTCCTACCTTCACATCTTCTCTATCAACTCTCCTCATCTTCCTTCTTCCTGAACTGTGAACCACTTGCCACTTAAAGCGGCTGCTACTATCACTGCTGGTGATCATTCCTTCCTTACCAGCTAAATCCTTCTCACACTCGCTCCCAAACTCATCTATGCGAAGCTTCGGCCTCCTATTTTCCTCCTGAAGAAGTAGAATCTCCTTCTTCAACACTTGAACCTGAGATTCTAAAACACTACAAGCCATGGTGCTTGGTAACAACCCATGCTAACTCCCAAGAGCTTAGGCAGGTATGACCGCAGGTGACCACTGACCTCAGCGTACTGACTGACCTCAGCATTTCCTCTTGATTTATTGCTGTTCTCAGTACTCATCTCAAACATTGTCAACCCCCAACCACACTTGTAATTACCACACACTTCACTTGTCTCGTACCTGCCATCATTGAGGCTTCCACACTTCACGTGTCTCGTACCTGCCATCATTGAGGCTTCCAAGCTTCACTTGTTTCGTATCTGCCATCACTGAGGCTTCCACATTTCACGTGTCTCGTACCTGCCATCATTGAGGCTTCCACACTTCACGTGTCTCGTATCTGCCATCATTGAGGCTTCCACACTTCACTTGCCTCGCACCTGCCATCACTGAGGCTTCCACACTTCATGTGTCTCGTTCCTGCCATCATTGAGGATTCCACATTTCACGTGTCTTGTATCTGCCATCATTGAGGCTTCCACACTTTACGTGTCTCGTGTCTGTCATCATTGAGGCTTCCACACTTCACTTGCCTCGTACCTGCCATCACTGAGGCTTCCACACTTCATGTGTCTCGTTCCTCCCATCATTGAGGCTTCCACACTTCACGTGTCTCGTATCTGCCATCATTGAGGCTTCCACACATCAGTTGTCTCGTACCTGCCACCATTGAGGCTTCCACACTTCACATGTCTCGTACCAGCCATCATTGAGGCTTCCACACTTCACTTGTCTCGTACCTGCCATCATTGAGGTTTCCACACTTCACTTGTCTCGTACCTGCCATCATTGAGGCTTCCACACTTCACATGTCTCGTACCAGCCATCATTGAGGCTTCCACACTTCACTTGTCTCGTACCTGCCATCATTGAGGCTTCCACACTTCACGTTCCTCGTACCTGCCATCATTGAGGCTTCCACACTTCACGTGTCTCATATCTGCCATCATTGAGGCTTCCACACTTCACGTGTCTCGTACCTGCCATCATTGAGGCTTCCACACTTCACTTGTCTCGTGCCTGCCATCACTGAAGTCTCCACACTTCACTTTTCTAGTACCTGCCATCGCTGAAGCCTCCACACTTCACTTCTCTCGTACCTCCCATCACTGAAGCCTCCACACTTCACTTCTTTCGTACCTGCCAACACTGAAGCCTCCACACTTCACTTCTCTCGTATCTGCCATCACTGAAGCCTCCACACTTCACTTCTCTCGCACCTGCCATCAATGAAGCCTCCACACTTCACTTGTCTCGTACCTGCCATCACTGAAGCCTCCATACTTCACTTCTCTCGTACCTCCCATCACTGAAGCCTCCACACTTCACTTGTCTCGTACCTGCCATCATTGAAGCCTCCACACTTCACTTCTCTCGTACCTGCCATCACTGAAGCCTCCACACTTCACTTGTCTCGTACCTGCCATCATTGAAGCCTCCACACTTCACTTCTCTCGTACCTGCCATCACTGAAGCCTCCACACTTCACTTCTCTCGTACCTGCCATCACTGAAGCCTCCACACTTCACTTCTCTCGTACCTGCCATCACTGAAGCCTCCACACTTCACTAGTCTCGCGCCTGCCATCACTGAAGCCTCCACACTTCACTAGTCTCGTGCCTGCCATCACTGAAGCCTCCACACTTCACTAGTCTCGTACCTGCCATCACTGAAGCCTCCACACTTCACTAGTCTCGTACCTGCCATCACTGAAGCCTCCACACTTCACTAGTCTCGTACCTGCCATCACTGAAGCCTCCACACTTCACTAGTCTCGTACCTGCCATCACTGAAGCCTCCACACTTCACTAGTCTCGTGCCTGCCATCACTGAAGCCTCCACACTTCACTAGTCTCGTGCCTGCCATCACTGAAGCCTCCACACTTCACTAGTCTCGTACCTGCCATCACTGAAGCCTCCACACTTCACTAGTCTCGTACCTGCCATCACTGAAGCCTCCACACTTCACTAGTCTCGTGCCTGCCATCACTGAAGCCTCCACACTCCACTAGTCTCGTACCTGCCATCACTGAAGCCTCCACACTTCACTAGTCTCGTACCTGCCATCACTGAAGCCTCCACACTTCACTAGTCTCGTGCCTGCCATCACTGAAGCCTCCACACTTCACTAGTCTCGTACCTGCCATCACTGAAGCCTCCACACTTCACTAGTCTCGTACCTGCCATCACTGAAGCCTCCACACTTCACTAGTCTCGTACCTGCCATCACTGAAGCCTCCACACTTCACTAGTCTCGTGCCTGCCATCACTGAAGCCTCCACACTTCACTAGTCTCGTACCTGCCAGCACTGAAGCCTCCACACTTCACTAGTCTCGTACCTGCCATCACTGAAGCCTCCACACTTCACTAGTCTCGTACCTGCCATCACTGAAGCCTCCACACTTCACTAGTCTCGTACCTGCCAGCACTGAAGCCTCCACACTTCACTAGTCTCGTACCTGCCATCACTGAAGCCTCCACACTTCACTAGTCTCGTACCTGCCATCACTGAAGCCTCCACACTTCACTAGTCTCGTGCCTGCCATCACTGAAGCCTCCACACTTCACTAGTCTCGTACCTGCCATCACTGAAGCCTCCACACTTCACTAGTCTCGTACCTGCCAGCACTGAAGCCTCCACACTTCACTAGTCTCGTGCCTGCCATCACTGAAGCCTCCACACTTCACTAGTCTCGTACCTGCCATCACTGAAGCCTCCACACTTCACTAGTCTCGTGCCTGCCATCACTGAAGCCTCCACACTTCACTAGTCTCGTACCTGCCAGCACTGAAGCCTCCACACTTCACTAGTCTCGTACCTGCCATCACTGAAGCCTCCACACTTCACTAGTCTCGTACCTGCCATCACTGAAGCCTCCACACTTCACTAGTCTCGTACCTGCCAGCACTGAAGCCTCCACACTTCACTAGTCTCGTACCTGCCATCACTGAAGCCTCCACACTTCACTAGTCTCGTACCTGCCATCACTGAAGCCTCCACACTTCACTAGTCTCGTGCCTGCCATCACTGAAGCCTCCACACTTCACTAGTCTCGTACCTGCCATCACTGAAGCCTCCACACTTCACTAGTCTCGTACCTGCCAGCACTGAAGCCTCCACACTTCACTAGTCTCGTGCCTGCCATCACTGAAGCCTCCACACTTCACTAGTCTCGTACCTGCCATCACTGAAGCCTCCACACTTCACTAGTCTCGTGCCTGCCATCACTGAAGCCTCCACACTTCACTAGTCTCGTACCTGCCATCACTGAAGCCTCCACACTTCACTAGTCTCGTACCTGCCATCACTGAAGCCTCCACACTTCACTACTCTCGTACCTGCCATCACTGAAGCCTCCACACTTCACTAGTCTCGTGCCTGCCATCACTGAAGCCTCCACACTTCACTAGTCTCGTACCTGCCAGCACTGAAGCCTCCACACTTCACTAGTCTCGTACCTGCCATCACTGAAGCCTCCACACTTCACTAGTCTCGTACCTGCCATCACTGAAGCCTCCACACTTCACTAGTCTCGTACCTGCCAGCACTGAAGCCTCCACACTTCACTAGTCTCGTACCTGCCATCACTGAAGCCTCCACACTTCACTAGTCTCGTACCTGCCATCACTGAAGCCTCCACACTTCACTAGTCTCGTGCCTGCCATCACTGAAGCCTCCACACTTCACTAGTCTCGTACCTGCCATCACTGAAGCCTCCACACTTCACTAGTCTCGTACCTGCCAGCACTGAAGCCTCCACACTTCACTAGTCTCGTACCTGCCAGCACTGAAGCCTCCACACTTCACTAGTCTCGTACCTGCCAGCACTGAAGCCTCCACACCTCACTCACGGACATGTGGCCGAACTGGTATTCATCACAGTATATTTCCCAAACATTAAAAAGGAGAAATATATATAACAAGCAAAATTAAAAAGGTCGAGTATATAAATATCAGTGATGATAACACCTCTCCTCCATCTGTCCTCCCGTCTGAGTTCATAAACTCTACCTTCTCATGTGTTAATTCTCCTGTTGTCTTCCATCGCTAGGTTATATTTGGTAAAGTTCTTCAGGAAACAGGACAAGTCTGCCTTCCCTGTATTTCCAGTCTCTCAAATCATAACAACTCTGTGTTTCTTAGTCATCAACCTTACTTGTCGTCAAACCAACAACAACCTTCCTAGTGTGATGAATGGTTTAGAAAACCAACAAGTTGAAGAAATGAGACACTTATGCAACACATGGGAATCTTTATATTGGACTGACATCAGTCCAATATAAAGTAGAAATGGGTAAGGAGAGGAGAAGTTTGAGGTAATCAATCCCTCAACCTGGAAGCGATGTGTTCAGTCCATCACTCTTGTAGGAAATGCAGCATAGGGCCAGAGAGGTGGCTTATATACTGCAGTCAGATGAGGTGAAGCAGGAGGAGGCGGGATCGCAGTGGGACCTGCCACTAGTGTAAGTAGGTCGTCGTCCAAAGGTTGGGATCTTGGTACAAAGATTTCAACGCTTGCCCACTGGGCCAGCAGCTTCAATAACATTCGTCCAACTAGGTATATTTCTACACCATAGGAAGGTTAGCATAGGTACCACTGTCACCACAAATGCAAGTTTTTTACAGACGGTCTGGAGTTTTGAGACTCTCTGACCGCGGGTTCAAACCCCATCCGTGGTATGGTTTGTTTGCAATCGTGTCATTACGATTTCGTGAGTCACGACGACTGAAATATTTACGGTCAGCGACCAACCACAACCTCGTCTAGACTGTGTTCACCGAGAAAAATTGTAAAGTCTATCTTGTGAACTGATGAACACCTCATGGCTTGTGTTCATCACGTCTTGTTCATCACTGTGTTCACCACGTCTTGTTCATCATTTTATTCACCACGTCTTGTTCATGACTGCGTTCATCACTCACTCGTCACTGTTCATCACTCACTCGTCACTGTTCATCACTCACTCATCACTGTGTTCATCACTCACTCATCACTGTGTTCATCACTCACTCGTCACTGTTCATCACTCACTCGTCACTGTTCATCACTCACTCACCACTGTGTTCATCAATCACTCATCACTGTGTTCATCACTCATCACTGTGTTCATCACTCATCACTGTGTTCATCACTCATCACCGTGTTCATCACTCATCACCGTGTTCATCACTCATCACTGTGTTCATCACTCTGGGTCATCACACAACTGTCTTAAACCATCACACTGGTAACTTGTCTCGTAGAGACAATTATTGTATAGTAACAGCTGTGATCTAGAGTGTGTGAGTGCCACAGTTGTGGTGGTCTAGAGTGCATGAGTGCTACAGTTGTGGTGGTCTAGAGTGCATGAGTGCCACAGTTGTGGTGGTCTAGAGTGCATGAGTGCCACAGTTTTGGTGGTCTAGAGTGCATGAGTGCTACAGTTGTGGTGGTCTAGAGTGCATGAGTGCTACAGTTGTGGTGGTCTAGAGTGCATGAGTGCCACAGTTGTGGTGGTCTAGAGTGCATGAGTGCCACAGTTGTGGTGGTCTAGAGTGCATGAGTGCCACAGTTGTGGTGGTCTAGAGTGCATGAGTGCCACAGTTGTGGTGGTCTAGAGTGCATGAGTGCCACAGTTTTGGTGGTCTAGAGTGCATGAGTGCCACAGCTGTGGTGATCTAGAGTGCGTGAGTGCCACAGTTGTGGTGGTCTAGAGTGCATGAGTGCCACAGTTGTGGTGGTCTAGAGTGCATGAGTGCCACAGTTGTGGTGGTCTAGAGTGCATGAGTGCCACAGTTGTGGTGGTCTAGAGTGCATGAGTGCCACAGTTGTGGTGGTCTAGAGTGCATGAGTGCCACAGTTGTGGTGGTCTAGAGTGCATGAGTGCCACAGTTTTGGTGGTCTAGAGTGCATGAGTGCCACAGCTGTGGTGATCTAGAGTGCGTGAGTGCCACAGTTGTGGTGGTCTAGAGTGCATGAGTGCCACAGTTGTGGTGGTCTAGAGTGCATGAGTGCCACAGTTGTGGTGGTCTAGAGTGCGTGAGTGCCACAGTTGTGGTGGTCTAGAGTGCATGAGTGCTACAGTTGTGGTGGTCTAGAGTGCATGAGTGCCACAGTTGTGGTCTAGAGTGCGTGAGTGCCACAGTTGTGGTGGTCTAGAGTGCATGAGTGCCACAGTTGTGGTGGTCTAGAGTGCGTGAGTGCCACAGTTGTGGTGGTCTAGAGTGCATGAGTGCTACAGTTGTGGTGGTCTAGAGTGCATGAGTGCCACAGTTGTGGTGGTCTAGAGTGTGTGAGTGCCACAGTTGTGGTGGTCTAGAGTGCATGAGTGCTACAGTTGTGGTGGTCTAGAGCGCATGAGCCACAGTTGTGGTCTAGAGTGCGTGAGTGCCACAGTTGTGGTGGTCTAGAGTGCATGAGTGCCACAGTTGTGGTCTAGAGTGCGTGAGTGCCACAGTTGTGGTGGTCTAGAGTGCATGAGTGCCACAGTTGTGGTGGTCTAGTGTGCGTGAGTGCCACAGTTGTGGTCTAGAGTGCGTGAGTGCCACAGTTGTGGTGATCTAGAGTGCTTGAATGCCACAGTTGTGGTGGTCTAGAGTGCATGAGCGCCACAGTTGTGGTGGTCTAGAGTGCATGAGTGCCACAGTTGCGCTGGTTTAGAGTGCATGAGTGCCACAGTTGTGGTGGTCTAGAGTGCATAAGTGCCACAGTTGTGGTGGTCTAGAGTGCATGAGTGCCACAGTTGTGGTGGTCTAGAGTGCATAAGTGCCACAGTTGTGGTGGTCTAGAGTGCATGAGTGCCATAGCGGTGATCTAGAGTGCGTGAGTGCCACAGTTGTGGTCTAGAGTGCATGAGTGCCACAGTTGTGGTGGTCTAGAGTGCGTGAGTGCCACAGTTGTGGTGGTCTAGTGTGCATGAGTGCCACAGTTGTGGTCTAGAGTGCATGAGTGCCACAGTTGTGGTGGTCTAGAGTGCATGAGTGCCACAGTTGTGGTGGTCTAGAGTGCATGAGTGCCATAGCTGTGATCTAGAGTGAGTGCCACAGTTGTGGTGGTCTAGAGTGCATGAGTGCCACAGTTGTGGTGGTCTAGAGTGCGTGAGTGCCACAGTTGTGGTGGTCTAGAGTGCATGAGTGCCACAGTTGTGGTCTAGAGTGCATGAGTGCCACAGTTGTGGTGGTCTAGAGTGCATGAGTGCCACAGTTGTGGTCTAGAGTGCATGAGTGCCACAGTTGTGGTCTAGAATGCATGAGTGCCACAGTTGTGGTGGTCTAGAGTGCATGAGTGCCACAGTTGTGGTGGTCTAGAGTGCATGAGTGCCACAGTTGTGATGGTCTAGAGTGCATGAGTGCCACAGTTGTGGTGGTCTAGAGTGCATGAGTGCCACAGTTGTGGTGGTCTAGAGTGCATGAGTGCCACAGTTGTGGTGGTTTAGAGTGCATGAGTGCCACAGTTGTGGTGGTTTAGAGTGCATGAGTGCCACAGTTATGGTGGTCTAGAGTGCATGAGTGCCACAGTTGTGGTGGTCTAGAGTGCATGAGTGCCACAGTTGTGGTGGTCTAGAGTGCGTGAGTGCCACAGTTGTGGTGGTCTAGAGTGCATGAGTGCCACAGTTGTGGTGGTCTAGAGTGCGTGAGTGCCACAGTTGTGGTGGTCTAGAGTGCATGAGTGCCACAGTTGTGGTGGTCTAGAGTGCGTGAGTGCCACAGTTATGGTGGTCTAGAGTGCATGAGTGCCACAGTTGTGGTGGTCTAGAGTGCATGAGTGCCACAGTTATGGTGGTCTAGAGTGCATGAGTGCCACAGTTATGGTGGTCTAGAGTGCATGAGTGCCACAGTTGTGGTGGTCTAGAGTGCATGAGTGCCACAGTTGTGGTGGTCTAGAGTGCGTGAGTGCCACAGTTGTGGTGGTCTAGAGTGCATGAGTGCCACAGTTATGGTGGTCTAGAGTGCATGAGTGCCACAGTTGTGGTGGTCTAGAGTGCATGAGTGCCAAAGTTATGGTGGTCTAGAGTGCATGAGTGCCACAGTTATGGTGGTCTAGAGTGCATGAGTGCCACAGTTATGGTGGTCTAGAGTGCATGAGTGCCACAGTTATGGTGGTCTAGAGTGCACGAGTGCCACACTTGTGGTGGTCTAGAGTGCATGAGTGCCACAGTTGTGGTGGTCTAGAGTGCGTGAGTGCCACAGTTATGGTGGTCTAGAGTGCATGAGTGCCACAGTTGTGGTGGTCTAGCGTGCATGAGTGCCACAGTTATGGTGGTCTAGAGTGCATGAGTGCCACAGTTGTGGTGGTCTAGAGTGCATGAGTGCCACAGTTGTGGTGGTCTAGAGTGCATGAGTGCCACAGTTGTGGTGGTCTAGAGTGCATGAGTGCCACAGTTGTGGTGGTCTAGAGTGCATGAGTGCCACAGTTGTGGTGGTCTAGAGTGCATGAGTGCCACAGTTGTGGTGGTCTAGAGTGCATGAGTGCCACAGTTATGGTGGTCTAGAGTGCATGAGTGCCACAGTTGTGGTGGTCTAGAGTGCGTGAGTGCCACAGTTATGGTGGTCTAGAGTGCGAGTGCCACAGTTGTGGTGGTCTAGAGTGCACGAGTGCCACAGTTGTGGTGGTCTAGAGTGCCAGTGCCACAGTTGTGGTGGTCTAGAGTGCATGAGTGCCACAGTTGTGGTGGTCTAGAGTGCACGAGTGCCACAGTTGTGGTGGTCTAGAGTGCCAGTGCCACAGTATGATACTCGCAGTACCACTGATAATCAATCTATTTTTTCACTTCTTTTTGGGTGGCACAATAGATTAGATTACAATTATCTTCACTCTAGGCTTACACTGACGAGTTCCGAAAGATTTTCTTCTCCCGTAGGCCTTGAGTCAGGCCTATACTTCGTTTGTGATTATAATGTAGTTATTGAGAATTAATTGCCAGTATATTCACTTCAGTTTTTGTCACTGAAGCTCTGTTGTTCTGTTGTCTCTGTTGGAGCTCTGTTGTTCTGTTGTTTCTGTTGGAGCTCTGTTGTTCTGTTGTTTCTGTTGGAGCTCTGTTGTTCTGTTGTCTCTGTTGGAGCTCTGCTGTTTTGTTGTCTCTGTTGGAGCTCTGCTGTTCTGTTGTCTCTGTTGGAGCTCTGCTGTTCTGTTGTCTCTGTTGGAGCTCTGCTGTTCTGTTGTCTCTGTTGGCGCTCTGCTGTTCTGTTGTCTCTGTTGGCGCTCTGCTGTTCTGTTGTCTCTGTTGGCGCTCTGCTGTTCTGTTATCTCTGTTGGAGCTCTGCTGTTCTATTGTCTCTGTTGGAGCTCTGTTATTCTGTTGTATGTGGTGGAGCTCTGTTATTCTGTTGTATGTGGTGGAGCTCTGTTGTTCTGTTGTCTCTATTGTTCTTCTGTCTCCGTTGGAGCTCTCTTGTTCTGGTGTTCCTGTTGGGGCTCTGTTGTTCTGTTGTCTCTGTTGGAGCTCTGCTGTTCTGTTGTCTCTGTTGGAGCTCTGCTGTTCTGTTGTCTCTGTTGGAGCTCTGTTGTTCTGTTGGAGCTCTGCTGTTTTGTTGTCTCTGTTGAAGCTCTGCTGTTCTGTTGTCTCTGTTGGCGCTCTGCTGTTCTGTTGTCTCTGTTGGAGCTCTGCTGTTCTATTGTCTCTGTTGGAGCTCTGTTATTCTGTTGTATGTGGTGGAGCTCTGTTATTCTGTTGTATGTGGTGAAGCTCTGTTGTTCTGTTGTCTCTATTGTTCTTCTGTCTCCGTTGGAGCTCTGTTGTCTCTGTTGGAGCTCTCTTGTTCTGGTGTTCCTGTTGGAGCTCTGTTGTTCTGTTGTCTCAAGCTTTGTTGTTCTGTTGACTCTGTTGGGGCTCTAATGTTCTGTCTCTTGTCTCAGTTGGAGATCTGTTGTTCTGTTGTCTCTGTTGGAAATGTTCTGTTGTCTCTGTTAGAGCTATTTTGTTCTGTTGTCTCTGTTGGAGCTAATTTTTTTATGTTGTCTCTGTTGGAGCTCTGCAGTTCTGTTTCTGTTGGAGCTCTGTTGTTCTGTTATCTCAAGCTTTGTTGTTCTGTTGACTCTGTTGGGGCTCTAATGTTCTGTCTCTTGTCTCAGTTGGAGATCTGTTGTTCTGTTGTTCCCGTTGTACCTCTGTTGTTCTGTTGCCTGTGTTGAAACTGTTGTGACACTGACTAGTGTATTTATAAGCAGTTGTTTGTATGTGTGTATATGGAAGTATCTATACTTGTGTATTTTGTATGATTGTATATTTAAGTTGGTATAATAAATTAAGTTATTTTTATCTCTGACAGGGTGACCTGAGCAAAGCTGACTCCAGAGCTGTCTTCTTCACCGTCCATGACATGGGCAGCAACCGTGAGTGTCTGGCACCCTGTATGGCACCCTGTATGGCACCCCTCCTTCCTTGTGGCACCCATCACACACCAGCTGGTGTGTCTGGCACCATGTATGGCACCTCTCCCTCCTTGTGGCACCCATCATACACCAGCTGGTGTGTCTGGCACCCTGTATGACACCTCTCCCTCCTTGTGGCACCCATCATACACCAGCTGGTGTCTAACACCCTATGTGGCACTTTGTATGGCACCCGTCACCTAAACTGAGTACTAACTTTAGCTCTCCATCAGTCTTCCCAACAAGAATGAATCCCTTCCACTAATCCTCAATCTCTGCTCTTTCCATAGCCCCTCCCCTCCCCACCTGTACACCACCCCCTGCCACTATCTCTGCACCACCCCCTGCCACTATCTCTGCACCACCCCCTGCAACTATCTCTGCACCACCCCCTGCCACTATCTCTGCACCACCCCCTGCAACTATCTCTGCACCACCCCCTGCCACTATCTCTGCACCACCCCCTGCAACTATCTCTGCACCACCCCCTGCAACTATCTCTGCACCACCCCCTGCAACTATCTCTGCACCACCCCCTGCCACTATCTCTGCACCACCCCCTGCAACTATCTCTGCACCACCCCCTGCCACTATCTCTGCACCACCCCCTGCAACTATCTCTGCACCACCCCCTGCAACTATCTCTGCACCACCCCCTGCCACTATCTCTGCACCACCCCCTGCAACTATCTCTGCACCACCCCCTGCCACTATCTCTGCACCACCCCCTGCAACTATCTCTGCACCACCCCCTGCCACTATCTCTGCACCACCCCCTGCCACTATCTCTGCACCACCCCCTGCTCCTGTCTCTTAAGCTTATGTCTACACACCTCCCCATCCTTGCAGTCCCCTTGAGCCATGAAAAAAAAAACCTACCCCTCTCCTTCAACAACCCTTCCTATAGTGTGACTTTGTAAATGGTCCAAGTCGGACCGAAACGTCGTGGTAAGCTCCTCTCTCCTATGTGCGAGTTATTTGTGCATTGTTCCAGTCACGGTACTGTGTCCTTTTGTTTTTCAAGCAGAGGATATAGTCAACATTATGGCAGTCACGGAATTGACGAGAATGTAAACAAGAATTTCCGCAGTATTTCCAGCAGGATATTAAATACTATGGAGAAAATAAGTGGTTGGCAAGTGGGACTTATGGTCAGGAAGTAGTGGTGGTCTGAGGAACTGGACGAGTAAATGAACCCCACTGATTATGTGGCAGCAACTACTAATGTTCATACTTCCACTAAACAGCATGTGACTGAAACAGGAACCTGAAGACAAAACACAGGATCGTGAAATCAAATCAAGGAACGGGTGGGAGTTGAACCCATGGCCTTTGAGTCTTTAAAACTCCCAGGCCATTGTAAGTACCTATAATACAGACGCTATTGACAATTTACCACCAAAGAGCATGCGACTAAGACGGGAACATGGAGGCGGCAAGATGATCATGTACTGGCCAGGCCAGTACACTCAACTAAGAGTCCACATTACTCAACATCTTACCAGAAGACGTCAGCAACGCTGCTGGAACAAGTATGGAAGTTTTCAAGAGGAAACTAAACAAGTATCTTACACCAGGTGCCAGATCAACCAGTCAGTGGTAGATATGTGGGTCATCGGGCCACCAGCAGTAACAGCCTGGTTGACCAAGCAAGCACTAGACAAGACTGGCCCATGACCGGGCTCTGGCAGCAGAAAAACTCTCTCAACTCATTCAAGACATCAAAAGTAGAGGTATATCTCATTCAGTGTGACCTTCACTTAAATAAACATAACATTCAGTGGAGAAACTGAGAAATAAATTCCACTGAGGAAACACTCCGTCCATTACACGAAAATAAGGTAACTGATAAATGATGATACATGATAAACTCTTCCTACAAAAAATGGTTGACAATTGACTGGGAAAAGATGATATAATTGACATATCTTATGAAAAGATCTTCCTTGTAGCTGCTGTGAGACTGAACACAAGATCTTCCTTGTAGCTGCTGTGAGACTGAACACAAGATCTTCCTTGTAGCTGCTGTGAGACTGAACACAAGATCTTCCTTGTAGCTGCTGTGAGACTGAACACAAGATCTTCCTTGTAGCTGCTGTGAGACTGAACACAAGATCTTCCTTGTAGCTGCTGTGAGACTGAACACAAGATCTTCCTTGTAGCTGCTGTGAGACTGAACACAAGATCTTCCTTGTAGCTGCTGTGAGACTGAACACAAGATCTTCTTTGTAGCTGCTGTGAGACTGAACACAAGATCTTCCTTGTAGCTGCTGTGAGACTGAACACAAGATCTTCCTTGTAGCTGCTGTGAGACTGAACACAAGATCTTCTTTGTAGCTGCTGTGAGACTGAACACAAGATCTTCCTTGTAGCTGCTGTGAGACTGAACACAAGATCTTCCTTGTAGCTGCTGTGAGACTGAACACAAGATCTTCCTTGTAGCTGCTGTGAGACTGAACACAAGATCTTCTTTGTAGCTGCTGTGAGACTGAACACAAGATCTTCCTTGTAGCTGCTGTGAGACTGAACACAAGATCTTCCTTGTAGCTGCTGTGAGACTGAACACAAGATCTTCCTTGTAGCTGCGGTGAGACTGAACACAAGAATATAGTGATATTGTTTATGAAAGAAAGATAACCACGCAGACTCACGTGTTAGAGACTATGATAACTGCCAGTATTGCAAGCAAGGTGATAACTGCCAGTATTGCAAGCAAGGTGATAACTACCAGTACTGCAAGCAAGGTGATAACTACCAGTACTGCAAGCAAGGTGATAACTACCAGTACTGCAAGCAAGGTGATAACTACCAGTACTGCAAGCAAGGTGATAACTACCAGTACTGCAAGCAAGGTGATAACTACCAGTACTGCAAGCAAGGTGATAACTACCAGTACTGCAAGCAAGGTGATAACTACCAGTACTGCAAGCAAGGTGATAACTACCAGTACTGCAAGCAAGGTGATAACTACCAGTACTGCGAGCAATGTGATAACTACCAGTACTGCAAGCAAGGTGATAACTACCAGTACTGCAAGCAAGGTGATAGCTACCATACTGCAAGCAAGGTGATAATTAGCAGTACTGCAAGCAAGGTGACAACTACCAGTACTGCAAGCAAGGTGATAACTACCAGTGCTGCAAGCAAGGTGATAGCTACCAGTACTGCAAGCAAGGTGATAACTACCAGTACTGCAAGCAATGTGATAACTACCAGTACTGCAGGCAAGGTGACAACTACCAGTACTGCAAGCAAGGTGATAACTACCAGTACTACAAGCAAGGTGATAACTACCAGTACTGCAAGCAAGGTGATAACTACCAGTACTGCAAGCAAGGTGATAACTACCAGTACTGCAAGCAAGGTGATAACTACCAGTGCTGCAAGCAAGGAGATAACTACCATACTGCAAGCAAGGTGATAACTACCAGTACTGCAAGCAATGTGATAACCACCAGTACTGCAAGCAATGTGATAACCAGTACTGCAAGCAAGGTGATAACTACCAGTACTGCAAGCAAGGTGATAACTATCAGTACTGCAAGCAAGGTGATAACTACCAGTACTGAAAGCAAGGTGATAACTACCAGTACTGCAAGCAAGGTGATAACTGCCAGTGCTGCAAGCAAAGTGATAACTACCAGTACTGCAAACAAGGTGATAACTACCAGTACTGCAAGCAAGGTGATTACCAGTACTGCAAGCAAGATGATAACTACGAGTGCTGCAAGCAGGGTGATAACTACCAGTACTGCAAGCAAGGTGATAACTACCAGTACTGCAAGCAAGGTGATAACTACCAGTACTGCAAGCAAGGTGATAACTACCAGTACTGCAGGCAAGGTGACAACTACCAGTACTGCAAGCAAGGTGATAACTACCAGTACTGCAAGCAATGAAATTACCAGTACTGCAAGCAATGTGATAACTACCAGTACTGCAAGCAAAGTCATAACTACCAGTACTACAAGCAAGGTGATAACTACCAGTACTGCAAGCAAGGTGATAACTACCAGTACTGCAAGCAAGGTGATAACTACCAGTGCTGCAAGCAAGGTGATAACTACCAGTACTACAAGCAAGGTGATAACTACCAGTACTGCAAGCAAGGTGATAACTACCAGTACTGCAAGCAAGGTGATAACTACCAGTACTGCAAGCAAGGTGATAACTACCAGTATTGCAAGCAAGGTGACTACCAGTACTGCAAGCAAGGTGATAACTACCAGTACTGCAAGCAATGTAATAACTACCAGTACTGCAAGTAATGTGATAACTACCAGTACTGCAAGCAAGGTGATAACTACCAGTACTGCAAGCAATGTAATAACTACCAGTACTGCAAGTAATGTGATAACTACCAGTACTGCAAGCAAGGTGATAACTACCAGTACTGCAAGCAAGGTGATAACTACCAGTACTGCAAGCAATGTAATAACTACCAGTACTGCAAGCAATGTAATAACTACCAGTACTGCAAGCAATGTAATAACTACCAGTACTGCAAGTAATGTGATTACCAGTACTGCAAGCAATGTGATAACTACCAGTACTGCAAGCAAGGTGATAACTACCAGTACTGCAAGCAAGGTGATAACTACCAGTACTGCAAGCAAGGTGATAACTACCAGTACTGCAAGCAATGTGATAACTACCAGTACTGCAAGTAATGTGATAACTACCAGTACTGCAAGTAATGTGATAACTACCAGTACTGCAAGCAAGGTGATAACTACCAGTACTGCAAGCAATGTGATAACTACCAGTACTGCAAGCAAGGTGATAACTACCAGTACTGCAAGCAATGTGATAACTACCAGTACTGCAAGCAATGTGATAACTACCAGTACTGCAAGCAATGTGATAACTACCAGTACTGCAAGCAATGTGATAACTACCAGTACTGCAAGCAAGGTGATAACTACCAGTACTGCAAGCAAGGTGATAACTACCAGTACTGCAAGCAAGGTGATAACTACCAGTACTGCAAGCATGGTGATAACTACCAGTACTGCAAGCAATGTGATAACTACCAGTACTGCAAGCAATGTGATAACTACCAGTACTGCAAGCAATGTGATAACTACCAGTACTGCAAGCAATGTGATAACTACCAGTACTGCAAGCAAGGTGATAACTACCAGTACTGCAAGCAAGGTGATAACTACCAGTACTGCAAGCAAGGTGATAACTACCAGTACTGCAAGTAATGTGATAACTACCAGTACTGCAAGCAATGTGATAACTACCAGTACTGCAAGTAATGTGATAACTACCAGTACTGCAAGTAATGTGATAACTACCAGTACTGCAAGCAATGTGATAACTACCAGTACTGCAAGCAAGGTGATAACTACCAGTACTGCAAGCAAGGTGATAACTACCAGTACTGCTAGTAATGTGATAACTACCAGTACTGCAAGTAATGTGATAACTACCAGTACTGCAAGCAATGTGATAACTACCAGTACTGCAAGTAATGTGATAACTACCAGTACTGCAAGTAATGTGATAACTACCAGTACTGCAAGTAATGTGATAACTACCAGTACTGCAAGCAATGTGATAACTACCAGTACTGCAAGCAAGGTGATAACTACCAGTACTGCAAGCAAGGTGATAACTACCAGTACTGCAAGCAAGGTGATAACTACCAGTACTGCAAGTAATGTGATAACTACCAGTACTGCAAGCAATGTGATAACTACCAGTACTGCAAGTAATGTGATAACTACCAGTACTGCAAGCAATGTGATAACTACCAGTACTGCAAGTAATGTGATAACTACCAGTACTGCAAGCAAGGTGATAACTACCAGTACTGCTAGTAATGTGATAACTACCAGTACTGCAAGTAATGTGATAACTACCAGTACTGCAAGCAATGTGATAACTACCAGTACTGCAAGTAATGTGATAACTACCAGTACTGCAAGCAATGTGATAACTACCAGTACTGCAAGCAAGGTGATAACTACCAGAGGACTAGAACCTAGTTATCAGAGTAGATAACTTTGCAATCACAGAACAAGAACCAAGGAATCAGTCAGGACGTTTCCGGGGGTCAATGCCCCCGCGACTCTGTAAATGGCTCGCCCTCCTGGTGGACCAAGACCTGATCAACCAGGCTGTTACCGCTGGCCGCGCGCGATCCACCGCACGAACCACAACCTGGATGATAACGAACTAACTTGAAGAGCTCTTCAAGTTTGTTAACTTAGTTAACCTCTGAGTTAACACACACACATGAAGGTGCTGCCTGCTGCAGCCTAGGAAGGTGCTGCCTGCTGCAGCCTAGGAAGGTGCTGCCTGCTGCAGCCTAGGAAGGTGCTGCCTGCTGCAGCCTAGGAAGGTGCTGCCTGCTGCAGCCTAGGAAGGTGCTGCCTGCTGCAGCCTAGGAAGGTGCTGCCTGCTGCAGCCTAGGAAGGTGCTGCCTGCTGCAGCCTAGGAAGGTGCTGCCTGCTGCAGCCTAGGAAGGTGCTGCCTGCTGCAGCCTAGGAAGGTGCTGCCTGCTGCAGCCTTGGAAGGTGCTGCCTGCTGCAGCCTTGGAAGGTGCTGCCTGCTGCAGCCTAGGAAGGTGCTGCCTGCTGCAGCCTAGGAAGGTGCTGCCTGCTGCAGCCTAGGAAGGTGCTGCCTGCTGCAGCCTTGGAAGGTGCTGCCTGCTGCAGCCTTGGAAGGTGCTGCCTGCTGCAGCCTTGGAAGGTGCTGCCTGCTGCAGCCTAGGAAGGTGCTGCCTGCTGCAGCCTAGGAAGGTGCTGCCTGCTGCAGCCTAGGAAGGTGCTGCCTGCTGCAGCCTAGGAAGGTGCTGCCTGCTGCAGCCTAGGAAGGTGCTGCCTGCTGCAGCCTAGGAAGGTGCTGCCTGCTGCAGCCTAGGAAGGTGCTGCCTGCTGCAGCCTAGGAAGGTGCTGCCTGCTGCAGCCTTGGAAGGTGCTGCCTGCTGCAGCCTTGGAAGGTGCTGCCTGCTGCAGCCTTGGAAGGTGCTGCCTGCTGCAGCCTAGGAAGGTGCTGCCTGCTGCAGCCTAGGAAGGTGCTGCCTGCTGCAGCCTAGGAAGGTGCTGCCTGCTGCAGCCTTGGAAGGTGCTGCCTGCTGCAGCCTTGGAAGGTGCTGCCTGCTGCAGCCTTGGAAGGTGCTGCCTGCTGCAGCCTAGGAAGGTGCTGCCTGCTGCAGCCTAGGAAGGTGCTGCCTGCTGCAGCCTAGGAAGGTGGTGCCTGCTGCAGCCTAGGAAGGTGCTGCCTGCTGCAGCCTAGGAAGGTGCTGCCTGCTGCAGCCTTGGAAGGTGCTGCCTGCTGCAGCCTTGGAAGGTGCTGCCTGCTGCAGCCTAGGAAGGTGCTGCCTGCTGCAGCCTTGGAAGGTGCTGCCTGCTGCAGCCTAGGAAGGTGCTGCCTGCTGCAGCCTAGAAAGGTGCTGCCTGCTGCAGCCTAGGAAGGTGCTGCCTGCTACAGCCTAGGAAGGTGCTGCCTGCTGCAGCCTAGGAAGGTGCTGCCTGCTGCAGCCTAGGAAGGTGCTGCCTGCTGCAGCCTAGGAAGGTGCTGCCTGCTGCAACCTAGGAAGGTGCTGCCTGCTGCAGTCTAGGAAGGTGCTGCCTGCTGCAGCCTAGGAAGGTGCTGCCTGCTGCAGCCTAGGAAGGTGCTGCCTGCTGCAGCCTAGGAAGGTGCTGCCTGCTGCAGCCTAGGAAGGTGCTGCCTGCTGCAGCCTAGGAAGGTGCTGCCTGCTGCAGCCTAGGAAGGTGCTGCCTGCTGCAGCCTAGGAAGGTGCTGCCTGCTGCAGCCTAGAAAGGTGCTGCCTGCTGCAGCCTAGGAAGGTGCTGCCTGCTACAGCCTAGGAAGGTGCTGCCTGCTGCAGCCTAGGAAGGTGCTGCCTGCTGCAGCCTAGGAAGGTGCTGCCTGCTGCAGCCTAGGAAGGTGCTGCCTGCTGCAACCTAGGAAGGTGCTGCCTGCTGCAGTCTAGGAAGGTGCTGCCTGCTGCAGCCTAGGAAGGTGCTGCCTGCTGCAGCCTAGGAAGGTGCTGCCTGCTGCAGCCTAGGAAGGTGCTGCCTGCTGCAGCCTAGGAAGGTGCTGCCTGCTGCAGCCTAGGAAGGTGCTGCCTGCATCAACCTAGGTAGGTGCTGCCTGCTGCAGCCTAGGAAGGTGCTGCCTGCTGCAGCCTAGGAAGGTGCTGCCTGCTGCAGCCGAGGAAGGTGCTGCCTGCTGCAGCCTAGAAAGGTGCTGCCTGCTGCTGCTGCCTAGAAAGGTGCTGCAGCCTAGAAAGGTGCTGCCTGCTGCTGCAGCCTAGTAAGGTGCTGCCTGCTGCTGCAGCCTAGTAAGGTGCTGCCTGCTGCTGCGTCCTAGTAAGGTGCTGCCTGCTGCTGCAGCCTAGTAAGGTGCTGCCTGCTGCTGCAGCCTAGTAAGGTGCTGCCTGCTGCTGCAGCCTAGTAAGGTGCTGCCTGCTGCTGCAGCCTAGAAAGGTGCTGCAGCCTAGAAAGGTGCTGCCTGCTGCTGCAGCCTAGTAAGGTGCTGCCTGGTGCTGCAGCCTAGTAAGGTGCTGCCTGCTGCTGCAGCCTAGTAAGGTGCTGCCTGCTGCTGCAGCCTAGTAAGGTGCTGCCTGGTGCTGCAGCCTAGTAAGGTGCTGCCTGCTGCTGCAGCCTAGTAAGGTGCTGCCTGCTGCTGCAGCCTAGTAAGGTGCTGCCTGCTGCTGCAGCCTAGTAAGGTGCTGCCTGCTGCTGCAACCTAGTAAGGTGCTGTCTGCTGCTGCAGCCTAGTAAGGTGCTGCCTGCTGCTGCAGCCTAGTAAAGTGCTGCCTGCTGCTGCAGCCTAGTAAGGTGCTGCCTGCTGCTGCAACCTAGTAAGGTGCTGTCTGCTGCTGCAGCCTAGTAAAGTGCTGCCTGCTGCTGCAGCCTAGTAAGGTGCTGTCTGCTGCTGCAGCCTAGTAAGGTGCTGCCTGCTGCTGCAGCCTAGTAAGGTGCTGCCTGCTGCTGTCTGCTCAGGCTTAGTAACTCGCTGCCTAAATAAATTAGACCAACTTTTTTTAAATCTTTGATCTTTTTCTACATGAAGGAAATTCTTGCGTTACTTGAGCGACTGTTGACACAAATTTTCTCGGCAGAATGTTGGTATAAGAAGCCATAACATTATACAGTACACCCGGTTAAGCTTCGTTGCAAAAGCCTTATTTTATGATTTTCACTGTGTAAGCTTCACGGTGGTTTAGAAAGACACGTAAGCAAAAGCTAGGACATATTATCAGAAAACGTTTCGGTCCTGAGTCCTTGATCACTTCTAACACACAGGTTGAAAAGACGGTGTCATCCACAGGGACTCCACGGGACACTGAACTGGCATGAGACACGGCTCATCCTCGCCCTATAACACCTTAGACGCAGACGATGTCTGGAAGCCTCGACACAGACGAAGTCTGGAAGCCTCGACACAGACGAAGTCTGGAAGCCTCGACACAGACGAAGTCTGGAAGCCTCGACACAGACGAAGTCTGGAAGCCTCGACACAGACGAAGTCTGGAAGCCTCGACACAGACGAAGTCTGGAAGCCTCGACACAGACGAAGTCTGGAAGCCTCGACACAGACGAAGTCTGGAAGCCTCGACACAGACGAAGTCTGGAAGCCTCGACACAGACGAAGTCTGGAAGCCTCGACACAGACGAAGTCTGGAAGCCTCGACACAGACGAAGTCTGGGAAGCCTCGACACAGACGAAGTCTGGAAGCCTCGACACAGACGAAGTCTGGAAGCCTCGACACAGACGAAGTCTGGAAGCCTCGACACAGACGAAGTCTGGGAAGCCTCGACACAGACGAAGTCTGGAAGCCTCGACACAGACGAAGTCTGGAAGCCTCGACACAGACGAAGTCTGGAAGCCTCGACACAGACGAAGTCTGGAAGCCTCGACACAGACGAAGTCTGGGAAGCCTTGCTCATCACCGTCACCGACACCATAGAACATAATACTGGAAACTACAATTTTTTTAAAACATTGGCACACATGATACTCAAGCGGGCACAGTAGTCACGTGATCACATTACCTCACATTCTTCAGGTCACAATGAGTCACTCACACCTCATTCTGTGCCTATATATAGTCTTTTTAACCTCAGTATGTTAGAAGTGATCAAGATCCCGGGACCGAAACGTTTTCTAATAAATATATCCTAGTGTTTGCTCACGTGACTTTCTAGTCCAACTTTAAGGTGTCTATTAACAAGGCTTATACGAAGCTTGACGGTAAGAACCTCTCTGTTATAAGCTTCATTATGTGCGCAACAAGGTTAACAGATTACTTGGATTTATATGAAGAAGTATAAGTAACAGGAGTCCAGAAGTTATTTTCCAGCTGTGTACATGACTAGTGAGGCTTCACTTGGATTATTATTATTACAATCAAGGGGGAAGCGCTAAACCCGGAGGATTATACAGCGCCTGGGGAGGGGGATGTGGAAGGCATTCAGGCTTAATTTGGGGAACTGGAGCACAGATCCAATTCCCTAAATCAAGAGCCCCTCACCAACATCAAGGAACCTTCCTTGAGGGGGCTTCACTTGGAGACAACATACACAAAAGGATGACTAAAATAATATTAGTAAAATACTGAGAATATCAAATCAGGTAAGAACCAGAAATAACGGATTTAAGTTAGATCAATTTAGATCTAGTAAGTATTGGTTTTGCTAAGATAATGGGGAGGTGTTAACAAAGACTGGACAAAGATGGTAGTGGGAGGGGCTGGGTTTGTCTGGTGTCTGGGATACAACAGCAGATTCTAGGATAACTTTGGGAACGGGGTGGACAAATCCATTAGTGATTTTGATAAGGATCTGCCTTGTATGAGCCAGTAGGTCTCCTGCAGTGTTCCTCCATTATGTTCTTATATGAGCTTCATTGTATAAGCTTCGCTATATATGCTTCGTTGTAAAAGCTTAATTTTATAAGCTTCGTTGTTATTTAAATTTCAGTTTGTCTTAAGCACTTTTCATTCGTTTCTCCCAAATTTACTTGTTTTTGTATTTCTGTCTTTGTTGATGTATTTACGCATTTGTTTCTTGTGTTGGAGGAGTGAAGAGGAGAGTGAGGCGCCACTTGTGGCAACACTTGTTCCCACTGCTGTTAACATCGATCTGGCAGTACTGCGCAGGTGTGTCTCACTATCAAAATAATGGCAGTTTAGGAACCATCTATACCCCCTCCCCCCCCTCTCTCTCTCCCCGCCTGTCCCTCCCCCCTCTCTCTCTCCCCGCCTGTCTCTCCCCCCTCTCTCTCTCCCCGCCTGTCTCTCCCCTCTCTCTCTCTCCCCGCCTGTCTCTTCCCCCCTCTCTCTCCCCGCCTGTCTCTCCCCCCTCTCTTTCTCCCACCTCTCTCTCCCCGCCTGTCTCTCCCCTCTCTCTCTCTCCCCCCTCTCTCTCTCTCCCCCCTCCCCCCCCCCTCTCTCTCGCCGCCTCTCCATCCCCCCTCTCTCCCTCCCTCTCTCTCCCCATCTCTCTCTCTCTCAGCTCGGGCTCCACTATGACAAACTTTAAACTTTGATAAGATCGTTCCCAATAAATCGGCCCTGAACCAGACGTATACACACCGAGATGTGTATATCTGTGTATATCCATCGAGAGATATATATCTTTCATTGGATATACACCAACAGATATCTACCTGGAGTCTACCTGGAGGTCATTCCGGGGATCAACGCCCCCGCGGCCCGGTCCACGACCAGGCCTCCCGGTGGATCAGGGCCTAATCAACCAGGCTGTTACTACTAGCCGCACGTAGTCCAACGTGCAAACCACAGCCCGGCTTATTCGGCACCGACTTTAGGTATCTGTTCAGCTCCCTCTTGAAGGCAGCCAGGGATCTATTGGTAATTCCCCTTATGCTTGGTGGGAGGCTGTTGAACAGTCTTGGGCCCCGGACACTTATGGTGTTTTCCCTTAGTGTACCAATGGCGCCCCTACTTTTAATTGGGGGCATTTTGCATCACCTGCCCAGTCTTTTACTTTCGTAGGGAGTGATTTGTGTGTGCAGATTCTGGACCATTCCTTCTAGGATTTTCCAAGTGTAGATTATGATATATCTCTCTCCTGCGTTCCAACGAGTACAAGTCAAGTGCTTGCAAGCGTTCCCAGTAGTTAAGGTTTTTGATAGAACTTATACATGCAGTAAAGATTCTCTGTACACTCTCTAGATCTGCAATTTCACCTGCTTTGAACGGAGATGTTAATGTACAACAGTATTCCAGCCTAGAGAGAATAAGTGATTTGAAAAGGATCATCATTGGCTTGGCATCTCTCGTTTTGAACGTTCTCATTTTCCATCCTATCATTTTCTTTGCACCTGTGATCGTGGCACTGTTGTGATCTTTGAAAGTGAGAGCCTCAGACTTTACCATTCCCAGGTCCCTTACACTATTTTTCCACTCTATTGTATGGCCAAAGTTTGTAGTATACTCTGTTCTAGTTATTATCTCCTCCAGTTTTCCATAACGGAGTAGTTGGAATTTGTCCTCATTGAACACATTGTTTCCCGTTGCCCATTGGAAAACTTGGTTTATATCTTCTTGGAGGTTAACCTTATCCTCAATAGATGAGTCTCGTGCAGATCCTAGTATCGTCTGCAAAGGATGACACGTGCTGTGGATTACATCTCTGTCTATGTCTGATATGAGGATGAGGAACAGAATGGGGGCGAGTACTGTGCCTTGTCGAACAGAGCTTTTCACTATGGCAGCTTCCGATTTAACTCATGACCACTACTTTTTGCGTTCGATTGGCTAGGAAGTTGAAAATCCATCTCCCCACTTTGCCGGTTATTCCTTTAGCACGTATTTTGTGCGCTATTACGCCATGATCGCATTCTGTTTTTCTACCAGTGCATCCTGCGAGAGACAGGAGCGACCTGCCCTGTACCCATGTTGCCCTGTATTGTGCAGTTTTTGGTAATCCAGGTGGTTTGCAATCCTGCTTCTTAGCACTCTTTTAAAGATTTTTATGATGTGGGATGTTAGAGCTATTGGTCTATAGTTCTTAGCTAATACTTTGCTGCCACCTTTATGGAGTGGGGCTATATCCGTTGTTTTAAGTGACTGGAATTTCACCCGTGTCTAAGCTCCTTCTCCATAGTGTACTTAGGACACGTGAAAGGGGTTTCTTGTAGTTCGTAATGAACAAAGAGTTTCACGAGTCTGGCCCTGGGGCTGAGTGCATTGGCATGTTGTCAATGACTTTTTCGAAGTCTATCGGAGTTAGGGTAATGTCGGAAATCTGGCATACATAGATGGAGTTTTGAGGCTCATTCATGAAGAAATCATTTGGATTGTCGATCTTCAGACTGATTAGTGGCTAGTCGGTCAAATCATACCACGGGTGGGGTTAGAACCCGCGATCAGTCACAAAACTCCAGACCGTCGCGTTAGCCACTGGGTCAGCTAGCTACAATAAGATTCATCCAACTAGCTGGTCCATTGGCTAACGCGACGGTCTGGAGTTTTGTGACTCTGATCGCGGGTTCTAACCCCACCCGTGATATGGTTTGTTTGCAATCGTATCATTACGATTTCGTGAGTCGAGAGATATCGATCTCTCTAGTGTACTTCGCAGTGTGTATAAACACTGAGAGTTTAATCTACTCTTCACAGAATCAAAGTAATGACGGTGTTAGTGTATGGATGATCTGGCGACCCACTTAATGAATACAACTATAATCCAACCAGTTAATGTAGTATTACACATCTTAATCCGACATTACGAAGGTGGCTGAGGTTTCATACATCCTGATCTGACATTACAAAGGTTTCTTTCATGCCTTGAAAGCTGCAAAGGTAAGATGTAATGTTTGTCTACCTGGCCCTCACACTTACAAACAGTGACACGCTAGTGTACGTCAACAAGAACATTGCTTGTCTCTCTCTCTTCCCCGGTACATACGCACGAGACTGTACTAATGTGCGAGTGTCTCCCGTAGATTCGTCGTGGGTGGAGTTCGTGGAGCACCCGGTGATGAAGGAGACCAAGGACCGCTCGGTCTTCATTCACGTCGACATACCCGGCCAGGAGGACGGCGCCCCGGACCTGCCCAACGAGTGAGTACTTACTGCATTGCTTCTCTTACTCATTACTCACTAGTGAAGTCTTCTTACCTGAATATGAATATACTCATTTATAAGATGACCCTCACCTCTCCTGATGTGTCTGTAAATTACTTTCTTCTGCCCTGAAAGATGTTTCAGCTTATTATTCATCCATTTCTAATTTTCTTTATACAGGTATCAAAGCTTATTGCTTGGGTAGCATTGGGAATGGGTTGGGTGAATATTTTTGTTAATGGGTTTGGATTTTACAAGAACGTGCCCAGTATGGGCCAGTAGGCCTGTTGCAGTGTTCCTACTTTCTTATATTCTTACAAACAAAACTCCGTGTGCGGTTTGTGGCGCTCTGTTGAGAGGTGGATGATGAAATCATTGGAGGCTGGAACATTGTCTCAGTAAGAAGACATAAACCGTATACCGTGTCTTAATAACATACCTGTGAGTACATAACACCGGTGATATACACGAAGGTATTGATTAGTACTGATTTGTGAGTACCAGTGGTGATTGTGTCCTGCAGTGCAGACCAGAAAGTTATTTGTGAGTACCAGTGGTGAGTGTGTCCTGCAGTGCAGACCAGAAAGTTATTTGTGAGTACCAGTGGTGAGTGTCCTGCAGTGCAGACCAAAGTGTTGTTTGTGAGAACCAGTGGTGAGTGTCCTGCAGTGTAGGCCAGTGTTACCTGTGAGTACCAGTGATGACTGTGTCCTGCAGTGCGGGCCAGAGTATTGTGAGTACCAGTGGTGAGTATGTCCTGCAGTGGAGGCCAGAGTGTTACTTGTGAGTATCAGTGTTGAGTCCTGTAGTGCAAGCCAGAGTGTAACTTCAAAAATGTCTTGTCGACCTCCCTCCCTCCATCCTTCCCTCTCTCTCTCTCTCTCTCTCTCTCTCTCTCTCTCTCTAACAATCAACAACTAGCACGTAAGACAGGATTAATACCAAATTAGATCATCCTAGTTGAGACAAGCACTTGTCAGACCTGGGAAGCTGAAATTTAATAGGACGGGAGGGAATGCTTCAGTGCCAGTAATAAGACGTGAGGGAGTGCTTCAGTGCCACTAATAAGACGGAAGGGAGGGACGGACTGCTTCAGGGCCAGTAATAAGACGTGAGGAAGGGGGTGCTTCAGTGCCAGTAATAAGACGGGAGGGAAGGAGTGCGTCAGTGCCAGTAATAAGGCCTGAGGGAGGGCTTAAGTGCCAGTAATAAGTGAGGGAGTGCTTCAGTGCCAGTAATAACACATGAGGGAATTCTTCAGTGCCAGTAATAAGACGTGAGGGAGTGCTTCAGTGCCAGTAATAAGAAGAGGGAAGGGAGTGCTTCAGTGCCAGTAATAAAACGAGAGGGAGTGCTTCAGTGCCAGTAATAAGACGGGACGGAGTGCATCAGTGCCAGTAATAGGACGGGGGGGAGGGAGTGCTTCAGTGCCAGTAATAAGACGGGGAGAGGGAGTGCTTCAGTGCCAGTAATAAGACGGGAGGGAGTGCTTCAGTGCCAGTAATAAGACGGGAGGGAGTGCTTCAGTGCCAGTAATAAGACGGGGAGAGGGAGTGCTTCAGTGCCAGTAATAAGACTGGGAGGGAGTGCTTCAGTGCCAGTAATAAGACGGGGAGAGAGTGCTTCAGTGTCAGTAATAAGACGGGAGGGAGTGCTTCAGTGCCAGTAATAAGACGGGGAGAGGGAGTGCTTCAGTGCCAGTAATAAGACGGGAGGGAGTGCTTCAGTGCCAGTAATAAGACGGGGAGAGAGTGCTTCAGTGCCAGTAATAAGACGGGAGGGAGTGCTTCAGTGCCAGTAATAAGACGGGAGGGAGTGCTTCAGTGCCAGTAATAAGACGGGGAGAGAGTGCTTCAGTGTCAGTAATAAGACGGGAGGGAGTGCTTCAGTGCCAGTAATAAGACGGGAGGGAGTGCTTCAGTGCCAGTAATAAGACGGGAGGGAGTGCTTCAGTGCCAGTAATAAGACGGGAGGGAGTGCTTCAGTGCCAGTAATAAGACGGGGAGAGAGTGCTTCAGTGTCAGTAATAAGACAGGAGGGAGTGCTTCAGTGCCAGTAATAAGACGGGAGGGAGTGCTTCAGTGCCAGTAATAAGACGGGAGGGAGTGCTTCAGTGCCAGTAATAAGACGGGAGGGAGTGCTTCAGTGCCAGTAATAAGACGGGAGGGAGTGCTTCAGTGCCAGTAATAAGACGGGAGGGAGTGCTTCAGTGCCAGTAATAAGACGGGAGGGAGTGCTTCAGTGCCAGTAATAAGACTGGGGAGGGAGTGCTTCAGTGCCAGTAATAAGACGGGGAGAGGGAGTGCTTCAGTGCCAGTAATAAGAGGAGGAGAGGGAGTGCTTCAGTGCCAGTAATAAGACGGGGAGAGGGAGTCCTTCAGTGCCAGTAATAAGACTGGGGAGGGAGTGCTTAAGTGCCAGTAATAAGACGGGGAGAGGGAGTGCTTCAGTGCCAGTAATAAGACGGGGAGAGGGAGTGCTTCAGTGCCAGTAATAAGACGGGGAGAGGGAGTGCTTCAGTGCCAGTAATCAGACGAGGCGAGGGAGTGCTTCAGTGCCAGTAATAAGACGGGGAGGGAGTGCTTCAGTGTCAGTAATAAGACGGGGGAGGGAGTGCTTCAGTGTCAGTAATAAGACGGGGGAGGGAGTGCTTCAGTGTCAGTAATAAGACGGGGGAGGGAGTGCTTCAGTGCCAGTAATAAGACGGGGGAGGGAGTGCTTCAGTGCCAGTAATAAGACGGGGGAGGGAGTGCTTCAGTGCCAGTAATAAGACGGGGATGGAGTGCTTCAGTGTCAGTAATAAGACGGGGAGGGAGTGCTTCAGTGCCAGTAATAAGACGGGGATGGAGTGCTTCAGTGCCAGTAATAAGACGGGGATGGAGTGCTTCAGTGCCAGTAATAAGACGGGGAGGGAGTGCTTCAGTGCCAGTAATAAGACGGGGAGGGAGTGCTTCAGTGCCAGTAATAAGACGGGGGAGGGAGTGCTTCAGTGTCAGTAATAAGACGGGGAGGGAGTGCTTCAGTGCCAGTAATAAGACGGGGGAGGGAGTGCTTCAGTGTCAGTAATAAGACGGGGAGAGAGTGCTTCAGAGTCAGTAATAAGACGGGGAGGGAGTGCTTCAGTGTCAGTAATAAGACGGGGGAGGGAGTGCTTCAGTGCCAGTAATAAGACGGGGAGGGAGTGCTTCAGTGCCAGTAATAAGACGGGGAGGGAGTGCTTCAGTGCCAGTAATAAGACGGGGAGGGAGTGCTTCAGTGTCAGTAATAAGACGGGGAGAGAGTGCTTCAGTGTCAGTAATAAGACGGGGAGGGAGTGCTTCAGTGTCAGTAATAAGACGGGGAGAGAGTGCTTCAGTGTCAGTAATAAGACGGGGAGAGACTGCTTCAGTGTCAGTAATAAGACGGGGAGAGAGTGCTTCAGTGCCAGTAATAAGACGGGGAGGGAGTGCTTCAGTGTCAGTAATAAGACGGGGAGGGAGTGCTTCAGTGTCAGTAATAAGACGGGGGAGGGAGTGCTTCAGTGTCAGTAATAAGACGGGGGAGGGAGTGCTTCAGTGTCAGTAATAAGACGGGGGAGGGAGTGTTTCAGTGTCAGTAATAAGACGGGGGAGGGAGTGCTTCAGTGCCAGTAAAAAGACGGGGGAGGGAATGCTTCAGTGTCAGTAATAAGACGGGGGAGGGAGTGCTTCAGTGTCAGTAATAAGACGGGGGAGGGAGTGCTTCAGTGCCAGTAATAAGACGGGGAGGGAGTGCTTCAGTGTCAGTAATAAGACGGGGAGGGAGTGCTTCAGTGTCAGTAATAAGACGGGGGAGGGAGTGCTTCAGTGTCAGTAATAAGACGGGGAGGGAGTGCTTCAGTGCCAGTAATAAGACGGGGAGGGAGTGCTTCAGTGCCAGTAATAAGACGGGGGAGGGAGTGCTTCAGTGCCAGTAATAAGACGGGGATGGAGTGCTTCAGTGTCAGTAATAAGACGGGGAGGGAGTGCTTCAGTGTCAGTAATAAGACGGGGGAGGGAGTGCTTCAGTGCCAGTAATAAGACGGGGAGGGAGTGCTTCAGTGTCAGTAATAAGACGGGGAGGGAGTGCTTCAGTGTCAGTAATAAGACGGGGGAGGGAGTGCTTCAGTGTCAGTAATAAGACGGGGAGGGAGTGCTTCAGTGCCAGTAATAAGACGGGGAGGGAGTGCTTCAGTGCCAGTAATAAGACGGGGGAGGGAGTGCTTCAGTGTCAGTAATAAGACGGGGGAGGGAGTGCTTCAGTGCCAGTAATAAGACGGGGGAGGGAGTGCTTCAGTGCCAGTAATAAGACGGGGGAGGGAGTGCTTCAGTGCCAGTAATAAGACGGGGATGGAGTGCTTCAGTGTCAGTAATAAGACGGGGAGGGAGTGCTTCAGTGCCAGTAATAAGACGGGGATGGAGTGCTTCAGTGCCAGTAATAAGACGGGGATGGAGTGCTTCAGTGCCAGTAATAAGACGGGGAGGGAGTGCTTCAGTGCCAGTAATAAGACGGGGAGGGAGTGCTTCAGTGCCAGTAATAAGACGGGGGAGGGAGTGCTTCAGTGTCAGTAATAAGACGGGGAGGGAGTGCTTCAGTGCCAGTAATAAGACGGGGGAGGGAGTGCTTCAGTGTCAGTAATAAGACGGGGAGAGAGTGCTTCAGAGTCAGTAATAAGACGGGGAGGGAGTGCTTCAGTGTCAGTAATAAGACGGGGGAGGGAGTGCTTCAGTGCCAGTAATAAGACGGGGAGGGAGTGCTTCAGTGCCAGTAATAAGACGGGGAGGGAGTGCTTCAGTGCCAGTAATAAGACGGGGAGGGAGTGCTTCAGTGTCAGTAATAAGACGGGGAGAGAGTGCTTCAGTGTCAGTAATAAGACGGGGAGGGAGTGCTTCAGTGTCAGTAATAAGACGGGGAGAGAGTGCTTCAGTGTCAGTAATAAGACGGGGAGAGAGTGCTTCAGTGTCAGTAATAAGACGGGGAGAGAGTGCTTCAGTGCCAGTAATAAGACGGGGAGGGAGTGCTTCAGTGTCAGTAATAAGACGGGGAGGGAGTGCTTCAGTGTCAGTAATAAGACGGGGGAGGGAGTGCTTCAGTGTCAGTAATAAGACGGGGGAGGGACTGCTTCAGTGTCAGTAATAAGACGGGGGAGGGAGTGCTTCAGTGTCAGTAATAAGACGGGGGAGGGAGTGCTTCAGTGCCAGTAAAAAGACGGGGGAGGGAATGCTTCAGTGTCAGTAATAAGACGGGGGAGGGAGTGCTTCAGTGTCAGTAATAAGACGGGGGAGGGAGTGCTTCAGTGCCAGTAATAAGACGGGGAGGGAGTGCTTCAGTGTCAGTAATAAGACGGGGAGGGAGTGCTTCAGTGTCAGTAATAAGACGGGGGAGGGAGTGCTTCAGTGTCAGTAATAAGACGGGGAGGGAGTGCTTCAGTGCCAGTAATAAGACGGGGAGGGAGTGCTTCAGTGCCAGTAATAAGACGGGGGAGGGAGTGCTTCAGTGCCAGTAATAAGACGGGGATGGAGTGCTTCAGTGCCAGTAATAAGACGGGAGGGAGTGCTTCAGTGCCAGTAATAAGACGGGGAGGGAGTGCTTCAGTGCCAGTAATAAGAGGGGAGGGAGTGCTTCAGTGCCAGTAATAAGACGGGGATGGAGTGCTTCAGTGTCAGTAATAAGACGGGGGAGGGAGTGCTTCAGTGCCAGTAATAAGGCGGGGGAGGGAGTGCTTCAGTGTCAGTAATAAGACGGGGGAGGGAGTGCTTCAGTGCCAGTAATAAGACGGGGATGGAGTGCTTCAGTGTCAGTAATAAGACGGGGGAGGGAGTGCTTCAGTGCCAGTAATAAGACGGGGGAGGGAGTGCTTCAGTGCCAGTAATAAGTCGGGGGAGGGAGTGCTTCAGTGTCAGTAATAAGACGGGGGAGGGAGTCCTTCAGTGCCAGTAATAAGACGGGGATGGAGTGCTTAAGTGTCAGTAATAAGACGGGGGAGGGAGTGCTTCAGTGCCAGTAATAAGACGGGGGAGGGAGTGCTTCAGTGTCAGTAATAAGACGGGGGAGGGAGTGCTTCAGTGTCAGTAATAAGACGGGGGAGGGAGTGCTTCAGTGCCAGTAATAAGACGGGGGAGGGAGTGCTTCAGTGTCAGTAATAAGACGGGGGAGGGAGTGCTTCAGTGTCAGTAATAAGACGGGGAGGGAGTGCTTCAGTGCCAGTAATAAGACGGGGGAGGGAGTGCTTCAGTGCCAGTAATAAGACGGGGGAGGGAGTGCTTCAGTGTCAGTAATAAGACGGGGAGGGAGTGCTTCAGTGTCAGTAATAAGACGGGGAGGGAGTGCTTCAGTGTCAGTAATAAGACGGGGGAGGGAGTGCTTCAGTGCCAGTAATAAGACGGAGGAGGGAGTGCTTCAGTGCCAGTAATAAGACGGGGAGGGAGTGCTTCAGTGCCAGTAATAAGACGGGGAGGGAGTGCTTCAGTGTCAGTAATAAGACGGGGAGAGAGTGCTTCAGTGTCAGTAATAAGACGGGGAGGGAGTGCTTCAGTGTCAGTAATAAGACGGGGAGAGAGTGCTTCAGTGTCAGTAATAAGACGGGGAGAGAGTGCTTCAGTGTCAGTAATAAGACGGGGAGAGAGTGCTTCAGTGCCAGTAATAAGACGGGGAGGGAGTGCTTCAGTGTCAGTAATAAGACGGGGAGGGAGTGCTTCAGTGTCAGTAATAAGACGGGGGAGGGAGTGCTTCAGTGTCAGTAATAAGACGGGGGAGGGAGTGCTTCAGTGTCAGTAATAAGACGGGGGAGGGAGTGCTTCAGTGTCAGTAATAAGACGGGGGAGGGAGTGCTTCAGTGCCAGTAAAAAGACGGGGGAGGGAATGCTTCAGTGTCAGTAATAAGACGGGGGAGGGAGTGCTTCAGTGTCAGTAATAAGACGGGGGAGGGAGTGCTTCAGTGCCAGTAATAAGACGGGGAGGGAGTGCTTCAGTGTCAGTAATAAGACGGGGAGGGAGTGCTTCAGTGTCAGTAATAAGACGGGGGAGGGAGTGCTTCAGTGTCAGTAATAAGACGGGGAGGGAGTGCTTCAGTGCCAGTAATAAGACGGGGAGGGAGTGCTTCAGTGCCAGTAATAAGACGGGGGAGGGAGTGCTTCAGTGCCAGTAATAAGACGGGGATGGAGTGCTTCAGTGCCAGTAATAAGACGGGAGGGAGTGCTTCAGTGCCAGTAATAAGACGGGGAGGGAGTGCTTCAGTGCCAGTAATAAGAGGGGAGGGAGTGCTTCAGTGCCAGTAATAAGACGGGGATGGAGTGCTTCAGTGTCAGTAATAAGACGGGGGAGGGAGTGCTTCAGTGCCAGTAATAAGGCGGGGGAGGGAGTGCTTCAGTGTCAGTAATAAGACGGGGGAGGGAGTGCTTCAGTGCCAGTAATAAGACGGGGATGGAGTGCTTCAGTGTCAGTAATAAGACGGGGGAGGGAGTGCTTCAGTGTCAGTAATAAGACGGGGGAGGGAGTGCTTCAGTGCCAGTAATAAGTCGGGGGAGGGAGTGCTTCAGTGTCAGTAATAAGACGGGGGAGGGAGTCCTTCAGTGCCAGTAATAAGACGGGGATGGAGTGCTTAAGTGTCAGTAATAAGACGGGGGAGGGAGTGCTTCAGTGCCAGTAATAAGACGGGGGAGGGAGTGCTTCAGTGTCAGTAATAAGACGGGGGAGGGAGTGCTTCAGTGTCAGTAATAAGACGGGGGAGGGAGTGCTTCAGTGCCAGTAATAAGACGGGGGAGGGAGTGCTTCAGTGTCAGTAATAAGACGGGGAGGGAGTGCTTCAGTGTCAGTAATAAGACGGGGAGGGAGTGCTTCAGTGCCAGTAATAAGACGGGGGAGGGAGTGCTTCAGTGCCAGTAATAAGACGGGGGAGGGAGTGCTTCAGTGTCAGTAATAAGACGGGGAGGGAGTGCTTTAGTGTCAGTAATAAGACGGGGAGGGAGTGCTTCAGTGTCAGTAATAAGACGGGGGAGGGAGTGCTTCAGTGCCAGTAATAAGACGGAGGAGGGAGTGCTTCAGTGTCAGTAATAAGACGGGGAGGGAGTGCTTCAGTGTCAGTAATAAGACGGGGAGGGAGTGCTTCAGTGCCAATAATAAGACGGGGAGGGAGTGCTTCAGTGCCAGTAATAAGACGGGGGAGGGAGTGCTTCAGTGCCAGTAATAAGACGGGGAGGGAGTGCTTCAGTGCCAGTAATAAGACGGGGAGGGAGTGCTTCAGTGCCAGTAATAAGACGGGGAGGGAGTGCTTCAGTGCCAGTAATAAGACGGGGGAGGGAGTGCTTCAGTGCCAGTAACAAGACGGGGAGGGAGTGCTTCAGTGCCAGTAATAAGACTGGGGAGGGAGTGCTTCAGTGTCAGTAATATGACGGGGAGAGAGTGCTTCAGTGTCAGTAATAAGACGGGGGAGGGAGTGCTTCAGTGCCAGTAATAAGACGGGGGAGGGAGTGCTTCAGTGCCAGTAATAAGACGGGGAGGGAGTGCTTCAGTGCCAGTAATAAGACGCGGAGGGAGTGCTTCAGTGCCAGTAATAAGACGGGGAGAGGGAGTGCTTCAGTGCCAGTAATAAGACGCGGAGAGAGTGCTTCAGTGCCAGTAATAAGACGGGGAGGGAGTGCTTCAGTGCCAGTAATAAGACGGGGGAGGGAGTGCTTCAGTGCCAGTAATAAGACGGGGGAGGGAGTGCTTCAGTGCCAGTAATAAGACGCGGAGGGAGTGCTTCAGTGCCAGTAATAAGACGGGGAGGGAGTGCTTCAGTGCCAGTAATAAGACGCGGAGGGAGTGCTTCAGTGCCAGTAATAAGACTGGGGAGGGAGTGCTTCAGTGCCAGTAATAAGACGGGGGAGGGAGTGCTTCAGTGCCAGTAATAAGACGGGGGAAAGAATGCTTCAGTGCCAGTAATAAGGCGGGGAGGGAGTGCTTCAGTGCCAGTAATAAGACGGGGAGGGAGTGCTTCAGTGCCAGTAATAAGACTGGGGAGGGAGTGCTTCAGTGCCAGTAATAAGACGGGGGAGGGAGTGCTTCAGTGCCAGTAATAAGACGGGGGAAAGAATGCTTCAGTGCCAGTAATAAGGCGGGGAGGGAGTGCTTCAGTGCCAGTAATAAGACGGGGAGGGAGTGCTTCAGTGCCAGTAATAAGACGGGGAGGGAGTGCTTCAGTGCCAGTAATAAGACGGGGAGGGAGTGCTTCAGTGCCAGTAATAAGGCGGGGGAGGGAGTGCTTCAGTGCCAGTAATAAGACGGGGAGGGAGTGCTTCAGTGCCATTAATAAGACGGGGAGGGAGTGCTTCAGTGTTAGTAATAAGACGGGGAGGGAGTGCTTCAGTGCCAGTAATAAGGCGGGGGAGGGAGTGCTTCAGTGCCAGTAATAAGACGGGGAGGGAGTGCTTCAGTGCCAGTAATAAGGCGGGGGAGGGAGTGCATCAGTGCCAGTAATAAGACGGGAGAGGGAGTGCTTCAGTGCCAGTAATAAGGCGGGGGAGGGAGTGCTTCAGTGCCAGTAATAAGACGGGGGAGGGAGTGCTTCAGTGCCAGTAATAAGGCGGGGAGGGAGTGCTTCAGTGCCAGTAATAAGACGGGGAGAGGGAGTGCTTCAGTGCCAGTAATAAAACGGGGGGATGGAGTGCTTCAGTGCCAGTAAGAAGACGGAGGAGGGAGTGCTTCAGTGCCAGTAATAAGACCGGGGGAGGGAGTGCTTCAGTGCCAGTAAGAAGACGGAGGAGGGAGTGCTTCAGTGCCAGTAATAAAACGGGGGGAGGGAGTGCTTCAGTGCCAGTAATAAGACGGGGGAGGGAGTGCTTCAGTGCCAGTAATAAGACGGAGGAGGGAGTGCTTCAGTGCCAGTAATAAAACGGGGGGAGGGAGTGCTTCAGTCCCAGAAAGAAGACGGAGGAGGGAGTGCTTCAGTGCCAGTAATAAGACGTGCGAGGGAGTGCTTCAGTGCCAGTAATAAGACGGAGGAGGGAGTGCTTCAGTGCCAGTAATAAGACGGGGGAAGGAGTGCATCAGTGCCAGTAATAAGACGGGGGAAAGAGTGCTTCAGTGCCAGTAATAAGACGTGCGAGGGAGTGCTTCAGTGCCAGTAATAAGACGGGGGAAGGAGTGCTTCAGTGCCAGTAATAAGACGGGGAGGGAGTGCTTCAGTGCCAGTAATAAGACGGGGAGGGAGTGCATCAGTTCCAGTAATAAGACGGGGAGGGAGTGCTTCAGTGCCAGTAATAAGACGGGGGAGGGAGTGCTTCAGGGTCAGTAATAAGACGGGGGAGGGAGTGCATCAGTTCCAGTAATAAGACGGGGGAAGGAGTGCTTCAGTGCCAGTAATAAGACGGGGGAGGGAGTGCTTCTGTGCCAGTATAAAGACGGGGGAGGGAGTGCTTCAGTGCCAGTAATAAGACGGGGGAGGGAGTGCATCAGTTCCAGTAATAAGACGGGGAGGGAGTGCTTCAGTGCCAGTAATAAGACGGGGGAGGGAGTGCTTCAGGGTCAGTAATAAGACGGGGGAGGGAGTGCTTCTGTGCCAGTATAAAGACGGGGGAGGGAGTGCTTCAGTGCCAGTAATAAGACGGGGGAGGGAGTGCTTCAGTGCCAGTAATAAGACGTGCGAGGGAGTGCTTCAGTGCCAGTAATAAGACGGGGGAAGGAGTGCTTCAGTGCCAGTAATAAGACGGGGGAAAGAGTGCTTCAGTGCCAGTAATAAGACGTGCGAGGGAGTGCTTCAGTGCCAGTAATAAGACGGGGGAAGGAGTGCTTCAGTGCCAGTAATAAGACGGGGGAGGGAGTGCTTCAGGGTCAGTAATAAGACGGGGGAAGGAGTGCTTCAGTGCCAGTAATAAGACGGGGGAGGGAGTGCTTCAGGGTCAGTAATAAGACGGGGGAGGGAGTGCATCAGTTCCAGTAATAAGACGGGGGAAGGAGTGCTTCAGTGCCAGTAATAAGACGGGGGAGGGAGTGCTTCAGGGTCACTAATAAGACGGGGGAGGGAGTGCTTCTGTGCCAGTATAAAGACGGGGGAGGGAGTGCTTCAGTGCCAGTAATAAGACGGGGGAGGGAGTGCATCAGTTCCAGTAATAAGACGGGGGAGGGAGTGCTTCAGTGCCAGTAATAAGACGGGGGAGGGAGTGCTTCAGGGTCAGTAATTAGACAGGGGAGGGAGTGCTTCTGTGCCAGTATAAAGACGGGGGAGGGAGTGCGTCAGTGCCAGTAATAAGACGGCGGAGGGAGTGCTTCAGTGCCAGTAATAAGACGGGGGAGGGAGTGCTTCAGTGCCAGTAATAGGACGGGGGAGGGAGTGCTTCAGTGCCAGTAATAAGACGGGGAGGGAGTGCTTAAGTGCCAGTTATAAGACGGGGGAGGGAGTGCTTCAGCGCCAGTAGTAAGATGGGGAGGGAGTGCTTCAGTGCCAGTAATAAGACCGGGAAGAGAGTGCTTCAGTGCCAGTAATAAGACGGGAAGGGAGTGCTTCTTTGCCAGTAATAAGACGGGGAGGGAGTGCTTCAGTGCCAGCAATAAGACGGGGGAGGGAGTGCTATAGTGCCAGTAATAAGACGGGGGAGGGAGTGCTTCACTGCCAGTAATAAGACGGGGGAGGGAGTGCTTTAGTGCCAGTAATAAGACGGGGGAGGGAGTGCTTCAGGGCCAGTATTAAGACGGGGGAGAGAGTGCTTCAGTGCCAGTATAAAGACGGGGGAGAGAGTGCTTCAGTGCCAGTAATAACACGGGGGGAGGGAGTGCTTCAGTGCCAGTAATAAGACGGGGGAGGGAGTGCTTCAGTGCCAGTAATAAGACGGGGGAGCGAGTGCTTCAGTGCCAGTAATAAGACGGGGGAGGGAGTGCTTCAGTGCCAGTAATAAGACGGGGAGAGGGAGTGTTTCAGTGCCAGTAATAAGATGGGGGAGGGAGTGCTTCAATGCCAGTAATAAGACGGGGAGGGAGTCCTTCAGTGCCAGTAATAAGACGGGGAGGGAGTGCTTCAGTGTCAGTAATAAGACGGTGGAGGGATTGCTTCAGTGCCAGTAATAAGACGGGGGAGGGAGTGCTTCAGTGCCAGTAATAAGACGGGGGAGGGAGTGCTTCAGTGCCAGTAATAAGACGGGGGAGGGAGTGTTTCAGTGCCAGTAATAAGACGGGGGAGGGAGTGCTTCAGTGCCAGTAATAAGACGGGAGGGAGTGCTTCAGTGCCAGTAATAAGACGGGGGAGGGAGTGCTTCAGTGCCAGTAATAAGACGGGGGAGGGAGTGCTTCAGTGCCAGTAATAAGACGGGGGAGGGAGTGTTTCAGTGCCAGTAATAAGACGGGGGAGGGAGTGCTTCAGTGCCAGTAATAAGACGGGGGAGGGAGTGCTTCAGTGCCAGTAATAAGACGGGGTAGGGAGTGCTTCAGTGCCAGTAATAAGACGGGGGAGGGAGTGCTTCAGTGCCAGTAATAAGACGGGGGAGGGAGTGCTTCAGTGCCAGTAATAAGACGGGGGAGGGAGTGCTTCAGTGCCAGTAATAAGACGGGGGAGGGAGTGCTTCAGTGCCAGTAATAAGACGGGGGAGAGAGTGCTTCAGTGCCAGTAATAAGACGGGGGAGGGAGTGCTTCAGTTCCAGTAATAAGAAAGGGATTGAGTGCTTCAGTGCCAGTAATAAGACGGGGGAGGGAGTGCTTCAGTTCCAGTAATAAGACGGGGGAGGGAGTGCTTCAATGCCAGTAATAAGACGGGGGAGGGAGTGCTTCAGTGCCAGTAATAAGACGGGGGAGGGAGTGCTTCACTGCCAGTAATAAGACGGGGGGAGGGAGTGCTTCAGTGCCAGTAATAAGACGGGGCAGGGAGTGCTTCAGTGCCAGTAATAAGACGGGGGAGGGAGTGCTTCAGTGCCAGTAATAAGACGGGGGAGGGAGTGCTTAAGTGCCAGTAATAAGACGGGGGAGGGAGTGCTTCAGTGCCAGTAATAAGACGGGGGAGGGAGTGCTTCAGTTCCAGTAATAAGACGGGGAGGGAGTGCTTCAGTGCCAGTAATTAGACGGGGGAGGGAGTGCTTCAATGCCAGTAATAAGACGGGGGAGGGAGTGCTTCAGTGCCAGTAATAGGACGGGGGAGGGAGTGCTTCAGTGCCAGTAATAAGACGGGGGGAGGGAGTGCTTCAGTGCCAGTAATAAGACGGGGGAGGGAGTGCTTCAGTGCCAGTAATATGACGGGGGATGGAGTGCTTCAGTGCCAGTAATAAGACGGGGAGGGAGTGCTACAGTGCCAGTAATAAGACGGGGGAGGGTGTGCTTCAGTGCCAGTAATAAGACGGGGGAGGGAGTGCTTCAGTGCCAGTAATATGACGGGGGAGGGTGTGCTTCAGTGCCAGTAATAAGACGGTGGAGGGAGTGCTTCAGTGCCAGTAATAAGACGGGGAGGGAGTGCTTCAGTGCCAGTAATTAGACGGGGGAGGGAGTGCTTCAGTGCCAGTAATAAGACGGGGAGGGTGTGCTTCAGTGCCAGTAATAAAACGGGGAGGGAGTGCTTCAGTGCCAGTAATAAGACGGGGAGGGAGTGCTTCAGTGCCAGTAATAAGACTGGGGAGGGAGTGCTTCAGTGCCAGTAATAAGACGAGGGAGGGAGTGCTTCAGTGCCAGTAATAAGACGGTGAAGGGAGTGCTTCAGTGCCAGTAATAAGACGGGGGAGGGAGTGCTTAAGTGCCAGTAATAAGACGGGGGAGGGAGTGCTTCAGTGTCAGTAATAAGACGGGGAGGGAGTGCTTCAGTTCCAGTAATAAGACGGGGGAGGGAGTGCTTCAATGCCAGTAATAAGACGGGGGAGGGAGTGCTTCAGTGCCAGTAATAAGACGGGGGAGGGAGTGCTTCAGTTCCAGTAATAAGACGGGGGAGGGAGTGCTTCAGTTCCAGTAATAAGACGGGGGAGGGAGTGCTTCAGTGCCAGTAATAAGACGGGGGAGGGAGTGCTTCAGTTCCAGTAATAAGACGGGGGAGTGAGTGCTTCAATGCCAGTAATAAGACGGGGAGGGAGTGCTTCAATGCCAGTAATAAGACGGGGAAGGGAGTGCTTCAGTTCCAGTAATAAGACGGGGGAGGGAGTGCTTCAGTGCCAGTAATAAGACGGGGGAGGGAGTGCTTCAGTTCCAGTAATAAGACGGGGGAGGGAGTGCTTCAATGCCAGTAATAAGACGGGGGAGGGAGTGCTTCAGTGCCAGTAATAAGGCGGGGGAGGGAGTGCTTCAGTGCCAGTAATAAGGCGGGGGAGGGAGTGCTTCAGTGCCAGTAATAAGACGGGGGAGGGAGTGCTTCAGTGCCAGTAATAAGACGGGGGAGGGAGTGCTTCAGTGCCAGTAATAAGACGGGGGAGGGAGTGCTTCAGTGCCAGTAATAAGACGGGGGAGGGAGTGCTTCAGTTCCAGTAATAAGACGGGGGAGGGAGTGCTTCAGTGCCAGTAATAAGACGGGGGAGGGAGTGCTTCAGTGCCAGTAATAAGGCGGGGAGGGAGTGCTTCAGTGCCAGTAATATGACGGGGGAGGGTGTGCTTCAGTTCCAGTAATAAGACGGGGAGGGAGTGCTTCAGTGCCAGTAATAAGACGGGGGAGGGAGTGCTTCAGTGCCAGTAATAAGACGGGGGAGGGAGTGCTTCAGTGCCAGTAATAAAACGGAGGAGGGAGTGCTTCAGTTCCAGTAATAAGACGGGGGAGGGAGTGCTTCAGTGCCAGTAATAAGACGGGGGAGGGAGTGCTTCAGTGTCAGTAATAAGACGGGAGGGAGTGCTTCAGTTCCAGTAATAAGACGGGGAGGGAGTGCTTCAGTGCCAGTAATAAGACGGGAGGGAGTGCTTCAGTTCCAGTAATAAGACGGGGAGGGAGTGCTTCAGTGCCAGTAATAAGACGGGGGAGGGAGTGCTTCAGTGCCAGTAATAAGACGGGGGAGGGAGTGCTTCAGTGCCAGTAATAAGACGGGGGGAGGGAGTGCTTCAGTGCCAGTAATAATACGGGGGAGGGAGTGCTTCCGTGCCAGTAATATGACGGGGGAGGGAGTGCTTCAGTGCCAGTAATAAGACGGGAGGGAGTGCTTCAGTGCCAGTAATAAGACGGGGGAGGGTGGTCTTCAGTGCCAGTAATAAGACGGGGAGGGAGTGCTTCAGTGCCAGTAATAAGACGGGGAGGGAGTGCTTCAGTGCCAGTAATAAGACGAGGAGGGAGTGCTTCAGTGCCAGTAACAACAGTAACATAGTTACTGTGATAATGTCTTGTTTATCTCCAGTAATAAAGTTAACGGATTTATATTATTGACGCTTAATTATGTTCAATAATAAGTTTGTGTTGCCTGAGTTGCTAGTTTATTGTGCACCTGCAGCTCATCCTGTGAGTGGTATTGTGCACCTGCAGCTCATCCTGTGAGTGGTATTGTGCACATGCAGCTCATCCTGTGAGTGGTATTGTGCACCCTCAGCTCATCCTGTGAGTGGTATTGTGCACCCGCAGCTCATCCTGTGAGTGGTATTGTGCACCCGCAGCTCATCCTGTGAGTGGTATTGTGCACATGCAGCTCATCCTGTGAGTGGTATTGTGCACATGCAGCTCATCCTGTGAGTGGTATTGTGCACCCTCAGCTCATCCTGTGAGTGGTATTGTGAACCCGCAGCTCATCCTGTGAGTGGAATTGTGCACCCACAGCTCATCCTGTGAGTGGTATTGTGCACATGCAGCTCATCCTGTGAGTGGTATTGTGCACCCGCAGCTCATCCTGTGAGTGGTATTGTGCACCCGCAGCTCATCCTGTGAGTGGTATTGTGCACATGCAGCTCATCCTGTGAGTGGTAATGTGCACCCTCAGCTCATCCTGTGAGTGGTATTGTGCACCCGCAGCTCAACCTGTGAGTGGTATTGTGCACCCACAGCTCATCCTGTGAGTGGTATTGTGCACCCGCAGCTCATCCTGTGAGTGGTATTGTGCACCCGCAGCTCATCCTGTGAGTGGTATTGTGCACCCGCAGCTCATCCTGTGAGTGGTATTGTGCACCCGCAGATCATCCTGTGAGTGGTATTGTGCACCCGCAGCTCATCCTGTGAGTGGTATTGTGCACCCACAGCTAATCCTGTGAGTAGTATTGTGCACCCGCAGTTCATCCCGTGAGAGCATTGTGCACCCGGAGCTCATCCTGTGAGTGGTATTGTGCACTCGTAGCTCATCCTGTGAGTGGTATTGTGCACCCACAGCTCATCCTGTGAGTGGTATTGTGCATCTGTGTTCATCCAGTGAGAGGTATTATGCACCCTGAGCTCATCCTGTGTGTGGTGTTGTGCACCCGCTGCTCATCCTGTGAGTGGTATTGTGCACCTGCAGCTCATCCTGTGAGTGGTATTGTGCACCCAGAGCTCATAATGTGAGTGGTATTGTGCACCCACAGCTCATCCTGTGAGTGGTATTGGGCACCAGGAGCTCATCCTGTGAGTGGTATTGTGCACCTGCAGCTCATCCTGTGAGTGGTATTGTGCATCCGCAGCTCATCCTGTGAGAGGTATTGTGCACCCAGAGCTCATCCTGTGAGTGATATTGTGCACCCGCAGCTCATCCTTTGAGTGACATTGTGCAACCGCAGCTCATCCTCTGAGTGGTATTATACACCCAGAGCTCATCCTGTGAGTGGAATTGTGCACCCGCAACTCATCCTGTGAGTGGTATTGCGCACCCGCAGCTCATCCTGTGAGTGATATTGTGCACCCACAGCTCATCCTGTGAGTGGTATTGTAGATCTGCAGCTCATCCTGTGAGTGGTATTGTGCACCCGCCCTCATCCTGTGAGTGGTATTGTGCACCCGCCGCTCATCCTGTGAGTAGTATTGTGCTCCTGCAGCTCATCCTGTGAGTGGTAGTGTGCACCCACAGCTCATCCTGTGAGTGGTATTGTGCACCGGCAGCTAATCCTGTGAGTGGTTGTGAAGGCTTACTCAGCCCTGTAACAACTTCAGTCAGTATTACCAAGGCTGGCTCCTCCTCAGGAAAATTAATGTATAGATAAAGAAATAATAATTCACAAAGATAAACACTTTATTTTTTAATAAAGCAAACATAAAACAATAAAACATGAAAGGTATATTCTATTGGAAAGGAAAATGAAAAATGAAATGAATAAAATAACATTTGAACTCAACGCTAATATATATAGGGGGGTCTGGTGTTGGTGACACTGAGTGTTGTTGAAATCGTAGCAGTTGCTGATGATGGGGGGGGGTCGCAGGTGTTGGTTACAACCCACCGGTTCGTTCTTCACAGTATAGCAGTGAGTATTCTATCCTGATGACAGGAAAGCAGGTTCTTTACTGCTGCAATGATGAGTGGTTACGTCCTGCAATTTCATACAGGTGCACAGGTAATTAAATCCAAAAAGGGGAAGTCTCAGGATGTTAGTCCATCTCCTTCAATTCTACTCGTTGATTGGCAGGTGACCCTCTCTGTCATCCAAGCTGGAAAGATAGACAGGTTACCCACTGCTTTAGAAATCTCTCTCCATGATAAGTACAATACCTAAAAGACGTGGTGATTATTACAACAGTCAACTTAGAGCAAGACTGAAAGGACTAAGTTTATTATTGGTCAAAAGTGAAGCTTTCAACCAATAAATCCACTAGAATTCAAGGCAGGCATGTACTTACTTTAGTGCTGGGAGCTGTGAGTCTAGTGACTAACACTTTTCGCACTAATCTCGTTCATACCTCTCCTCCCTCTACAGATGTTCCTGGTGTATACTCTATTTCTTTCTCCTCCTGTCCTCTTCAGTACTTCAGAGAAACTGGTCAATCTCTTTCTGACGGACTTAGGGAGCACAAAAAGAGTGTTAGGCTTGCCGACACTAACAATGCTCTTTTCTGTCATGTCAGAGATCATAGCCATCCTATTGGCTGGTCTTCTGCTAAAACTGTCTTCCCTACTTCCAACTCGAACAGTCGCCGTCTAGTTGAATCCTCTCTAATACACAACTTTCCTTGTATGAACCTTAGCCCTGGCTTCGTCTCTGTAGATGCCTTCCTCTCCCACTACATTGTAAAATGCTCCAAACTTCAGAACACCCATGACTTAACCTGAATCCTCATTTTTTCTTTTTCTTTTTTCTTCTTCTTCCTCTTCCCCTTTCCTCTTTCCTTTTCTCCTCTGGGTTGTCTTTCTCTCTCCTGTCTCATGTCTCTGTTCCTTCTTCATTTATTTCACCACTTCCCCTTTCACGCACCTCTATGCGCTTGCTTTCCCTCTGTGGGCATCTAGCTCTCTTGCAGTGCTCCCCTTCCTTTGTATTTGACTGGCTCGTCTTCCTTATTTCCCACTTCTACCACTACCACTACTACTACCTCTTCTTCTTCTACTACTACAACTACTGATGAAATTAAGACACATGTGCGGCGTCTGGTTGTCTTTGTTGTGGACGTTTCGCCATCCAGTGGCTGGCTGGATGGCGAAACGTCTACGATGGGGATGCCCGGGTGTTGTGCATGTGTCTTAATTTCATCTTGTCGGTATTATATACAATTCTTGTACTACTACTACTACTACTACTACCACCACCTCTTCCTGCCTATATAAAACCGTCCTGCACCACCTCTGGTAAGTGTGACTTTGTCACTGGTCCTAGTCGGACCGAAGCGTCGTCGTAAGCTTCTCTCTTTTATGTGCGGGTTATTTGTGTATCGTTCCAGTCACGGTATTGTGCCTTTTTTGTTATCTAGTGATTACTGTTTGGACCAGAGCCCCACACATCACCTTTCGGGGGGGGGAGGAGGGGAAGGGATAGCGGGAGCTAGACTGACCTTACCTTAACAAGCAGCCGGCAATCAAACTATCACTTTCGGGGTGGGGGGAAAAAAGGCAGGAATAGCCGGAGCTAGACTTACCTTACCTTAACAAGTAGCCGGCAAGCAAACTATCACTTTTCGGGAGGGGAAAAAAGGGGGTGATGAAACTATTGTTACTATATCGCTACTCCTATCTATTGAACTTTTCCCTCACACTCCCCCATTCCAAGACTTATAGTCAAGGAGTATAAGAAGAATAGGCGTGGAAAAAGTTCTAACATGTGGAAGTCACGTAAGGCAACAAATCTTCTACTGACTGTCACAACTTAACCAGTCAGAGAAATAATTGGATGAACCATTGATATACACAATATGAATCTTAAAAGCCTGGAGTGCCAATGTCCACCTCAAGAGGCGACTGTTGGTTCCATTAAAAGTTTCTAGGTATATCAAAGGTTTGTGGTCCATTTCTAAAATGAATTCTTTTCCCAGCAAATAAAATTTAAGTTTTGAGATACCCCACACAAGGGCTAAACATTCCTTTTCTATTGTTGAGTATCTCGTTTCTGCGGGAAGGAGTTTCCAGCTTAGGAAGCATACAGGGAAGGGAGTACCATCATGGTATTGTAGTAACACTGCACCTAAGCCAGTATTGAAGGCATCAATTCTTAAGCAAAATGTTTTATTAATATCTGGAATCTTAAGTATAGGGTCTTTCGAAAAGATACTTTTAATCTCATTAAATTGTCCCGAGCTACATCAGAAAGTTCAAGAGGTTCCTTCACAGACTTTTTAAGGAAGTCGGATAAGATGCCTGTAAGATCAGTAAGGTTCAGGATAAACCGTGCATAAAAATTTACAGAACCAAGAAAGCTACGCATGAGCTTCTTGGTTTTGGGGCATTGAAATTCTAATAAAGCTTTGATCTTACTGGGGAGAGGCTGCAGAGAGTTATTAGAAAGTATCAGTCCAAGATATCTAATCTTGTTATACTCAAGGAAGCATTTCTTCGGCTTGGCAGTGAGGCCATGTGAGCGTAACCTACGCAAAACTGATGTTAATGTTTGGATATGTTCGCCCCACGTGGATGTCATTACATAAATGTTATCAAAATAAACTGAAACATTTGGCATATTACCCAAGACCTTTCTCATCAGTCTCATGTAGGTAGCACAGGCAGTTACCAAACCGAAGGGCATAGTTCTATACTGCATCAGTCCTTGGTGTGTAGGAAAAGCAGTGTACTGCTTAGAAGAAGGATCCAACATTACTTGATGATATGCCTGCGCAATATCAATCTCTGAAAAGAAGGAAGCGTCATAAAATTTGTGTAGATCGCTATCTATTAAGGGCATAGGCTCATCATCCCACCGAGTTATAGCATTAAGGCCTCTGAAGTCAATAGCAAGTCTATATGAATTATCCTCCTTCTTAACCATGACTACTGGTGAGCAATATGCAGATACTGAAGGTTCAATGATCTTTAGTTTTAATAATTTGTCTACCTCTCGGTCAAATGCATCCCTAAGGTGAACTGGAACTGGGTATAATTTTCGTTTGATAGGACTGTCCGTCACTAAGTCAATCTTATGGACTACCATGGAGGTAACACCTGGAATATCAGTAAAGACGTCTGAAAAGTTACTCACAGATTGAAGTAGTTCATGTCTCTTATGGTCATCCAAAGATTCATTAATATTAATGTTGGTTGCACCCGAGTGGTCAAGAGTCACCAAGTCATGTAGTTCTTCATCATAGTCTAAGTTAGAGATGTCAATTATGCACACCTTACATTCTTCAGTTGCCTTATCAAGTTCGTGTGGAAAAACTAAGTCAAAGTTATTAAGGCAGTTAACCGAATTTCTTTGGTAATATTTCTTAAGGATGTTGATATGATAAAGCTTAGGTTTCCCCTTGACTTCTATGAGGTAGTCAACTTTCCCACAAATTTTTAATACTTTATATGGACCTTTCCATGCTACTAATAATTTATTTGACTTGATCGGCAAAAGTACAAGAACTTCATCCCCTACTTTAAAACTTCTCCTCTGACTTTTGGAATCAAAATATGTTTTGTACTGGTCCACTGACAAGCTTAAGTTTTTCGAAACTGTGTCAGAGGTCTCCTCAAGTTTGGATCTAAGGTCAAGGAGAAACTGGTAAGAAGACTGAACCTCAGCATTTACCTCCTCATTAGTCCATAAGTCATGAAGGATGGACAATGGGCCTCTGGCCTGTCTACCATAGAGAAGTTCAAAAGGTGAAAACCCCAAAGAGTCACTGGGAACTTCCCTCATGGCAAACAAAGCACAGGGTAGGTAATGATGCCACTCCTTAGGTTTAAGGGAGCAAAGTTTCCTTAAAATGGACTTGAGAATCGAATGCTGGCGCTCAATCCTCCCATTACAGCTGGGATGATAGGGTGTGGTGAAGAGAGGCTTCACTCCCAGAAGTTGGTATAGATGTTGCATTAAGTCAGATGTGAATTGTGTCCCACGGTCAGACAAAATTTCTCTAGGGATGCCCACTCTGGAGAAGATGGACAAAAGGGCTTCAGCCACCTCTGTAGTGGTTATGGTCTTTAAGGGTATGGCTTCAGGGAAACTCGAAGCATAATCAACTAATGTTAATATATATCTATGTCTCCCAGATGAAAGTGGAGATAAAGGACCAACGATGTCAATAGCTACTCTTTCGAAAGGTACCATAAAGACTGGTATTTTGACCATAGGTACTCGCCTGGTACCTCGGGAGGATGACAGTTGGCAAACTTTACACGATCTACAATAAGTAGTGATATCTGAGGACATTTTTGGCCAAAAATAGGTTTCCCTAATTTTATTTAAGGTTTTACGATGCGAGAAATGTCCGGCCACTGGCAGGTCATGAGCCATTTTAAGAACAGTCTCTCTGCATTGACTTGGAGCAACTAAGATAGAATAGTCTATCTCATCTGAATTTAATTTGAATACTGACTTGTACAAGATACCTTTTATATATTCAAATTTATATGAAAAGTTTTTCCTTTGGATAACTTGATTTTGTTTAGCGGCATTATGGCAATTCTGAAGAGAAGGGCAATTATGTTGTAAATTGACAAAGGAGTCCTTCGATATATCTAAAGGCTTAAAGTCAGGGAAAATCAAATATGGATAGTAGGAGAAGCCTGGGCTTTGGTCTGAGCCCTAGTCAAGACATTTATAGTATCGGAGGTGATATCTTCACTTTCATCTAACAAGTGAACTGGTGATCCTACTACCTCGCTTTCGAGAGTAGCATCACTGGTTTTTAATCCCATATGAATCTCGCGAGACATTGTCTCATCTGAACTTTCGATTGGCTTCTCTGATTCTACAGGAAGAAGATCTGAAAAGCTTATGTCCACCTTTGGTGATGAAAGGTCAATCTCAGAAGGAAGAATGGCACCTTTTACATTACCTATTAGTACGGAGCAAGAAGTGATGGGAGCTAGTACGGCTTCAGACCAACCTGTGAACCATTTAGACCTAATGTAACAATGGATGGTAGGAAAAGTGTCTGTACAGCCCAAGTAGTCTGAAAGTATAGCAGAGGAATGAGTTTCTTTAAGGTTAGGGAACAGCTTATCAGAAATGACTATACATGTGCATCCAGTGTCTCGTAAAATGGTAGATACATTAAGTCCATTAACTGTTCCTGAACAGAAGGGTGCTTGGTCATTACAGTCTTTAAAACATCTTCCAACTTTTTGGACCTTCTTAGAAGGACAATCTGGACGTTTATGTCCCTTAACACCACACAAATGACAAACAGGAATAAAAGAAGTCATTTTACTTTCCACTAGAGGCTTTGATTTCTTAAGGTCTGATGAACCCTTGCCCTTAGGGTTCGATCCCTTTAGGTCTTTATAGGAATTGTGAGCCTCAGCATACAGGTCAGCAGCCTCAGCAACTTCCTCAGCTTTAATCAGGTTACGTTCTCTAATGAATGTTCGTATCTGGTGAGGAAGAGCTGTCAGGAACTGGTCAGCAACCATGAAGTCTCTAAGAGATTCATAACTGTGATCAATTCCTGAACTCTCTATCCAAAAGTCGAACAAACGAAAGAGTGTTACCTGTAACTGCTGAAAGTTCTGGCCAGGCTGTAAGGTGGCATACCTGAAATCTTTCCTGTAAGAATTAGTGGTTTTTTGATATGCTTTAAGGATTGCCTTCTTCAGTAGGTTATAATTACATATAATATCCCGCGACAAAGTTGCATAGATATTCAAGGCTGTACCAGAAAATTACATTCCTAACCTGGTAGCCCAGGTGTCAGCAGGCCATTCACAGAGGGTAGCGGTATTTTCAAACCTGATAATGTATGAAGTTATGTCTTCCCCCTCTGTGAAGGGAGGTAAATTAGGTGTTGGAATATGTGCACTAGCTGCATGATGTTCAATTACTCCTTCCTCTAATTGTTGTTGTGTAAGAGTTAACTTTTTATTCTCTAATTCAAGGCGAGATTTTTCGAGCTCGCGATCCTTTTCTCTCTCTATTAACTCAAGTTCTCTAGCTTTTTCCTCAACTTCTCTATCCTTTGCTCTTTCCTCAAGTTCTCTTATTTTAGCCTGTTCCTCACGTATTTTAGCCTGTTCCTCACGCATTTTAGCCTGTTCCTCACGTTCTCTAGCTCTTTCTTCACGATCAAGTCTATCACGCTCCTTTTTGTCTTCTCTTTCTCTTTCTAACCGTCTTTCTTGGATTTCTCTCTCAATTCTCTCTCTCTCCTTTTTCTCTTCTCTTTTGATTCTCTCTCCTTTTCTTCTTTCCCTTTCTGTCTCTCTTCTCTCTCAATTCTCTCTCTTTCAAGTCTTTCCTGGATCTTAGCACTAATGAAAGATTCTAAATTTTTCCCTGTTATTCCTAACTTACTTCCAGCATTCATCCAAAACTGGTATTCCTCCATACTTGCAAGAATAACTTAAACTATCAGGGGAAATGAAATGGGTATTAAAGAAAATGGAGGGTTCAATTCCTGCTCCGCTCAAACTGCAAATAAACCAGAGGACTTGATTCCTACTTCAATTAAACAATATGTATTAATTAAAACGAAGGGCTCTATGCCTGCTCTGAGCAAACAGTAAGTAGAATGGGGTCACTTGACCATCCAATCTTCTCACCAACAAATCAAGAGTGTCCTATAACAGTTCCCTTGATATAATAAAGAGCTCAATGAAACAAATTGTCACTGGAAAATCTCGGGTCCCTAGAGTCTAATCCTCCAAAGTGTTTCAAGCTCACACAAAAATAGATGGCAGAATTAGCTAGTATTCCTGCCTTGACTTGACTTACAATAAATTGAGACTATAACAATCACCAAATCTTTTAAATACCTGTACTGTAGTTCTACCATAGAGAATGATTACTCATGGCTGGTGGTAACCATCTGTGGTATGCGGCATTGAAGTTCCAATGGTAGATTCGAGATGGAGTTGAATCTTGATTCAGTAGAGTTGATCCTGGCAATGTCACCACTTGTGAAGGCTTACTCAGCCCTGTAACAACTTCAGACAGTATTACCAAGGCTGGCTCCTCCTCAGGAAAATTAATGTATAGAAAAAGAAATAATAATTCAAAAGATAAACACTTTATTATTTATTAAAGCAAACATAAAACAATAAAACATGAAAGGAATATACTATTTGAAAGGAAAATGAAAAATGAAATGAATAAAATAACATTTGAACTCAATGCTAATGTATATAGGGGTGTCTGGTGTTGGTGACACTTAGTGTTGTTGAAATCGTAGCAGTTGCTGATGGTGGGGGGGGGGGGTCGCAGGTGTTGGTTACAACCCACCAGTTCGTTCTTCACAGTATAGCAGTGAATATTCTATCCCGATGACAGGAAAGCAGGTTCTTTACCACTGCAATGATGAGGGGTTACATCCTGCAATTTCATACAGGTGCATAGGTAATTAAATCCAAAAAGGGGAAGTCTCAGGATGTTAGTCCATCTCCTTCAATTCTACTCGTTGATTGGCAGGTGACCCTCTCTGTCATCCAAGCTGGAAAGATAGACAGGTTACCCACTGCTTAAGAAATCACTCTCCATGATAAGTACAATACCTAAAAGACGTGGTGATTATTACAACAGTCAACTTAGAGCAAGACTGAAAGGACTAAGTTTATTATTGGTCAAAAGTGAAGCTTTCAACCAATAAATCCACTAGAATACAAAGCAGACATGTACTTACAGTAGTGCTGGGATTTGTGAGTCTAGTGATTACTGTTTGGACCGGAGCCCCACACATCACCTTTCCGGGGGGGGGAGAGGAGGGGAAGGGATAGCGGGAGCTAGACTGACCCTACCTTAACAAGCAGCCGGCAATGAAACTATTGTTACTATAGCTTTAAAAATAGGTTGGATAAATACATGAGTGGATGTGAGTGGGTGTGAGTTGGACCTGATAGCTTGTGCTACCAGGTCGGTTGCCGTGTTCCTCCCTTAAGTCAATGTGACCTGACTTGACTAGGTTGGGTGCATTGGCTTAAGCTGGTAGGAGACTTGGACCTGCTTCACATGGGCCAGTAGGCCTTCTGCAGTGTTCCTTCGTTCTTATGTTCTTATGTACTATATCGCTACTCCTCTCTATTGAACTTTTCCCTCACAGTGGTTTTGTGCACCCACAGCTCTTCCTGTGAGTGGTATTGTGCACCCACAGCTCATCCTGTGAGTGGTATTGTGCACCCGCAGCTCATCCTGTGAGTGGTATTGTGCACCCGCAGCTAATCCTGTGAGTGGTATTGTGCACCCGCAGCTCATCCTGTGAGTGGTATTGTGCACCCGCAGCTCATCCTGTGAGTGGTATCACAAACAACAAAGGTCACAGTGGGTCATAGACGTCACTGAGGATTGTTATATAATTGGAAAGGTATATTAGTTATTTCGTATTTTGCAAATACTATATACAGTTGTTGTACACGGTACGTTATGGCATACAGTTGTTGTACACGGTACGTTATGGCATACAGTTGTTGTACACGGTACGTTATGGCATACAGTTGTTGTACACGGTACGTTATGGCATACAGTTGTTGTACACGGTACGTTATGGCATACAGTTGTTGTACACGGTACGTTATGGCATACAGTTGTTGTACACGGTACGTTATGGCATACAGTTGTTGTACACGGTACGTTATGGCATACAGTTGTTGTACACGGTACGTTATGGCATACAGTTGTTGTACACGGTACGTTATGGCATACAGTTGTTGTACACGGTACGTTATGGCATACAGTTGTTGTACACGGTACGTTATGGCATACAGTTGTTGTACACGGTACGTTATGGCATACAGTTGTTGTACACGGTACGTTATGGCATACAGTTGTTGTACACAGCACGTTATGGCATACAGTTGTTGTACACGGTACGTTATGGCATACAGTTGTTGTACACGGTACGTTATGGCATACAGTTGTTGTACACAGTACGTTATGGCATACAGTTGTTGTACACGGTACGTTATGGAATACAGTTGTTGTACACGTTACATCATGGAATGCAGTTGTTGTACACGGTACATTATTGGATATAGTTGTTGTACACGGTACATTATGGAATACAGTTGTTGCACACAGTACATTATGGAATACAGTTGTACACGATTCATTATGGAATACAGTTGTACACAGTACATTGTGGAATACAATTGCTGTACACGGTACATTATGGAATATAGTTGTTGTACACGGTACATTATGGAATACAGTTGTTGTACACGGTACATCATATAATGCAGTTGTTGTACACGGTACATTATGGAATACAGATATTGTACATGGTACATTATGGAATACAGTTGTTGTACACAGTACATTATTGGATATAGTTGTTGTACACGGTACGTTATGGAATACAGTTGTTGTACACCGTACATTATGGAATACAGTTTTTGTACATGGTACATTGTGGAATACAGTTGTTGTACACGGTACATTATGGAATACAGTTTGTAGACAGCCTGTACTGTCTGCACAGACAGTCCATGCTGTCTTCCAGCTTAGTTCATATTTCGCATCATGCTGGTGTTGCCACCTATAGGCCTTGCCACTTCAGTATGCCCAGACTTGCCTCACCCTCACTCACACAGCGGCCTAGCAGCAAGACACAAGGCCTTCCAGCTCTCTCTTGTGGGATGGCCCTGCCCGGGCCATGGGCTCAAACACACAAGCCTGTGTACCCACCACGACTTAACAATAAAGTAAGAAGCCTCCGAAGACGTATCATTTATCTCCCCGCTACCATACTACCAAACAGACCCGTTATAAATGGTGGCAGCTGTGGTCGCAGCAGTGTGTTTGCCCAAAGCGAGGAAGGAAGAGGGATGAAGTCATCTTCACTTCATCATCCCATGCAAGAAGCATCCGTCTCTCAACAAGTTATTCTGATGTCGTGTCTGCACGTTTGAGCATCCAGACACAGGTACAAGCAGGATCCAGGCCGAAATTTGCCGAAATTCTCCGAGAATTGTAAGTGGTGTCACAGTGTCCCACGCTGTTTCTCAAGTCACGTGTTCAGTGTCACTTGTATGTTGCTGTTGTTGTTGTTCAGCTCAGCACAGCCGTTTCAGCAAGCCAGAGGTGAGTTTTGTGGTGATTTCTGTGTCCAGTGTGAGCTCTCTACGTATTTGTGGGTGGGGGAGGAGAGGAGAGGAAGTGGCTGTTCCTCACCTTGCCCATGCTCGCCCTACTCACGCTCACCCGTCTACCATACACCACTCACCACTGCCCACTCCCTCTGCTGTGTTTTCTGCTGTTTTCCATGTGAATTCATTGCCAGAGCTGTGTATCTGAGTGCCCGAGGCCACTCGAAGCTACGTGGACCAGCATGCCACGTGGATCACGACGCCACGTGGGTGTGGGCGATGTCACGTAGACCTACGAGCGACGTGAGTTACCAGATGTCCCAAGGCCACATGCTGTGGTCTGCTGCCCGCATCACATCAACGTCACCCACGATGCTGCCCGACTTCATGACCTCACGATGTCTGCCTGACGTCACCTCACGATGTCTGCCTGACGTCACCTCGAGATGTCTGCTGACGTCACAGTGCTGCTGACATCACCTCGCGACATCACGCCTGACATCACATGATGTCACATCGAGTGTTTCTAGTAATTATTTTAATATTGTCGAGAAGATTGAGAGAAGATATATGTCGTGTTAATTAATTCCTCTCAGTCAGTGTTCTCACATTTTAGTATATGTCTTAGTGTCAGTTTTGTGTACAGAAAAGCATCATTTGCTAGTTTAAGCCATGTTGTACTGCGGTGTGTTTGTAAAGTTTCTGTGTGTCCAGTGTTAAGTCACCCCCGTGACCAGTACGTTTGACAGCTGATGTCAGACAGCTCGTGTTGTTCTGCAGAATCGTACCTGCTACGATTCCCATCGAGATTTGTTTCACTTCACCTCCAGACCTTCAGAGTGCAGTTATATGTAGAGAAACAAGTCTGGGGACGCTTAGACTAACCTCTGCTATAACTCCAACTGTCGAGAGATGATACTCGTCAAGCCGCAGTCAGGCCTGTCGGCAGGCGCTGTGTCAGCCTCGTGTCACAAGCTTCAGTGAGCAGCCTGCACAAAGAAGATGTCACTTTGACTGCTAGCTCTCTCACTGCAGTCTGGTGTATGATGTTACGACTCCCAGATGTTTCGCCCAGTCGTCTCTGCCACGACTCGCTCCACAACTCTCTCCATGCTCGCCGGCAGTGACAGCCCAGCAACAGTACCAGTCGAGAAGTGTCCTCCTGAGTCACTTGCCAGAAGTCCTGCCCAGTTGCCGAGTTTTGTCGATGCCTCACTCGAGGGCACCAGCATGTCGTGCCCCAGGTTGAGTGAAAACCTGCAGCGACTCCTACAATGACTGCTTCACCGTTCCAGAGGAGACCGTACCCTGTTACATCACAGCTCAGCCGCAGCGATGTCTCCTGTGTTGCAGTATCTGTCCAGACGCAGGAAGGCGTGCAGTGATGCACTTCGATGCTCACTGCCTATGACCACGATGTTTAGCACACCCCACATGTTTTTTTCTTCCCTCCCTGTAGGAAGTTTTTTTTCCATGTTCATATGTATATATATGTTTTTATTTTGTGTTCTGTGCCCTGTTCCTACGAGAGTGAGACCGAGTTTCTTTTACCACCAGTATTGTCGCGTCGGGACGACGCGCGGTAGGTGGCCGAGCATATGTAGACAGCCTGTACTGTCTGCACAGACAGCCCATGCTGTCTGCCAGCTTATTTCATATTTTGCGTCATGCTGGTGCTGCCACCTATAGGCCTTGCCACTTCAGTATGCCCAGACTTGCCTCACCCTCACTCACACAGTGGCCTAGCAGCAAGACACAAGGCCTCCCAGCTCTCTCTCGTGGGATGGCCCTGCCTGGGCCTCCGAAGACGTATCTTTTACACCCCGCTTGCAGCACCTACCAAACCAATCCGTTATAAGTTGTTGTACATGGTACATTATGGAATACAGTTGTTGTATACGGAACATTATGGAATATAGTTGTTGTACACGGTACATTATGGAATACAGTTGTTGTACACGGTACATTATGGAATACAGTTGTTGTACACGGTACATTATGGAATACAGTTGTTGTACACGGTACATTATGGAATACAGTTGTTGTACACGGTACATTATGGAATACAGTTGTTGTACACGGTACATTATGGAATACAGTTGTTGTACACGGTACATTATGGAATACAGTTGTTGTATATGGAACATTATGGAATATAGTTGTTGTACACAGTACATTATGGAATACAGTTTTTGTACATGGTACATTATGGAATACAGTTGTTGTACATGGTACGTTATGGAATACAGTTGTTGTACACGGTATGTTATGGAATACAGTTGTTGTATATGGAACATTATGGAATATAGTTGTTGTACACAGTACATTATGGAATACAGTTTTTGTACATGGTACATTATGGAATACAGTTGTTGTACATGGTACATTATGGAATACAGTTGTTGTACATGGTACGTTATGGAATACAGTTGTTGTACACGGTACATTATGGAATACAGTTTTTGTACATGGTACATTATGGAATACAGTTGTTGTACATGGTACATTATGGAATACAGTTGTTGTACATGGTACATTATGGAATACAGTTTTTGTACATGGTACATTATGGAATACAGTTGTTGTACACAGTACATTATGGAATACAGTTGTTGTACATGGTACATTATGGAATACAGTTGTTGTACACAGTACATTATGGAATACAGTTGTTGTACATGGTACATTATGGAATACAGTTGTTGTACATGGTACATTATGGAATACAGTTGTTGTACATGGTACATTATGGAATACAGTTGTTGTACACAGTACATTATGGAATACAGTTGTTGTACATGGTACATTATGGAATACAGTTGTTGTACATGGTACATTATGGAATACAGTTGTTGTACATGGTACATTATGGAATACAGTTGTTGTACACAGTACATTATGGAATACAGTTGTTGTACATGGTACATTATGGAATACAGTTTCAAAAACGTATATCTTGCTACCACTAAATAAATACATTGGTCTTAACTGGGTTACAGTCTCTATAAAGACAATTCATTCATCTAGTTGGTCTCCAGACTGCCACCAGACTGCCATCAGACTGCCATCAGACTGCCATCAGACTGCCATCAGACTGCCATCAGACTGCCATCAGACTGCCATCAGACTGCCATCAGACTGCCACCAGACTGCCACCAGACTGCCATCAGACTGCCATCAGACTGCCATCAGACTGCCATCAGACTGCCATCAGACTGCCACCAGACTGCCATCAGACTGCCATCAGACTGCCACCAGACTGCCATCAGACTGCCATCAGACTGCCATCAGACTGCCATCAGACTGCCATCAGACTGCCACCAGACTGCCATCAGACTGCCATCAGACTGCCACCAGACTGCCTCCAGACTGCCACCAGACTGCCATCAGACTGCCATCAGACTGCCATCAGACTGCCATCAGACTGCCATCAGACTGCCATCAGACTGCCATCAGACTGCCACCAGACTGCCATCAGACTGCCATCAGACTGCCACCAGACTGCCTCCAGACTGCCACCAGACTGCCATCAGACTGCCATCAGACTGCCATCAGACTGCCATCAGACTGCCATCAGACTGCCACCAGACTGCCACCAGACTGCCATCAGACTGCCACCAGACTGCCACCAGACTGCCTCCAGACTGCCACCAGACTGCCACCAGACTGCCACCAGACTGCCACCAGACTGCCACCAGACTGCCACCAGACTGCCACCAGACTGCCACCAGACTGCCACCAGACTGCCACCAGACTGCCTCCAGACTGCCACCAGACTGCCACCAGACTGCCTCCAGACTGCCACCAGACTGCCACCAGACTGCCACCAGACTGCCACCAGACTGCCACCAGACTGCCACCAGACTGCCACCAGACTGCCACCAGACTGCCACCAGACTGCCACCAGACTGCCACCAGACTGCCACCAGACTGCCACCAGACTGCCACCAGACTGCCACCAGACTGCCACCAGACTGCCTCCAGACTGCCACCAGACTGCCTCCAGACTGCCACCAGACTGCCACCAGACTGCCACCAGACTGCCACCAGACTGCCACCAGACTGCCACCAGACACAAGATTTTATGCTGCCGCAGCAACTTGAAAAACTACTTATAAATAGTAAAACTATTGAACCTTCATTTTCAGTCACTTAAAGTTAAGGATTTTGTTGCTTGTATCAGTTTATATGTCAAAATTTGTTTAGATATTTGTTCTAATCTTTTAATTTTTTTGGTTTATACAAGCAAGTAATAAATTATTGTGTCGTATGGCACGAAACTGTTACAGTTTTGAAGGAGTACAATGTACGTTGGTACTGTAATACCAAACATAAACCAAGCTATTGCCAGTTTTCTTGAAGTAAATCTTTAACCAGGACCAGTACAAAGTAACTTATGCGTTAACTAAAAGGAAAGTCATTCACTGATGGAGATCTGAGCAAAGAGTGTATAATGGAAGCAGTGGGAGAGTTATGTCCAGAAAAAGCAAATCTGTTCAAAATCCTCAGTCGGGCGCCAAATACTGTTGCTCGTAGAATTGAGGAAATAAGAAGCAAAGAATTGCAAAAAAAAAAAAACTGTATTATAACATAACCTGGTGTGGGATAAACTGCCATGCATGACAACTGATGGAGGAAAGAACATGTATGGAGTGAAGAAAGGTTTGGTTGGACAAATCACGAAGGCTTGTTATGATGGCGGATTCTCAAAGCCCATGTTTCTGCACTGCGTTATCCATCAGCAAGCATTGTGCGGAAAATATGTCTTGCCTTCTGAAACCTGTTGTTCCAGCAGTGATTTTTGTGATTTTCTAAAAGATACTGATTCTGAGTTTGTTGACTTGCTTTATTATACAACAGATCGATGGCTTAGTTATGGAAAGGTTCTATCACGGTTCTTTCAGCTCAGAAAGGAAGTTGATTCGTTTGTCACAGAAAAGAATCGACCTGAACCATTGACTGGCTTTGGAAATATGCAATTTTTGCAGACGTGACGAGCCTTATAAATCAATTGAATGTTAAGTTGCAATGTGAAACAAATTTGATTTATGACATTCATGGTAAAACTGATGCTGTTTGAAAGACAAGTGAAAGTTTCTAACTCGGTTTATTTCCCATGTTGTGAAAAATTTCACGATGAAAGAGAAGCAGAATTTCCTTCTTCATTTGCATCAGAAATTATTAATGACTTTCAAAAACAATTTCAGAAACGATTTTTTTCTTGACAGAAAAACTGATGAAATAAAGACGTTTCAAAATCTACTGACTACAGTGTTAAAATACTCCTAAATCAGTTTCAAATGGAAATTATTGATCCCCAAACAGATGATATGATGAAAGAAAAGTACAAAGAAGGAAATCTGATCAAATTTTATAAATCTTTACAGCCTGAACAGTTTCAAAATTTGAAGCGATTTGAACAAACATTTTCAAATATGTGAACATTGTAATTATTATAATCATGGGGGAGCGCTAAACCCATAGGATTATACAGCGCATGTGGGATGGGGGGATGGTAGGCATTCAGATTCAATTCAGGGAACTGGAGCACAGATCCAATTCCCTAGATCAAGAGCCCCTCACCAGCACCAAGGAACCTCCCTTGAGGGGTCAAAATGTGAACAAATATTTACAAACAATAAGTATGTCAGTTCCAAAATATCGCACATATTTATCTGATGAGCATTTGAAGTTCATTCTAATAACTGGCTGCTCCAGCTTGTAAACTCAGTTTAGCAATATTTTGAAGTTAAAAAACCAGTTCCATCTTTCCCATTAATCTTGTGTCAGCTTTTCTCATCTACATTTCAGTAATTGATTATACTGACAGATTATTGGCTTATATTCGACATTTTTACTCATTGTACATCATTTCTCAGTGTAAACACAGTATTGGTTCTTCGTAACTGTTACATTTCTCTTTTGTTCTGAATCATATCATGATGATTACAAAAAGGATCCAAATAAAACCTATTTATTCATTTAAATTTAATTCATTCATTTAATATTCACTTATTTATTAGACAGATTTTTTCTTTGGCCGGAGAAAATGTTCAAAATATACGGTGCAGCTCTCGTAGGGAAAAGTTTAGAGATCCTTGATCTTGTCGAAGTAAAATGTGTATACTGACTCAATATTTCAGATATTATTAACATTGAAATGTTTTGTTATATCATGTAAGGTTTGCATGGAGTACGTGTTGTATGTTTGTTCCAGTGTATGACACAGTCTCTGTCCACACACCAGTGTATGACACAGTCTCTGTCCACACACCAGTGTATGACACAGTCTCTGTCCACACACCAGTGTATGACACAGTCTCTGTCCACACACCAGTGTATGACACTGTCTCTGTCCATACACCAGTGTATGACACAGTCTCTGTCCATACACTTTACAATTTATGTCATTAACATCTCCATACAAACAGCACTGCTAGTAATGCTTATAACGTAGACTTAGTCTAGCAATGACAACAGTACTACCAGTTGTTAATGATTCTAGTCTGTCCGAAACTCTGTTATAACTTACATTCTCCTATGTGAGGGGTTATCTGTGAAGTGTCAGGTTAACAGATGTACAGACAATAGCATTCACTCGCTTAGGTCAGAGTGAGAGAACTCTATGTGGAGTTTTGCAGTATTAATGAACCTTGAATAAGATTTGTCATTACCGACTAACACCTGTGACTGTCCTCTCAGCAGCCTCACGGCTAGTCCAGCTGCAGTTTGATGAAATCCCCACGACTTGTAATTTTTTTCCTGCTAGTAGTGTAGCTGCAGGTAGTGTAGGGCAGGGAGAGAACTTTATGCTTTACTCTCTGACCCATTACCACCACTGCCAGGGGGAGAGTGTAGGAGTGTCTGGGACCTCAATGAAGCGGTATAAGCAGGTGTAACTCCTCTCAGTGTCTGCTTACAGCAGTGTTGACGGAGGGCATTAACAACCCCTCCTGCTGGCTTCTTATGGCTACTTCGTGGCTGCTGAAGGAGGGAAAGGCGGGGGCGACGAGGGAAATCTAGGTCGACAGGTTATTACCAAGAAGACAATGCAGAGACGGGAGGAGGGGAGAGAAAGGACGAGGACGAAGGAGGGTTGTAGGAGGAGCAGGTGTAAGAGGTGGAGGAGGACGAAAAAGAGACGGAGGAGGAGGAAGAAAAGATGAGAGAGGCAGTAGCTAGGTCGAAATGTGGTGTTGGCGACACTAATGGAGACGAGACAAGTTTACTGCGGAGCAATGCCACTGTGACAACGTTTTGACCTGCGTAGAGCTTTAGCAAGTCTTGGTAAAGTTGTAACACAGAACGAAGTGTTGTCCTGGTACAAGTTTGTTCACCCACTGCCTGCTTCTCTCTCTCTCTCTCTCTCTCTCTCTTTCTCTCTCTCTCTCTCTCTCTCTCTCTCTCTCTCTCTCACTCTCTCTCTCTCTCTCTCTCTCTCTCTCTCTCTCTCTCTCTCTCTCTCTCTCTCGTGGTATTCAGGAGAAATGAGAGTTTGAAGGATGTTTCAGGTTGGTTGACTGAGAGCTTAAGAGTGTTTGTTCACTTCTGGTTTTGTCCCAAGAGGACACGTACAATCCTTCCCTTGGTTTACACTCTTGTTGTTAAGCTTTAATAAATTTTCCAAAATAACAACGAATTGTCTGAATCTTATCTTTTTTTTTTTCTCGTGTGTGTATGTAAGTCTGTCCTTCTGCCTACCATGACCACATGTGTCTCACTTTGCAACTGACATAAACTGACGTTCCGTGAGATGGCCTGTCAGCGTCCTGTGTTCTGTGATCGTTTCCCATAGCTCGGTTGGTAGAGCACTCAGCTCACATATTGAGGTCTGTGGTTCGACCCCCGGTACAGGTGGAAACATTAGGCGTGCTTCCTTAAGACACCTGCTGTCCATGTTCACCTAGCAGCAAGTAGTTCCCGGGTGTTAGTCGACTGGTGTGGGGGTCACATCCCGTGGAACAAAATTAACCCAAGTTGCCGGAAATGCTCTTCGTAACTAGGGACTTTATATATGTGATGAATGGTTTAGAAAACCGGCAAAATGAAGAATTGAGACACTTATGCAACATATGGGAATCTTTACTGAAGAAATGTTTCGCCACACAGTGGCTACATCAGTCCAATACAAAGCAGGAAGGTATAAGGAGAGGAGGATGGTCCCACTGTGATCCCACCTCCTCCTGCTTCGACTCACCTGACTGCAGTATATAAGCCACCTCTCTGGCCCTATGCTGTACTTTCTACGAGAGTGATGGACGGAACACATCGATTCCAGGCTGGGAGACTGATTACCTCAAACTCCTCCTCTCCTTACACCTTCCTGCTTTGTATTGGACTGATGAAGCCACTGTGTGGCGAAACGTTTCTTCAATAAAGATTCCTATATGTTGCATAAGTGTCTCAATTCTTCAACTTTCTATATAGTATGTCATTGATGTCAACTATGGTCTGTATACCTTGTATCATGCAATTGTAGAAATAAAGATTATTATTATTATTATTATTATTATTATTATTATTATTATTATTATTATTATTATTTAGGTAATGTATGATAGTGAGACATATCGGTGATGTCACTGAGGTCAAAGTCTGAACCTTCAAGACAAGTTAGTGTGTATATGTGTGATGGCCAGGTATTGATTGTTATTGACTTCTCATGTAAACTCCGTTCTCACTCCATCCTGTCTTCCAGGGAGGGAGGGAGGGTGGGGGAGGGCGGAGAGAGGGAGGGAGAGTGGGGAGGAGGGAGGTAGGGTGGGGAGGAGGGAGGGAGGGAAAGAGGGAGAGGGAGGAGGGTAAGAATATTGGTTGGAAAGTGGAGGGGAGAGAGGGGGGAGGAGGGGATGGAAGAGTGGTAGGAAGGGGGAAGAGGGAGGGGAAGGCAGAGTGGCAGGGTTCCTATGGAAGATTCTTTAGAGTGTGTAAACGAACAAAATTAAAAGTGAACACAGGAAAGATGATGAGAGCAACAAAAACTTTAGGAAATAAAATACTGGATATGAGAGTGAAGGGAGAGAACAAGAAGCTAGTGAATGTTGACATATCTGGGAGTGGACGGAGAGAGCAAGAAGCTAGTGAATGTTGACATATCTGGGAGTGGAGAGAGAGAGAGCAAGAAGCTAGTGAATGTTGACATATCTGGGAGTGGAGGGAGAGAGCAAGAAGCTAGTGAATGTTGACATATCTGGGAGTGGAGAGAGAGAGCAAGAAGCTAGTGAATGTTGACATATCTGGGAGTGGAGGGAGAGAGCAAGAAGCTAGTGAATGTTGACATATCTGGGAGTGGAGAGAGAGAGAGCAAGAAGCTAGTGAATGTTGACATATCTGGGAGTGGAGGGAGAGAGCAAGAAGCTAGTGAATGTTGACATATCTGGGAGTGGAGGGAGAGAGCAAGAAGCTAGTGAATGTTGACATATCTGGGAGTGGAGAGAGAGAGCAAGAAGCTAGTGAATGTTGACATATCTGGGAGTGGAGGGAGAGAGCAAGAAGCTAGTGAATGTTGACATATCTGGGAGTGGAGAGAGAGAGCAAGAAGCTAGTGAATGTTGACATATCTGGGAGTGGAGGGAGAGAGCAAGAAGCTAGTGAATGTTGACATATCTGTGAGTGAAGGGAGAGAGCAAGAAGCTAGTGAATGTTGGCATATCTGGGAGTGGAGAGAGAGAGCAAGAAGCTAGTGAATGTTGACATATCTGGGAGTGGAGAGAGAGAGCGAGAAGCTAGTGAATGTTGACATATCTGGGAGTGGAGGGAGAGAACAAAAAGCTAGTGAATGTTGACATATCTGGGAGTGGAGAGAGAGAGAGCGAGAAGCTAGTGAATGTTGACATATCTGGGAGTGGAGAGAAAGAGCGAGAAGCTAGTGAATGTTGACATATCTGGGAGTGGAGGGAGAGAACAGGAAGCTAGTGAATGTTGACATATCTCGGAGTGGAGAGAGAGAGCGAGAAGCTAGTGAATGTTGACATATCGGGGAGTGGAGGGAGAGAACAGGAAGCTAGTGAATGTTGACATATCTGGGAGTGGAGGGAGAGAACAGGAAGCTAGTGAATGTTGACATATCTGGGAGTGGAGAGAGAGAGCGAGAAGCTTGTGAATGTTGACATATCTGGGAGTGGAGGGATAGAACAGGAAGCTAGTGAATGTTGACATATCTGGGAGTGGAGGGAGAGAACAGGAAGCTAGTGAATGTTGACATATCTGGGAATGGAGGGAGAGAACAGGAAGCTAGTGAATGTTGACATATCTGGGAGTGGAGGGAGAGAACAGGAAGCTAGTGAATGTTGACATATCTCGGATTGGAGGGAGAGAAGAGGAAGCTAGTGAATGTTGACATATCTGGGAGTGGAGGGAGAGAAGAAGAAGCTAGTGAATGCTGACATGTCTGGGAGTGGAGGGAGAGAAGAAGAAGCTAGTGAATGTTGACATATCTGGGAGTGGAGGGAGAGAACAAGAAGCTAGTGAATGTTGACATATCTGGGAATGGAGGCAGAGAACTAGAAGCTAGTGAATGTTGACATATCTGGTAGTGGAGGGAGAAAACAGGAAGCTACTGAATGTTGACATATCTGGGAGTGGAGGGAGAGAACAAGAAGCTAATGAATGCTGACATGTCTGGGAGTGGAGGGAGAGAAGAAGAAGCTAGTGAATGTTGACATATCTGGGAGTGGCGGGAGAGAACAAGAAGCTAGTGAATGTTGACATATCTGGGAATGGAGGCAGAGAACAAGAAGCAAGTGAATGTTGACATATCTGGGAGTGGAAGGAGAGAACAGGAAGTTAGTGGATGTTGATATATCTGGGAGTGGAGGGAGAGAGCAGGAAGTTAGTGAATGTGACATATCTGGGAGTTGAGGGAGAGAACAAGAAGCTAGTGAATGTTGACATATCTGGGAGTGGAGGTGTCCCGTTGGGTTCGGTAACGCGGATTGGGTAAAGGACACTCACATAGGCAATAATGGAGTATAACTAAAACGGAATATATAGGAAGCGCCCAGCCAAACCTACGTCTCCGCTCCCTATCTTTAGACTGGTTCACGAATGATGCCTAGGGGTGACCGGCGTTCAAAAACATGCTAGGGTCAGCTGCAACAGTGAATAACAAGTGATTCACACAGACGGTTGGTAGCGAGTCACTATTACTGACACTGGTAACTGGTTACTGGTACTGGTACTACTGAGAGAGAAAGAGAGCAGGAAGTTAGTGAATGTTGACATATCTGGGAGTTGAGGGAGAGAACAGGAAGCTAGTGAATGTTTACATATCTGGGAGTGGACGGAGAGAACAAGCTAGTGAATGTTGACATATCTGAGAGTGGAGGAAGAGAACAGGAAGCTGGTGAATGTTGGCATATCTGAGAGTGGATGGAGAGTGCAGGAAGCTAGTGAATGTTGACATATCTGGGAGTGGAGAGAGAGAGCACGAAGATAATGAATGTTGACATATCTGGGAGTGGAGAGAGAGAACAAGAGGTTAGTGAATGTTCACATATCTGGGAGTGGGGGGAGAGAATAAGAAGCTAGTGAATGTTGACATATCTGGGAGTGGAGAGAGAACAGGAAGTTAGTGAATGCTGATATATCTGGGAGTGGACTGAGAGAACAGGGAGCTAGTGAATGTTGACATGTCTAAGAGTGGAGGGAGAGAAGAGGAAGTTAGTGAATGTGTTGACATATCTGGGAGTGGAGGGAGAGAACAGGAATCTAGTGAATGTTGAAGTATCTGGGAGTGGAGGGAGAGAACAGGAAGCTAGTGAATGTTGACATATCTGAGAGTGGAGGGAGAGAAGAGGAAGTTAGTGAATGTGTTGACATATCTGGGAGGGGAGGGAGAGAACAGGAATCTAGTGAATGTTGAAGTGTCTGGGAGTTGAGGGAGAGAACAGGAAGCTAGCGAATGTTGATACAACTGGAAGTGGAGGGAGAGAACAGGAAGCTAGTAAATGTTGACATATCTGGGAGTGGAGGGAGAGAACAGGAAGATAGTGAATGTTGATATATCTGGGAGTGGAGGGAGAGAAGAGGAAGCTAGTGGATGTGTTGACATATCTGGGAGAGGAGGGAGAGAACAGGAATCTAGTGAATGTGTTGACATATCTGGGAGTGGAGAGAGAGAACAGGAAGCTAGCGAATGTGTTGATATATCTGGGAGGGGAGGGATAGAATAGGAATCTAGTGAATGTTGAAATATCTTGGAATGGAGGGAGAGAACAAGAAGCTAGTGAATGTTGACATATCTGGGAGTGGAGGGAGAGAACAAGAAGCTAGTGAATGTTGACATATCTGGGAGATGAGGGAGGGAACAGGAAGTCAGTGAATGTGTTGACATATCTGGGAGTGGAGGGAGAGAGGAGGAAGTTAGTGAATGTTGACATATCTGGGAGTGGAGAGAGAGAGCAGGAAGCTAGTGAATGTTGACATATCTGGGAGTGGAGAGAGAGAACAAGAGGTTAGTGAATGTTCACATATCTGGGAGTGGGGGAGAGAATAAGAAGCTAGTGAATGTTGACATATCTGGGAGTGGAGAGAGAGAACAGGAAGTTAGTGAATGCTGATATATCTGGGAGTGGACTGAGAGAACAGGGAGCTAGTGAATGTGTTGACATATCTTGGAGTGGAGGGAGAGAACTGGAAGCTAGTAAATGTGTTGACTTATCTGGGAGGGGAGGGATAGAACAGGAATCTAGTGAATGTTGAAATATCTGGGAGTGGAGGGAGAGAAGAGGAAGCTAGTGGATGTGTTGACATATCTGGGAGTGGAGAGAGAGAACAGGAAGCTAGTGAATGTGTTGACATATCTGGGAGGGGAGGGATAGAACAGGAATCTAGTGAATGTTGAAATATCTGGGAGTTGAGGGAGAGAAGAAGAAACTAGTGAATGTTGACATATCTGGTAGTGGAGGGAGAAAACAGGAAGCTACTGAATGTTGACATATCTGGGAGTGGAGGGAGAGAACAAGAAGTTAGTGAATGTTGATGTATCTGGGAGTGGAGGGAGAGAACAGAAAGCTAGTGAATGTTGACATATCTGGGAGTGGAGGGAGGGAACAAGAAGCTAGTGAATGTTGACATATCTGGGAGTGGAGGGAGAGCGCAGGAAGCCAGTGAATGTTGACATATCTGAGAGTGGAGGGAGAGAAGAGGAAGCTAGTGAATGTGTTGACATATCTGGGAGTGGAGGGAGAGAACAGGAAGCTAGTGAATGTGTTGACATATCTGGGAGGGGAGGGAGAGAACAGGAATCTAGTGAATGTTGAAGTATCTGGGAGTGAAGGGAGAGAATTGGGAGATAGTGAATTTTGACATATCTGGGAGTCGAGGTAGAGAGTAGGAAGCTAGTGAATGTGATGACATGTCTGGGAGTGGAGGGAGGGAGTAGGAATGTGTTCAGATATTTGTGAGTGGATATGATGGAAAATGTATCTATGAAAGACGAGGTGAACCATAGAACAGACTAGGAGAAATAGGTGGGTGGTGTGTTGAGGCATCTGTGAAGACGATGATTATCCTGGGAGGTATGGGTGTGAAGCATAGGTTGTAAATACTGCAGCGAGGAGAAGGTTGGAGGCAGTGGAGATGTTGTGTTCGAGGGCATTGTGTGGGGCTAATATTTAGCAGTGAATTCGGAGTGTAGAAAGTAGAAGGCTGCGTGTTTACCAGAGGTGTTATTCAGAGGACAGAGGAGGTTTGGGGATTTAGAGAGAATGGAGCAGAATAGGATGGCCAAGAGGGTGTATAAATTCTGTATGGAAGGAAGGTGGAGTAGGGATCGCTTCAGGAAAGGCTGGCAGGAGGGTGTGAAGGTTTTCACCAGATGGGGCATAAGTATCCAGCAGGCATGTTGCGAGTGGAAATATATGGTTTTAGGGAACTGATGTGCTCCTAGTGTGAACAAGGTAACACTTACGAAGAAATATAGAGGAAATCTGTTAGTCAGCCTGACACAAGCAGCACCATGGTAACTTGGTTCAGGGGACGTCTCCTACACTTCTGTTGCTAACAACTCTAATGCATAACCTGCTTACACTAGTGGGTTCTACTAACCTCTGACCTCATCTCCAAGTTGCTACATACACCTTACTAAGAGATTGACCGTCTACTATCAAGGCTGAAGGACCGATCACAATACTGTCTCTAGTATTGTAATCACATTAGTATTAGACTGATGAAGCCTACTATGTAGGCGAAACCTTTCCTCGGTTAAGATACCTATGTGTTGCACAAGTTTCTTACTCAGCGACTTTCTAAGATGTGTTGCATCTCTTGCGATTAGTGTTCCACCTTGCTAAGAGGCGTGAGGGAGAGGAGGAGGCGAGGATGGAAGGATGGGAGGGAATGAGGAGGCTGGGATGGTAAGATAGGAGGGAAGGAGGAGACTAAGATGGTAGGATGGGAGGAAACGAGAAGGCTAGGATGGGAGGGAAGGAAGAGGCTAGGATGGGAGGGAAGGAAGAGGCTGAGATGGTTGAATGGGAGGGAAGGAAGAGGCTAGCATGGTAGGGGAGGAGGAGGCTAAGATGGTAGGATGGGAGGTAAGGAAGAGGCTAAGATAGTAGGATGAGAGGGAAGGAGGGGGCTAGGATGGTAAGATGGGAGGAGAGGAGGCTGGGATGGTAGGATTGGAGGAGAGGAGGCTGGGATAGTAGGATGGTAAGGGAGGAGGAGACTAAGATGGTAGGATGGGAGGGAAAGACGAGGCTAAGATGGTAGGAAGGAAAGAAAAGCTGAGGCTAGAATGGTAGGATGTGAGGGAAGGAGGAGGCTAGGATGGTAGGATGGGAAGGAAGAGGCTAGGATTGGAGTGAAGGAGGAGGCTGAGATGGTAGGACGGGAGGGAAGGAAACTGGAATGGTAGGATGGGAAGGAAGGAGACTGAGATGGTAGTATGAGAAGGAAGGATGGTATGGTAAAAGGGAATGGTAAGATGGGAAGGAAGGATGGAGGGAAAAAGAAGGCTAGGATGATAAGATGGGATGGTAGGATGGGAGGGAAGAAGGAGGCTTGGATGTAAGAAGGAGTGGAAGGTTGGGATGGTAGCATGGGATGGAAGATGGGATGGATGGAGGGGATGGTAGGATGGGACGGGAGGATGGGATGAATGGGATGGTAGGATAGGATGGGAGGGTTGGATGGAATGGTAGGACAGGAAGATAGGATTGGATGGATGAGATGGTAGGATGAAAGGATGGGATGGTAGGATTAGGAGGAAGGATGGAAAGGAGGAGTGGATGGTAGGATGGGAAGGAAGGATGGGATGAATGGACGGGATTGAAGATTGTGATGGTAGGATGGGATGGAAGGATGGGATCTTAGGATAAGATGGAAAGATGGGATGGTAGGATGAGATGGAAGGATGGGGTAGTAGAATGGAATGGAAGGATGAGATGGGAGGATGGGATGGTAGGATGGGATGGAAGGATTGGATGGTAGGATGGGATGGAAGGACGGGATGGAAGGATGCGACGGTAGGATGCGATGGAGGGAATGAATAGAAGGATGGCATGGAAGGATGGGATGGTAGGATGGGATGGAAGGATTGGATGGTAGGATATGATGGAAGGATGGGATGGCAAAACGGAAGGATGGAACTGTAGAAAGGAATGGAAGGATGGGATCTTAGGATGAGATGGAAGGATGGGATGGTAGGATGGGAATGAAGGATGGGATGGTAGGATGAGATGGAACCATGGGTTGGAAGGATGAAATGGTAGGATGGGATGGAAGGATTGGATGGTAGGATGGGATGGATGGATTGGATGGTAGGATGGGATGAAAGCATGAGATGAAAGGATGAGATGGTTGGATGGGATGGAAGGATTGGATGGTAGGATGGGATGGAAGGATTGGATGGTAGGATAGGATGGGAGGATGAGATGGAATGATGGAATGGTAGGATGAGATGGAAGGATGGGATGGTAGGATGGGATGGTAGGATGGGATGGAAGGATTAGATGGAGCGATGGAATGGTAGGATGAGATGGAAGGATGGGATGGTAGGATGGGATGGAAGGATTGGATGGGAGGATGAGATGGTAGGATGGGATGGAAGGATGGAATTGTAGGATGGAATTGTAGGATGGGATGATGGGATGAGATGGAAGGATCGGATGGAAGGATGAGATGGAAGAATGGAATGGAAGGATTGGATGGAAGGATGGAATGGAAAGACGGGATGGAAGGATGAGATGGAAGGATTAGATGAAAAGATGGAATGGAAGGATTAGATGGTAGGATGGGATGGAAGGACGGGATGGAAGGATGTGATGGTAGGATGGGATGGAAGGATGGGATGGGAGGATATGATGGAAGGATGGGAGGATAGAATGGAAGGATGGGACGGTAGGAAGGAATGGAAGGATGGGATCTTAGGATGAGATAGAAGGATGGGATGCAAGGATGAGATGGTAGGATGGGATGGAGGGATGGAATGGTAGGATCGGATGACAGGATGAGGTGAAAAGATGGAATGGAAGGATTGGATGGTAGGATGGAAAGGAAGAATTGGATGGTAGAAAGGGATGGAAGGGTTGGATGTTAGGGTGAGATGGTAGATGGTAAGATGGGATAGTAGGATGGGATGGAAGGATTAGATGGAGGCATGGAATGGTAGGATGAGATGGAAGGATGGGATGGTAGGATGGGATGGAAGGATGAGATGGTGGGATGAGATGGAAGCATGCTATGGAAGGATGAGATGGTAGGATGGGATGGAAGAATTGGATTGTAGGCTGGGATAGAAGGATGGGATGGAAGGATGAGATGGTAGGATGAGATGGATGGATGGGATGGAAGGATGAGATGGTAGGATGGGATGGAAGGATGGGATGGAAGGATGAGATGGTAGGATGGGATGGAAGGATGGGAAGGAAGGATGAGATGGTAGGATGAGATGAAAGGATGGGATGGTAGGATGGGATGGAAGGATTGGATGGTAGGATGGGATAGAAGGATGGGATGGAAGGATGAGATGGTAGAATGAGATGGAAGGATGGGATGGTAGGATGGGATGGAAAGATGAGATGGTAGGATGGGATGGAAGGATTGGATTGTAGGATGGGATAGAAGGATGGGATGGAAGGATGAGATGGTAGGATGAGAAGGAAGGATGGGATGGTAGGATGAGATGGAAGCATGGGATGGAAGGATGAGATGGTAGGATGGGATGGAAGGATTGGATGGTAGGATGGGGTAGAAGGATGGGGTGGAAGGATGAGATGGTAGGATGAGATGGAAGGATGGGATGGTAGGATGGGGTGGAAGGATGAAATGGTAGGATGGGATGAAAGGATGGGATGGAAGGATGGGATGGTTGGATGGGATGGAAGGATGGGACGGTTGGAAGGGATGGAAGCATGGGATGGTAGGATGGGAGGGGCCGTGGCTGGACCAGAACGCTAGTCGTTACCAGCTTAAAGGCGTCAGATCCTTTTGTAGACTCTGGACCACCCAGCCCTTGTTTACTCCCCTAGTGGTATGTATACTCCCCTAGCGGTGTGTATACTATCCTAGTGGTATGTATACTCACCTAGTGGTATGTAAACGTACCTAGTTGTGTGTATGCTCACCCTCTGCTATGTATACTCCCTTAGTGTGTATATAATCTCCTAGTGGTGTTTATACTAGCCCAGTGCTGCGTATACTAACCTAGTTGTGTTTTCTAGCAGTTGAGACATAGCTCCAGGCCCTGCTTAGAATCTTGCCTCCCAGAGTCGTGTCTTACAATGATAATCGTCACCTGGTCTGTGGTGACCCCGCGTATTATCCTCCTGGTGGTGTCAGGCAGTATCTCCTTCCACTGGTAGTGGTGACCCCGTGCGTTATCCTCCTGGTGGTGTCAGGCAGTATCTCCTTCCACTGGTAGTGGTGACCCCGTGTGTTATCCTCCTGGTGGTGTCAGGCAGTCTCTCCTTCCACTGGTAGTGGTGACCCCGTGCGTTATCCTCCTGGTGGTGTCAGGCAGTGTCTCCTTCCACTGATATTGGTGACCCTGTGTGTTATCCTCCTGGTGGTGTCAGGCAGTGTCTCCTTCCACTGGTAGTGGTGACCCTGTGTGTTATCCTCCTGGTGGTGTCAGGCAGTGTCTCCTTCCACTGGCAGTGGTGACTCCGTGTGTTATCCTCCTGGTGGTGTCAGGCAGTATCTCCTTCCACTGGCAGTGGTGACCCCGTGTGGTATCCTCCTGGTGGTGTCAGGCAGTGTCTCCTTCCACTGGCAGTGATGACTCCGTGTGTTATCCTCCTGGTGGTGTCAGGCAGTGTCTCCTTCCACTGGCAGTGGTGACCCCGTGTGTTATCCTCCTGATGGTGTCAGGCAGTGCCTCCTTCCACTGGTAGTGGTGACCCTGTGTGTTATCCTCCTGGTGGTGTCAGGCAGTGTCTCCTTCCACTGGTAGTGGTGACCCCGTGTGTTATCCTCCTGGTGGTGTCAGGCAGTGTCTCCTTCCACTGGTAGTGGTGACCCCGTGTGTTATCCTCCTGATGGTGTCAGGCAGTGTCTCCTTCCACTGGTAGTGGTGACCCCGTGTGTTATCCTCCTGGTGGTGTCAGGCAGTGTCTCCTTCCACTGGTAGTGGTGACCCCGTGTGTTATCCTCCTGGTGGTGTCAGGCAGTGTCTCCTTCCACTGGTAGTGGTGACCCCGTGTGTTATCCTCCTGGTGGTGTCAGGCAGTGTCTCCTTCCACTGGTAGTGGTGACCCCGTGTGTTATCCTCCTGGTGGTGTCAGGCAGTGTCTCCTGGCTTCTTGCACTTTTAGCAGACTCTTGTTATCTAGCCAGTCTCCTCTTCTGGGTATTTTGCACTTCATCACGTCTTCCCTGGTCCTACTCTCACGTCATCATGTCTTCCCTGGTCGTCTCTTCTCAAGTTATTTAGTTTGATTTACATTAAACTCATAAAACTGGTCTACTTTGACTTCCTCAAATGCAATTTAGAAAAATGGCCTCCAAAACAGGATAGCATGAACCATGAAGGCCTTTCCACGTCGTGTTCAATTCTGGATTCACCTTTTCAATTGTATTTAAAAAAAAGAAATCTCGCTATCGTTTGTACTTTGTCACCAACGAGGGTCGTTCCGAGCCAGGTCGAGGGACTCAAACTGGCTCGGAACGAAATAGACTTGAAAAAAATTGGAAGTCATGCTGCCCTTACAGTGTCCATGACTGGTCTAAAATGCCCACTGGGCAGAGTACTAAAACAGATTAATCTTTGTGTAGTAGTGGTCCTTGAAGCCATTAGTTGAGTACCTAGTCTTCAAACTGACGTCATTGGCACTGTTGATGTGCTTCAGTGATGTCCCTATTTTTCTCTCTTTCTCTCCATCTTATATTCTCATTGCTGCTTTGCACTTACCTTGATTGAACTCTTTTAGGCACTTGTTTTGGCAAGTCTCGTAGACTCTGACCTCGTCGGCTCTTACCTTAAGTTTAATAACATTAACAATCATTTTACTCACAAGAACGCGCTGAACCCGCACGGGGCATTCAGAGCTTCATCAACAAACAATGAGGTCGTTTGCAAGCGTTCACAAGCGCCGAAATTCATTTATTCTCAGTCCTTATAGAATTGCGTTGGCAGACATAATTATTAATTTAATGTTGCCGTTACCAGGTTGCTGTTATCTTTAACAACTTATTAACGTCACTACCAACATGCTGTTATCGTGATAACTTCCCTGCGCTGTTGCAACAGTTATTACCACACAGTAATAGATGTAAACACAAGCGTTGTACACACTGTAGCCTTCAATGTTATTTGAATAGACGTGTATTACGAACGATGTATCATGAGCCTCTACTGTCAGCTTCATGATCTACAAGAGTCTACCTGAGCACTCTCTTGCTCACACCTGCTCTTGGGAGACTTGTGGTGTTGAATGTTGCCTTGCAACCCACAGAGATGTTGCAGGGTAAGACGGATTACCTCTTGAACAAGAAGGTAGGACGGAGTACCACTTGAACAAGAAGGTAGGATGGAGTACCACTAGAACAAGAAGGTAGGATGGAGTACCACTTGAACAAGAAGGTAGGACGGAGTACCACTTGAACAAGAAGGTAGGATGGAGTACCACTAGAACAAGAAGGTAGGATGGAATACCACTTGAACAAGAAGGTAGGACGGAGTACCACTTGAACAAGAAGGTAGGATGGAGTACCACTTGAACAAGAAGGTAGGATGGAGTACCACTTGAACAAGAAGGTAGGATGTAGTACCTCTTGAACAAGAAGGTAGGACGGAGTACCACTAGAACAAGAAGGTAGGATGTAGTAGCACTAGAACAAGAAGGTACGATGTAGTACCACTTGAACAAGAAGGTAGGATGGAGTACCACTTCAACAAGAAGGTAGGATGGAGTACCACTAGAACAAGAAGGTAGGATGTAGTACCACTTGAACAAGAAGGTAGGATGGAGTACCACTTCAACAAGAAGGTAGGATGGAGTACCACTAGAACAAGAAGGTAGGATGGAGTACCACTTGAACAAGAAGGTAGGATGGAGTACCACTAGAACAAGAAGGTAGGATGTAGTACCACTTGAACAAGAAGGTAGGATGTAGTACCACTTGAACAAGAAGGTAGGATGTAGTACCACTAGAACAAGAAGGTAGGATGTAGTACCACTTCAACAAGAAGGTAGGACGGAGTACCACTAGAACAAGAAGGTAGGATGTAGTACCACTTGAAAAAGAAGGTAGGATGTAGTACCACTTGAACAAGAAGGTAGGATGTAGTACCACTTGAACAAGAAGGTAGGATGTATTACCACTTGAACAAGAAGGTAGGATGTAGTACCACTTGAACAAGAAGGTAGGATGGAGTATTACTTGAACAAGAAGGTAGGATGGAGTACCACTTGAACAAGAAAGTAGGATGGAGTACCACTTGAACAAGAAGGTAGGGTGGAGTACCACTTGAACAAGAAGGTAGGGTGGAGTACCACTTGAACAAGAAGGTAGGACGGAGTACCACATGAACAAGAAGGTAGGATGGAGTACCACTTGAACAAGAAGGTAGGATGGAGTACCACTAGAACAAGAAGGTAGGATGGAGTACCACTTGAACAAGAAGGTAGGGTGGAGTACCACTTGAACAAGAAGGTAGGGTGGAGTACCACTTGAACAAGAAGGTAGGATGGAGTACCACTTGAACAAGAAGGTAGGATGTAGTACCACTTGAACAAGAAGGTAGGATGTAGTACCACTAGAACAAGAAGGTAGGATGTAGTACCACTTGAACAAGAAGGTAGGACGGAGTACCACTTGAACAAAAAGGTAGGATGTAGTACCACTTGAACAAGAAGGTAGGACGGAGTACCACTAGAACAAGAAGGTAGGATGTAGTACCACTTGAACAAGAAGGTAGGATGTAGTACCACTAGAACAAGAAGGTAGGATGTAGTACCACTTGAACAAGAAGGTAGGATGTAGTACCACTAGAACAAGAAGGTAGGATGTAGTACCACTTGAACAAGAAGGTAGGATGTAGTACCACTTGAACAAGAAGGTAGGACGGAGTACCACTAGAACAAGAAGGTAGGATGTAGTACCACTTGAAAAAGAAGGTAGGATGTAGTACCACTTGAACAAGAAGGTAGGATGTAGTACCACTTGAACAAGAAGGTAGGATGTAGTACCACTTGAACAAGAAGGTAGGATGGAGTATTACTTGAACAAGAAGGTAGGATGGAGTACCACTTGAACAAGAAGGTAGGGTGGAGTACCACTTGAACAAGAAGGTAGGGTGGAGTACCACTTGAACAAGAAGGTAGGATGGAGTACCACTTGAACAAGAAGGTAGGATGGAGTACCACTTGAACAAGAAGGTAGGATGGAGTACCACTAGAACAAGAAGGTAGGATGGAGTACCACTTGAACAAGAAGGTAGGGTGGAGTACCACTTGAACAAGAAGGTAGGGTGGAGTACCACTTGAACAAGAAGGTAGGATGGAGTACCACTTGAACATGAAAGTAGGATGGAGTACCACTTGAACAAGAAGGTAGGATGTAGTACCACTAGAACTAGAAGGTAGGATGTAGTACCACTAGAACAAGAAGGTAGGATGTAGTACCACTTGAGCAAGAAGGTAGGATGTAGTACCACTTGAACAAGAAGGTAGGATGTAGTACCACTAGAACAAGAAGGTAGGATGTAGTACCACTTGAACAAGAAGGTAGGATGTAGTTCCACTAGAACAAGAAGGTAGGATGTAGTACCACTTGAACAAGAAGGTAGGATGTAGTACCACTTGAACAAGAAGGTAGGATGTAGTACCACTAGAACAAGAATGTAGGATGTAGTACCACTAGAACAAGAAGGAAGGATGTAGTACCACTAGAACAAGAAGGTAGGATGTAGTACCACTAGAACAAGAAGGTAGGATGTAGTACCACTTGAACAAGAAGGTAGGATGTAGTACCACTAGAACAAGAAGGTAGGATGTAGTACCACTAGAACAAGAAGGTAGGATGTAGTACCACTAGAACAAGAAGGTAGGATGTAGTACCACTAGAACAAGAAGGTAGGATGTAGTACCACTAGAACAAGAAGGTAGGATGTAGTACCACTAGAACAAGAAGGTAGGATGTAGTACCACTAGAACAAGAAGGTAGGATGTAGTACCACTAGAACAAGAAGGTAGGATGTAGTACCACTAGAACAAGAAGGTAGGATGTAGTACCACTTGAACAAGAAGGTAGGATGTAGTACCACTAGAAGAAGAAGGTAGGATGTAGTACCACTAGAACAAGAAGGTAGGATGTAGTACCACTAGAACAAGAAGGTAGGATGTAGTACCACTAGAACAAGAAGGAAGGATGTAGTACCACTAGAACAAGAAGGTAGGATGTAGTACCACTAGAACAAGAAGGTAGGATGTAGTACCACTAGAAGAAGAAGGTAGGATGTAGTACCACTAGAACAAGAAGGTAGGATGTAGTACCACTAGAACAAGAAGGTAGGATGTAGTACCACTAGAACAAGAAGGTAAGATGTAGTACCACTAGAACAAGAAGGTAGTATGTAGTACCACTAGAACAAGAAGGTAGGATGTAGTACCACTAGAACAAGAAGGTGGGATGTAGTACAACTAGAACAAGAAGGTAGGGTGGAGTACCACTTGAACAAGAAGGTAGGATGTAGTACCACTTGAACAAGAAGGTAGGATGTAGTACCACTAGAAAAAGAAGGTAGGATGTAGTACCACTTGAACAAGAAGGTAGGACGGAGTACCACTTGAACAAAAAGGTAGGATGTAGTACCACTTGAACAAGAAGGTAGGACGGAGTACCACTAGAACAAGAAGGTAGGATGTAGTACCACTTGAACAAGAAGGTAGGATGTAGTACCACTAGAACAAGAAGGTAGGATGTAGTACCACTTGAACAAGAAGGTAGGATGTAGTACCACTAGAACAAGAAGGTAGGATGTAGTACCACTTGAACAAGAAGGTAGGATGTAGTACCACTTGAACAAGAAGGTAGGACGGAGTACCACTAGAACAAGAAGGTAGGATGTAGTACCACTTGAAAAAGAAGGTAGGATGTAATACCACTTGAACAAGAAGGTAGGATGTAGTACCACTTGAACAAGAAGGTAGGATGTAGTACCACTTGAACAAGAAGGTAGGATGGAGTATTACTTGAACAAGAAGGTAGGATGGAGTACCACTTGAACAAGAAGGTAGGGTGGAGTACAACTTGAACAAGAAGGTAGGGTGGAGTACCACTTGAACAAGAAGGTAGGATGTAGTACCACTAGAACAAGAAGGTAGGATGTAGTACCACTAGAACAAGAAGGTAGGATGTAGTACCACTAGAACAAGAAGGTAGGATGTAGTACCACTAGAACAAGAAGGTAGGATGTAGTACCACTAGAACAAGAAGGTAGGATGTAGTACCACTTGAACAAGAAGGTAGGATGTAGTACCACTAGAAGAAGAAGGTAGGATGTAGTACCACTAGAACAAGAAGGTAGGATGTAGTACCACTAGAACAAGAAGGTAGGATGTAGTACCACTAGAACAAGAAGGTAGGATGTAGTACCACTAGAACAAGAAGGTAGGATGTAGTATCACTAGAACAAGAAGGTAGGATGTAGTACCACTAGAACAAGAAGGTAGGATGTAGTACCACTAGAACAAGAAGGTAGGATGTAGTACCACTAGAACAAGAAGGTAGGATGTAGTACCACTAGAACAAGAAGGTAAGATGTAGTACCACTAGAACAAGAAGGTAGTATGTAGTACCACTAGAACAAGAAGGTAGGATGTAGTACCACTAGAACAAGAAGGTGGGATGTAGTACAACTAGAACAAGAAGGTAGGGTGGAGTACCACTTGAACAAGAAGGTAGGATGTAGTACCACTTGAACAAGAAGGTAGGATGTAGTACCACTAGAACAAGAAGGTAGGATGTAGTACCACTTGAACAAGAAGGTAGGACGGAGTACCACTTGAACAAAAAGGTAGGATGTAGTACCACTTGAACAAGAAGGTAGGACGGAGTACCACTAGAACAAGAAGGTAGGATGTAGTACCACTTGAACAAGAAGGTAGGATGTAGTACCACTAGAACAAGAAGGTAGGATGTAGTACCACTTGAACAAGAAGGTAGGATGTAGTACCACTAGAACAAGAAGGTAGGATGTAGTACCACTTGAACAAGAAGGTAGGATGTAGTACCACTTGAACAAGAAGGTAGGACGGAGTACCACTAGAACAAGAAGGTAGGATGTAGTACCACTTGAAAAAGAAGGTAGGATGTAGTACCACTTGAACAAGAAGGTAGGATGTAGTACCACTTGAACAAGAAGGTAGGATGTAGTACCACTTGAACAAGAAGGTAGGATGGAGTATTACTTGAACAAGAAGGTAGGATAGAGTACCACTTGAACAAGAAGGTAGGGTGGAGTACAACTTGAACAAGAAGGTAGGGTGGAGTACCACTTGAACAAGAAGGTAGGATGGAGTACCACTTGAACAAGAAGGTAGGATGGAGTACCACTTGAACAAGAAGGTAGGATGGAGTACCACTAGAACAAGAAGGTAGGATGGAGTACCACTTGAACAAGAAGGTAGGGTGGAGTACCACTTGAACAAGAAGGTAGGGTGGAGTACCACTTGAACAAGAAGGTAGGATGGAGTACCACTTGAACAAGAAAGTAGGATGGAGTACCACTTGAACAAGAAGGTAGGATGTAGTACCACTAGAACTAGAAGGTAGGATGTAGTACCACTAGAACAAGAAGGTAGGATGTAGTACCACTAGAACAAGAAGGTAGGATGTAGTACCACTAGAACAAGAAGGTAGGATGTAGTACCACTAGAACAAGAAGGTAGGATGTAGTACCACTAGAACAAGAAGGTAGGATGTAGTACCACTTGAACAAGAAGGTAGGATGTAGTACCACTAGAACAAGAAGGTAGGATGTAGTACCACTAGAACAAGAAGGTAGGATGTAGTACCACTAGAACAAGAAGGTAGGATGTAGTACCACTAGAACAAGAAGGTAGGATGTAGTACCACTTGAACAAGAAGGTAGGATGTAGTACCACTAGAACAAGAAGGTAGGATGTAGTACCACTAGAACAAGAAGGTAGGATGTAGTACCACTAGAACAAGAAGGTAGGATGTAGTACCACTAGAACAAGAAGGTAGGATGTAGTACCACTAGAACAAGAAGGTAGGATGTAGTACCACTAGAACAAGAAGGTAGGATGTAGTACCACTAGAACAAGAAGGTAGGGTGGAGTACCACTTGAACAAGAAGGTAGGATGTAGTACCACTTGAACAAGAAGGTAGGATGTAGTACCACTTGAACAAGAAGGTAGGATGTAGTACCACTAGAACAAGAAGGTAGGATGTAGTACCACTAGAACAAGAAGGTAGGATGTAGTACCACTAGAACAAGAAGGTAGGATGTAGTACCACTAGAACAAGAAGGTAGGATGTAGTACCACTTGAACAAGAAGGTAGGATGTAGTACCACTAGAACAAGAAGGTAGGATGTAGTACCACTAGAACAAGAAGGTAGGATGTAGTACCACTAGAACAAGAAGGTAGGATGTAGTACCACTAGAACAAGAAGGTAGGATGTAGTACCACTAGAACAAGAAGGTAGGATGTAGTACCACTAGAACAAGAAGGTAGGATGTAGTACCACTAGAACAAGAAGGTAGGATGTAGTACCACTTGAACAAGAAGGTAGGATGTAGTACCACTAGAACAAGAAGGTAGGATGTAGTACCACTAGAACAAGAAGGTAGGATGTAGTACCACTTGAACAAGAAGGTAGGATGTAGTACCACTAGAACAAGAAGGTAGGATGTAGTACCACTTGAACAAGAAGGTAGGATGTAGTACCACTTGAACAAGAAGGTAGGATGTAGTACCACTTGAACAAGAAGGTAGGATGTAGTACCACTAGAACAAGAAGGTAGGATGTAGTACCACTAGAACAAGAAGGTAGGATGTAGTACCACTAGAACAAGAAGGTAGGATGTAGTACCACTAGAACAAGAAGGTAGGATGTAGTACCACTAGAACAAGAAGGTAGGATGTAGTACCACTTGAACAAGAAGGTAGGATGTAGTACCACTAGAACAAGAAGGTAGGATGTAGTACCACTTGAACAAGAAGATAGGATGTAGTACCACTTGAACAAGAAGGTAGGATGGAGTACCACTTGAACAAGAAGGTAGGATGTAGTACCACTTGAACAAGAAGGTAGGATGTAGTACCACTTGAACAAGAAGGTAGGATGTAGTACCACTTGAACAAGAAGGTAGGATGTAGTACCACTTGAACAAGAAGGTAGGATGTAGTACCACTAGAACAAGAAGGTAGGATGTAGTACCACTTGAACAAGAAGGTAGGATGTAGTACCACTAGAACAAGAAGGTAGGATGTAGTACCACTTGAACAAGAAGGTAGGATGTAGTACCACTTGAACAAGAAGGTAGGATGTAGTACCACTAGAACAAGAAGGTAGGATGTAGTACCACTAGAACAAGAAGGTAGGATGTAGTACCACTAGAACAAGAAGGTAGGATGTAGTACCACTAGAACAAGAAGGTAGGATGTAGTACCACTAGAACAAGAAGGTAGGATGTAGTACCACTAGAACAAGAAGGTAGGATGTAGTACCACTAGAACAAGAAGGTAGGATGTAGTACCACTAGAACAAGAAGGTAGGATGTAGTACCACTAGAACAAGAAGGTAGGATGTAGTACCACTAGAACAAGAAGGTAGGATGTAGTACCACTAGAACAAGAAGGTAGGATGTAGTACCACTAGAACAAGAAGGTAGGATGTAGTACCACTAGAACAAGAAGGTAGGATGTAGTACCACTAGAACAAGAAGGTAGGATGTAGTACCACTAGAACAAGAAGGTAGGATGTAGTACCACTAGAACAAGAAGGTAGGATGTAGTACCACTAGAACAAGAAGGTAGGATGTAGTACCACTAGAACAAGAAGGTAGGATGTAGTACCACTAGAACAAGAAGGTAGGATGTAGTACCACTAGAACAAGAAGGTAGGATGTAGTACCACTTGAACAAGAAGGTAGGATGTAGTACCACTAGAACAAGAAGGTAGGATGTAGTACCACTTGAACAAGAAGGTAGGATGTAGTACCACTAGAACAAGAAGGTAGGATGTAGTACCACTAGAACAAGAAGGTAGGATGTAGTACCACTAGAACAAGAAGGTAGGATGTAGTACCACTAGAACAAGAAGGTAGGATGTAGTACCACTTGAACAAGAAGGTAGGATGTAGTACCACTAGAACAAGAAGGTAGGATGTAGTACCACTAGAACAAGAAGGTAGGATGTAGTACCACTAGAACAAGAAGGTAGGATGTAGTACCACTAGAACAAGAAGGTAGGATGTAGTACCACTAGAACAAGAAGGTAGGATGTAGTACCACTAGAACAAGAAGGTAGGATGTAGTACCACTAGAACAAGAAGGTAGGATGTAGTACCACTTGAACAAGAAGGTAGGATGTAGTACCACTAGAACAAGAAGGTAGGATGTAGTACCACTAGAACAAGAAGGTAGGATGTAGTACCACTTGAACAAGAAGGTAGGATGTAGTACCACTAGAACAAGAAGGTAGGATGTAGTACCACTTGAACAAGAAGGTAGGATGTAGTACCACTTGAACAAGAAGGTAGGATGTAGTACCACTTGAACAAGAAGGTAGGATGTAGTACCACTAGAACAAGAAGGTAGGATGTAGTACCACTAGAACAAGAAGGTAGGATGTAGTACCACTAGAACAAGAAGGTAGGATGTAGTACCACTAGAACAAGAAGGTAGGATGTAGTACCACTAGAACAAGAAGGTAGGATGTAGTACCACTAGAACAAGAAGGTAGGATGTAGTACCACTAGAACAAGAAGGTAGGATGTAGTACCACTAGAACAAGAAGGTAGGATGTAGTACAACTAGAACAAGAAGGTAGGATGTAGTACCACTAGAACAAGAAGGTAGGATGTAGTACCACTTGAACAAGAAGGTAGGATGTAGTACCACTTGAACAAGAAGGTAGGATGTAGTACCACTTGAACAAGAAGGTAGGATGTAGTACCACTAGAACAAGAAGGTAGGATGTAGTACCACTTGAACAAGAAGGTAGGATGTAGTACCACTAGAACAAGAAGGTAGGATGTAGTACCACTTGAACAAGAAGGTAGGATGTAGTACCACTAGAACAAGAAGGTAGGATGTAGTACCACTTGAACAAGAAGGTAGGATGTAGTACCACTAGAACAAGAAGGTAGGATGTAGTACCACTAGAACAAGAAGGTAGGATGTAGTACCACTTGAACAAGAAGGTAGGATGTAGTACCACTAGAACAAGAAGGTAGGATGTAGTACCACTTGAACAAGAAGGTAGGATGTAGTACCACTAGAACAAGAAGGTAGGATGTAGTACCACTTGAACAAGAAGGTAGGATGTAGTACCACTAGAACAAGAAGGTAGGATGTAGTACCACTAGAACAAGAAGGTAGGATGTAGTACCACTTGAACAAGAAGGTAGGATGTAGTACCACTAGAACAAGAAGGTAGGATGTAGTACCACTAGAACAAGAAGGTAGGATGTAGTACCACTTGAACAAGAAGGTAGGATGTAGTACCACTTGAACAAGAAGGTAGGATGTAGTACCACTTGAACAAGAAGGTAGGATGTAGTACCACTTGAACAAGAAGGTAGGATGTAGTACCACTTGAACAAGAAGGTAGGATGTAGTACCACTTGAACAAGAAGGTAGGATGTAGTACCACTAGAACAAGTAGGTAGGATGTAGTACCACTAGAACAAGAAGGTAGGATGTAGTACCACTAGAACAAGAAGGTAGGATGTAGTACCACTTGAACAAGAAGGTAGGATGTAGTACCACTAGAACAAGAAGGTAGGATGTAGTACCACTTGAACAAGAAGGTAGGATGTAGTACCACTAGAACAAGAAGGTAGGATGTAGTACCACTAGAACAAGAAGGTAGGATGTAGTACCACTTGAACAAGAAGGTAGGATGTAGTACCACTAGAACAAGAAGGTAGGATGTAGTACCACTTGAACAAGAAGGTAGGATGTAGTACCACAAGAAGGTAGGATAGAACAAGAAGGTAGGAGTTGAACAAGAAGGTAGGATGGAGTACCACTTGAACAAGAAGGTAGGATGTAGTACCACTTGAACAAGAAGGTAGGATGTAGTACCACTTGAACAAGAAGGTAGGATGTAGTACCACTAGAACAAGAAGGTAGGATGTAGTACCACTTGAACAAGAAGGTAGGATGTAGTACCACTAGAACAAGAAGGTAGGATGTAGTACCACTAGAACAAGAAGGTAGGATGTAGTACCACTTGAACAAGAAGGTAGGATGTAGTACCACTAGAACAAGAAGGTAGGATGTAGTACCACTAGAACAAGAAGGTAGGATGTAGTACCACTAGAACAAGAAGGTAGGATGTAGTACCACTAGAACAAGAAGGTAGGATGTAGTACCACTAGAACAAGAAGGTAGGATGTAGTACCACTAGAACAAGAAGGTAGGATGTAGTACCACTAGAACAAGAAGGTAGGATGTAGTACCACTAGAACAAGAAGGTAGGATGTAGTACCACTAGAACAAGAAGGTAGGATGTAGTACCACTAGAACAAGAAGGTAGGATGTAGTACCACTAGAACAAGAAGGTAGGATGTAGTACCACTAGAACAAGAAGGTAGGATGTAGTACCACTAGAACAAGAAGGTAGGATGTAGTACCACTAGAACAAGAAGGTAGGATGTAGTACCACTAGAACAAGAAGGTAGGATGTAGTACCACTAGAACAAGAAGGTAGGATGTAGTACCACTAGAACAAGAAGGTAGGATGTAGTACCACTAGAACAAGAAGGTAGGATGTAGTACCACTAGAACAAGAAGGTAGGATGTAGTACCACTAGAACAAGAAGGTAGGATGTAGTACCACTAGAACAAGAAGGTAGGATGTAGTACCACTAGAACAAGAAGGTAGGATGTAGTACCACTAGAACAAGAAGGTAGGATGTAGTACCACTAGAACAAGAAGGTAGGATGTAGTACCACTTGAACAAGAAGGTAGGATGTAGTACCACTAGAACAAGAAGGTAGGATGTAGTACCACTTGAACAAGAAGGTAGGATGTAGTACCACTAGAACAAGAAGGTAGGATGTAGTACCACTAGAACAAGAAGGTAGGATGTAGTACCACTAGAACAAGAAGGTAGGATGTAGTACCACTAGAACAAGAAGGTAGGATGTAGTACCACTAGAACAAGAAGGTAGGATGTAGTACCACTAGAACAAGAAGGTAGGATGTAGTACCACTAGAACAAGAAGGTAGGATGTAGTACCACTTGAACAAGAAGGTAGGATGTAGTACCACTTGAACAAGAAGGTAGGATGTAGTACCACTTGAACAAGAAGGTAGGATGTAGTACCACTAGAACAAGAAGGTAGGATGTAGTACCACTTGAACAAGAAGGTAGGATGTAGTACCACTAGAACAAGAAGGTAGGATGTAGTACCACTAGAACAAGAAGGTAGGATGTAGTACCACTAGAACAAGAAGGTAGGATGTAGTACCACTAGAACAAGAAGGTAGGATGTAGTACCACTAGAACAAGAAGGTAGGATGTAGTACCACTTGAACAAGAAGGTAGGATGTAGTACCACTAGAACAAGAAGGTAGGATGTAGTACCACTTGAACAAGAAGGTAGGATGTAGTACCACTTGAACAAGAAGGTAGGATGTAGTACCACTTGAACAAGAAGGTAGGATGTAGTACCACTTGAACAAGAAGGTAGGATGTAGTACCACTAGAACAAGAAGGTAGGATGTAGTACCACTTGAACAAGAAGGTAGGATGTAGTACCACTAGAACAAGAAGGTAGGATGTAGTACCACTAGAACAAGAAGGTAGGATGTAGTACCACTAGAACAAGAAGGTAGGATGTAGTACCACTTGAACAAGAAGGTAGGATGTAGTACCACTAGAACAAGAAGGTAGGATGTAGTACCACTAGAACAAGAAGGTAGGATGTAGTACCACTAGAACAAGAAGGTAGGATGTAGTACCACTAGAACAAGAAGGTAGGATGTAGTACCACTAGAACAAGAAGGTAGGATGTAGTACCACTAGAACAAGAAGGTAGGATGTAGTACCACTAGAACAAGAAGGTAGGATGTAGTACCACTTGAACAAGAAGGTAGGATGTAGTACCACTAGAACAAGAAGGTAGGATGTAGTACCACACAAGAAGGTGGGATGTAGTACAACTAGAACAAGAAGGTAGGATGTAGTACCACTAGAACAAGAAGGTAGGATGTAGTACCACTTGAACAAGAAGGTAGGATGTAGTACCACTTGAACAAGAAGGTAGGATGTAGTACCACTAGAACAAGAAGGTAGGATGTAGTACCACTTGAACAAGAAGGTAGGATGTAGTACCACTAGAACAAGAAGGTAGGATGTAGTACCACTAGAACAAGAAGGTAGGATGTAGTACCACTAGAACAAGAAGGTAGGATGTAGTACCACTAGAACAAGAAGGTAGGATGTAGTACCACTAGAACAAGAAGGTAGGATGTAGTACCACTAGAACAAGAAGGTAGGATGTAGTACCACTAGAACAAGAAGGTAGGATGTAGTACCACTAGAACAAGAAGGTAGGATGTAGTACCACTAGAACAAGAAGGTAGGATGTAGTACCACTAGAACAAGAAGGTAGGATGTAGTACCACTAGAACAAGAAGGTAGGATGTAGTACCACTAGAACAAGAAGGTAGGATGTAGTACCACTAGAACAAGAAGGTAGGATGTAGTACCACTAGAACAAGAAGGTAGGATGTAGTACCACTAGAACAAGAAGGTAGGATGTAGTACCACTAGAACAAGAAGGTAGGATGTAGTACCACTAGAACAAGAAGGTAGGATGTAGTACCACTAGAACAAGAAGGTAGGATGTAGTACCACTAGAACAAGAAGGTAGGATGTAGTACCACTAGAACAAGAAGGTAGGATGTAGTACCACTAGAACAAGAAGGTAGGATGTAGTACCACTAGAACAAGAAGGTAGGATGTAGTACCACTAGAACAAGAAGGTAGGATGTAGTACCACTTGAACAAGAAGGTAGGATGTAGTACCACTAGAACAAGAAGGTAGGATGTAGTACCACTAGAACAAGAAGGTAGGATGTAGTACCACTTGAACAAGAAGGTAGGATGTAGTACCACTTGAACAAGAAGGTAGGATGTAGTACCACTAGAACAAGAAGGTAGGATGTAGTACCACTAGAACAAGAAGGTAGGATGTAGTACCACTAGAACAAGAAGGTAGGATGTAGTACCACTAGAACAAGAAGGTAGGATGTAGTACCACTAGAACAAGAAGGTAGGATGTAGTACCACTTGAACAAGAAGGTAGGATGTAGTACCACTAGAACAAGAAGGTAGGATGTAGTACCACTAGAACAAGAAGGTAGGATGTAGTACCACTTGAACAAGAAGGTAGGATGTAGTACCACTTGAACAAGAAGGTAGGATGTAGTACCACTTGAACAAGAAGGTAGGATGTAGTACCACTTGAACTACTTGAACAAGAAGGTAGGATGTAGTACCACTTGAACAAGAAGGTAGGATGTAGTACCACTTGAACAAGAAGGTAGGATGTAGTACCACTAGAACAAGAAGGTAGGATGTAGTACCACTTGAACAAGAAGGTAGGATGTAGTACCACTTGAACAAGAAGGTAGGATGTAGTACCACTAGAACAAGAAGGTAGGATGTAGTACCACTTGAACAAGAAGGTAGGATGTAGTACCACTAGAACAAGAAGGTAGGATGTAGTACCACTTGAACAAGAAGGTAGGATGTAGTACCACTTGAACAAGAAGGTAGGATGTAGTACCACTTGAACAAGAAGGTAGGATGTAGTACCACTAGAACAAGAAGGTAGGATGTAGTACCACTAGAACAAGAAGGTAGGATGTAGTACCACTAGAACAAGAAGGTAGGATGTAGTACCACTAGAACAAGAAGGTAGGATGTAGTACCACTAGAACAAGAAGGTAGGATGTAGTACCACTAGAACAAGAAGGTAGGATGTAGTACCACTAGAACAAGAAGGTAGGATGTAGTACCACTTGAACAAGAAGGTAGGATGTAGTACCACTTGAACAAGAAGGTAGGATGTAGTACCACTAGAACAAGAAGGTAGGATGTAGTACCACTAGAACAAGAAGGTAGGATGTAGTACCACTAGAACAAGAAGGTAGGATGTAGTACCACTTGAACAAGAAGGTAGGATGTAGTACCACTAGAACAAGAAGGTAGGATGTAGTACCACTAGAACAAGAAGGTAGGATGTAGTACCACTAGAACAAGAAGGTAGGATGTAGTACCACTAGAACAAGAAGGTAGGATGTAGTACCACTAGAACAAGAAGGTAGGATGTAGTACCACTAGAACAAGAAGGTAGGATGTAGTACCACTAGAACAAGAAGGTAGGATGTAGTACCACTAGAACAAGAAGGTAGGATGTAGTACCACTAGAACAAGAAGGTAGGATGTAGTACCACTAGAACAAGAAGGTAGGATGTAGTACCACTAGAACAAGAAGGTAGGATGTAGTACCACTAGAACAAGAAGGTAGGATGTAGTACCACTAGAACAAGAAGGTAGGATGTAGTACCACTAGAACAAGAAGGTAGGATGTAGTACCACTAGAACAAGAAGGTAGGATGTAGTACCACTAGAACAAGAAGGTAGGATGTAGTACCACTAGAACAAGAAGGTAGGATGTAGTACCACTAGAACAAGAAGGTAGGATGTAGTACCACTAGAACAAGAAGGTAGGATGTAGTACCACTAGAACAAGAAGGTAGGATGTAGTACCACTAGAACAAGAAGGTAGGATGTAGTACCACTAGAACAAGAAGGTATGGATGTAGTACCACTAGAACAAGAAGGTAGGATGTAGTACCACTTGAACAAGAAGGTAGGATGTAGTACCACTAGAACAAGAAGGTAGGATGTAGTACCACTAGAACAAGAAGGTAGGATGTAGTACCACTTGAACAAGAAGGTAGGATGTAGTACCACTAGAACAAGAAGGTAGGATGTAGTACCACTTGAACAAGAAGGTAGGATGTAGTACCACTAGAACAAGAAGGTAGGATGTAGTACCACTTGAACAAGAAGGTAGGATGTAGTACCACTAGAACAAGAAGGTAGGATGTAGTACCACTAGAACAAGAAGGTAGGATGTAGTACCACTAGAACAAGAAGGTAGGATGTAGTACCACTAGAACAAGAAGGTAGGATGTAGTACCACTTGAACAAGAAGGTAGGATGTAGTACCACTAGAACAAGAAGGTAGGATGTAGTACCACTTGAACAAGAAGGTAGGATGTAGTACCACTAGAACAAGAAGGTAGGATGTAGTACCACTAGAACAAGAAGGTAGGATGTAGTACCACTAGAACAAGAAGGTAGGATGTAGTACCACTAGAACAAGAAGGTAGGATGTAGTACCACTTGAACAAGAAGGTAGGATGTAGTACCACTAGAACAAGAAGGTTGGATGTAGTACCACTAGAACAAGAACGTAGGATGTAGTACCACTTGAACAAGAAGGTAGTATGTAGTACCACTTGAACAAGAAGATAGGATGTAGTACCACTTGAACAAGAAGGTAGGATGTAGTACCACTTGAACAAGAAGGTAGGATGTAGTACCACTTGAACAAGAAGGTAGGATGTAGTACCACTTGAACAAGAAGGTAGGATGTAGTACCACTAGAACAAGAAGGTAGGATGTAGTACCACTAGAACAAGAAGGTAGGATGTAGTACCACTAGAACAAGAAGGTAGGATGTAGTACCACTTGAACAAGAAGGTAGGATGTAGTACCACTAGAACAAGAAGGTAGGATGTAGTACCACTTGAACAAGAAGGTAGGATGTAGTACCACTAGAACAAGAAGGTAGGATGTAGTACCACTAGAACAAGAAGGTAGGATGTAGTACCACTTGAACAAGAAGGTAGGATGTAGTACCACTAGAACAAGAAGGTAGGATGTAGTACCACTTGAACAAGAAGTAGGATCTAGTACCACTTGAACAAGAAGGTAGGATGTAGTACCACTTGAACAAGAAGGTAGGATGTAGTACCACTTGAACAAGAAGGTAGGATGTAGTACCACTAGAACAAGAAGGTAGGATGTAGTACCACTAGAACAAGAAGGTAGGATGTAGTACCACTAGAACAAGAAGGTAGGATGTAGTACCACTAGAACAAGAAGGTAGGATGTAGTACCACTAGAACAAGAAGGTAGGATGTAGTACCACTTGAACAAGAAGGTAGGATGTAGTACCACTAGAACAAGAAGGTAGGATGTAGTACCACTTGAACAAGAAGGTAGGATGTAGTACCACTTGAACAAGAAGGTAGGATGTAGTACCACTTGAACAAGAAGGTAGGATGTAGTACCACTAGAACAAGAAGGTAGGATGTAGTACCACTAGAACAAGAAGGTAGGATGTAGTACCACTAGAACAAGAAGGTAGGATGTAGTACCACTAGAACAAGAAGGTAGGATGTAGTACCACTAGAACAAGAAGGTAGGATGTAGTACCACTAGAACAAGAAGGTAGGATGTAGTACCACTAGAACAAGAAGGTAGGATGTAGTACCACTAGAACAAGAAGGTAGGATGTAGTACCACTAGAACAAGAAGGTAGGATGTAGTACCACTAGAACAAGTAGGTAGGATGTAGTACCACTTGAACAAGAAGGTAGGATGTAGTACCACTTGAACAAGAAGGTAGGATGTAGTACCACTAGAACAAGAAGGTAGGATGTAGTACCACTAGAACAAGAAGGTAGGATGTAGTACCACTAGAACAAGAAGGTAGGATGTAGTACCACTAGAACAAGAAGGTAGGATGTAGTACCACTAGAACAAGAAGGTAGGATGTAGTACCACTAGAACAAGAAGGTAGGATATAGTACCACTAGAACAAGAAGGTAGGATGTAGTACCACTTGAACAAGAAGGTAGGATGTAGTACCACTTGAACAAGAAGGAAGGATGTAGTACCACTAGAACAAGAAGGTAGGATGTAGTACCACTAGAACAAGAAGGTAGGATGTAGTACCACTAGAACAAGAAGGTAGGATGTAGTACCACTAGAACAAGAAGGTAGGATGTAGTACCACTAGAACAAGAAGGTAGGATGTAGTACCACTAGAACAAGAAGGTAGGATGTAGTACCACTAGAACAAGAAGGTAGGATGTAGTACCACTAGAACAAGAAGGTAGGATGTAGTACCACTAGAACAAGAAGGTAGGATGTAGTACCACTTGAACAAGAAGGTAGGATGTAGTACCACTAGAACAAGAAGGTAGGATGTAGTACCACTTGAACAAGAAGGTAGGATGTAGTACCACTTGAACAAGAAGGTAGGATGTACCACTAGAACAAGAAGGTAGGATGTAGTACCACTTGAACAAGAAGGTAGGATGTAGTACCACTAGAACAAGAAGGTAGGATGTAGTACTACTTGAACAAGAAGGTAGGATGTAGTACCACTAGAACAAGAAGGTAGGATGTAGTACCACTAGAACAAGAAGGTTGGATGTAGTACCACTAGAACAAGAAGGTAGGATGTAGTACCACTTGAACAAGAAGGTAGGATGTAGTACCACTAGAACAAGAAGGTAGGATGTAGTACCACTAGAACAAGAAGGTAGGATGTAGTACCACTTGAACAAGAAGGTAGGATGTAGTACCACTAGAACAAGAAGGTAGGATGTAGTACCACTAGAACAAGAAGGTAGGATGTAGTACCACTAGAACAAGAAGGTAGGATGTAGTACCACTTGAACAAGAAGGTAGGATGTAGTACCACTAGAACAAGAAGGTAGGATGTAGTACCACTTGAACAAGAAGGTAGGATGTAGTACCACTAGAACAAGAAGGTAGGATGTAGTACCACTTGAACAAGAAGGTAGGATGTAGTACCACTAGAACAAGAAGGTAGGATGTAGTACCACTAGAACAAGAAGGTAGGATGTAGTACCACTAGAACAAGAAGGTAGGATGTAGTACCACTAGAACAAGAAGGTAGGATGTAGTACCACTAGAACAAGAAGGTAGGATGTAGTACCACTTGAACAAGAAGGTAGGATGTAGTACCACTAGAACAAGAAGGTAGGATGTAGTACCACTTGAACAAGAAGGTAGGATGTAGTACCACTAGAACAAGAAGGTAGGATGTAGTACCACTAGAACAAGAAGGTAGGATGTAGTACCACTAGAACAAGAAGGTAGGATGTAGTACCACTAGAACAAGAAGGTAGGATGTAGTACCACTAGAACAAGAAGGTAGGATGTAGTACCACTAGAACAAGAAGGTAGGATGTAGTACCACTAGAACAAGAAGGTAGGATGTAGTACCACTAGAACAAGAAGGTAGGATGTAGTACCACTAGAACAAGAAGGTAGGATGTAGTACCACTAGAACAAGAAGGTAGGATGTAGTACCACTAGAACAAGAAGGTAGGATGTAGTACCACTAGAACAAGAAGGTAGGATGTAGTACCACTAGAACAAGAAGGTAGGATGTAGTACCACTAGAACAAGAAGGTAGGATGTAGTACCACTTGAACAAGAAGGTAGGATGTAGTACCACTAGAACAAGAAGGTAGGATGTAGTACCACTAGAACAAGAAGGTAGGATGTAGTACCACTTGAACAAGAAGGTAGGATGTAGCACCACTAGAACAAGAAGGTAGGATGTAGTACCACTAGAACAAGAAGGTAGGATGTAGTACCACTAGAACAAGAAGGTAGGATGTAGTACCACTAGAACAAGAAGGTAGGATGTAGTACCACTAGAACAAGAATGTAGGATGTAGTACCACTAGAACAAGAAGGTAGGATGTAGTACCACTAGAACAAGAAGGTACGATGTAGTACCACTAGAACAAGAAGGTAGGATGTAGTACCACTTGAACAAGAAGGTAGGATGTAGTACCACTAGAACAAGAAGGTAGGATGTAGTACCACTAGAACAAGAAGGTAGGATGTAGTACCACTAGAACAAGAAGGTAGGATGTAGTACCACTAGAACAAGAAGGTAGGATGTAGTACCACTAGAACAAGAAGGTAGGATGTAGTACCACTAGAACAAGAAGGTAGGATGTAGTACCACTAGAACAAGAAGGTAGGATGTAGTACCACTAGAACAAGAAGGTAGGATGTAGTACCACTAGAACAAGAAGGTAGGATGTAGTACCACTAGAACAAGAAGGTATTATGTAGTACCACTAGAACAAGAAGGTAGGATGTAGTACCACTAGAACAAGAAGGTAGGATGTAGTACCACTAGAACAAGAAGGTAGGATGTAGTACCACTAGAACAAGAAGGTAGGATGTAGTACCACTAGAACAAGAAGGTAGGATGTAGTACCACTAGAACAAGAAGGTAGGATGTAGTACCACTAGAACAAGAAGGTAGGATGTAGTACCACTAGAACAAGAAGGTAGGATGTAGTACCACTAGAACAAGAAGGTATTATGTAGTACCACTAGAACAAGAAGGTAGGATGTAGTACCACTAGAACAAGAAGGTAGGATGTAGTACCACTTGAACAAGAAGGTAGGATGTAGTACCACTAGAACAAGAAGGTAGGATGTAGTACCACTAGAACAAGAAGGTAGGATGTAGTACCACTAGAACAAGAAGGTAGGATGTAGTACCACTAGAACAAGAAGGTAGGATGTAGTACCACTAGAACAAGAAGGTAGGATGTAGTACCACTAGAACAAGAAGGTAGGATGTAGTACCACTAGAACAAGAAGGTAGGATGTAGTACCACTAGAACAAGAAGGTAGGATGTAGTACCACTAGAACAAGAAGGTAGGATGTAGTACCACTAGAACAAGAAGGTATTATGTAGTACCACTAGAACAAGAAGGTAGGATGTAGTACCACTAGAACAAGAAGGTAGGATGTAGTACCACTAGAACAAGAAGGTAGGATGTAGTACCACTAGAACAAGAAGGTAGGATGTAGTACCACTAGAACAAGAAGGTAGGATGTAGTACCACTAGAACAAGAAGGTAGGATGTAGTACCACTAGAACAAGAAGGTAGGATGTAGTACCACTAGAACAAGAAGGTATTATGTAGTACCACTAGAACAAGAAGGTAGGATGTAGTACCACTAGAACAAGAAGGTAGGGGGGAGAAATTCCTCTTGAACAAGGCAGAGGGAAGGGGGGGGGTTAGACGGTGCCTAAATATTTCATATATTAAGATATTAATCAAATTTCATTCACGTGGAAAAATTAGATATTTTTTCAATATTGTCTCTTATTTAATTTATCTTGCGAATTTTTTTTTTAAATCCCAGGAAAACAATTACTGGTAACTCTCACATTATGTAATCCTCGATGAAAACTACAATACTATAATAATTCTCAAAAAACTCATAATAAAAAAATTTATCCACGTCAATCTTGAGTTAATTTATTTTATAAAGATTTAATGGTATTAACACAATATCTAGTCTTGATTATTTCTGAAGCTTAGAAGATTTTCACGAGCCTCAAGAGCTTTATTTTAACTAATCTCAGTCCACAGCAGGATTTGAATCTGCAAACTTGGCATCAGAGTGCACAACGCCGGGCTCCAGATAGCCGACTTTGCAGGTTCGAATCTTGCTGTTGACTGAGAGATATTGTTGGTAAACAATTTCACGGGGAGAACCTTGAGTTTTCCCTGAGGTACTTTTATTGTCTTCTCTGAGGATGAGAGTCCCCAGTCCAGCTATACAGGTGGTACCTCCCTATATATATATATATATATATATATATATATATATATATATATATATATATATATATATATATATATATATATATATATATATATATATATATATATATATATATTTGCAGTTGCTTGACAAAGCTCCTGGAGAGCGAAACGTTGCCACAATACAAATGTCACAATTGTTGCACTTTTGTCCTTTTACTTCACAGAATACAGATGTAGTATACACAGACTTTGCAAAAGCTTTCGACAAGTGTGACCAGTTGTAGATGGATCTATACTTCCTGACAAGTGTGACCAGTTGTAGATGGATCTATACTTCCTGACAAGTGTGACCAGTTGTAGATGGATCTATACTTCCTGACAAGTGTGACCAGTTGTAGATGGATCTATAACTTCCTGACAAATAGAACACAAAGAGTAATAGTAAAAAGAGTAAAATCTGAGGCAGCTACAGTGAAAAGCTCCGTTCCACAACGCACAGTACTCGCTCCCATTCTATTCCTCATCTTCATAACTGACATAGACAGAGATGTAAGCCATAGCTCCCGGACTGTCATGACAGTGACTTCCATTGAAGACACTGCAAGACTCCAAGCAGATATAAACCAAATCTTCAAATGGGCCACTCAAAACAATATGAAGTTCAACGAGGAGAAATTTCAACTACTCAGATATGGAAAACTTGAAGAAATTAAAAATGTGTCAGGGTATACCACAAATTTTAACCATACAATAGAGCGGAAAAGTAATGTGAAGGACCTGGGAGTGATAATGTCAAGAGAATCTCGCCTTCAAAGACCACAACAGTGTATCTACCTCATCCGCTAGGAAAATGATGGGATGGATAATGAGAACCTTCAAACCTAGGGATGCAAAGCCCATGATGATTCTCTTCAAATCACTTGTTTTTTCTAGGCTAGAGTACTGCTGTACACTAACTGCCCCCTTCAAGGCAGGGGAAATTGCTGACCTGGAGAGTGTACAAATAACTTTCATGGCACACATAAGTATGATAAGGAACCTAAATTACTGGGAACGGTTGAAGGCCCATGATCTGTATTCTCTGGAGTGCAGGAGAGAAAGATACATGACAATATACACTTGGAAAATCCTAGAGGGATTAGTACCCAATTTGCACACGAAAATCACTCCCTATGAAAGCAAAAGACTCGGCAGGAAATGCAACATTCCCCAAATGAAAAGCAGGGGCACCACGAGTACACTGAGAGACAACACAATAAGGTGTCTGGGGCCCAAGACTGTTCAGCTGCTTCCCAGCATACATAAGGGGGATTATCAATAGACCCCTGGCTGTCTTCAAGAAGACACTGGACAGGTACCTAAAGTCAGTACCTGACCTGCCGGGCTATGCTTCTTTCGTCGGTTTACATGCAGCCAACAGTAACAGCCTGGTTTATCAAGACATGATCCACCACGATGCCTGGTCACAGACCGGACCGCGGGGACGTTGACCCCCAAAACCGCCTCCAGGTATACTCCAGATATACAGGGACCCACGTAAGATATCTTACCTGACACTACAGGGACCCAGGTAAGAAATCTTACCTGACACTACAGGAACCCACGTAAGATATCTTACCTGATACTACAGGGACCCACGTAAGATATTTTACCTGACACTACAGGAACCCACGTAAGATATCTTACCTGACACGACAGGGACCCACGTAAGATATCTTACCTGACGCCACAGGGACCCACGTAAGATATCTTACCTGACACTACAGGGACCCACGTAAGATATCTTACCTCACACCAGAGGGACCCACGTAAGATATCTTACCTGACATTACAGAGACCCACGTAAGATACCTTACCTGACACTACAAGGACCCACATAAGATATCTTACCTTGTGATGTAGTCCAGCTGGGCTTGTGAGGTCTCTGGGGAGACCTAATTTAACCAATTATATGGTCACACCTTGCCTTGGCAAACGTCTGTAGCCACGCCCACGTCTGAGGTCTTTTGTTCTTGACGGAGTCAGACCTAGGCGTCAGGTCGTACACGTGGTTGTGGAGGGTGCTTGGACCACCATAAAAGCCCGAGGAAGAGCATGATCAGGAGATTCGAGCGGAGCTGCTGCTAGGGTGCAGAGCTCCTGAGCAGAGACTTTGAGCGGAGCTGCTGCTGGGGTGCAGGGCTCGGGAGAAGGCTGCTGAAGTCTCTGGAGGAGACTGTTGTAGACATTGGGCAGAGTACTGGCTTGGAGCAGTACTCGTGCTGTGTAGGTCTTGGGACCTGTGGCTTAGTTCCTGTAGTGAACTGTCCTCTGTACTATATTGTAAGTTATATTCATTTTCGTCAAGTTGATTGTGTTCCCTGTCTCACTGCTTATATGTACCACCCCATTTGTCTAAACCACAATAATGTTCTCCTGTTCCCAAATATATTATTGTACAAAGACTTAATAATAAACTGTGTTTGAGTAGAATAGTAATATTCACTGTCCCCGTTATTTGCTATTCCTATTTTCTCCATTTGTTTATGTGTAAAGTAGTGAGAGGGTGAGCAGTGTGGAGTGGAGTGTAGAGTAATGAGAGGTGAAGATGTAGTCACCAGTGACCTCACATTACCTACCTACCTACCTCCGCTAATCATCTCTCCTACCACTTCGCCTGCCTGTCCCCTGCCTACTGACTCCCTCCACTTACCCCCATATTCCCCTAATCATTACCCCCCTACATGACAACCTGACACTACAGGGACCCACGTAAGATATCTTACCTGACATTACAGGGACCCACATAAGATATCTTACCTGACACCACAGGGACCCATGTAAGATATCTTACCTGACACTACAGGGACCCACGTAAGATATCTTACCTGACACTACAGGGACCCACGTAAGATACTCCTCAGAATCTGATCAACAGTTGACATTGCTAGGCTCTAATTTTCGGCAATCTGTCTGTTACTTAAATCAGCATGATTTCTAAGACCTATAATACTTGCATGCTTCCTAGGGGTAAAATCCATCATGAATTTTCGGCAGTAATCACGAACTATAGGAGAGTAATTAACGATACCACAATCGCTCATGGAACATGCTTGCATGAATAACTTTACAGAACAACAGCTGTTGTAGTACTGACGAGAGTCGCAGGGTAACACCATACCTGTTACCTGGAGGTTATTCCTGGGATCAACGCCCCCGCGGCCGGGTCCATGACCAGGCCTCCCGGTGGATCAGAGCCTAATCAACCAGGCTGTTACTGCTGGCCGCACGCAGTCCAACGTACGAGCCACAGCCCGGCTGATCCGGCACTGACTTTAGGTATCTGTCCAGCTCTCTCTTGAAGGCAGCCAGGGGTTTATTGGCAATTCCCCTAATGCTTGATGGGAGGCTGTTGAACAGTCTTGGGCCCCAGACACTTACGGTGTTTTCTCTTAGTGTACAAATGGCGCCCCTACTTTTTATTGGGGGCATTTTGCATCGCCTGCCAAGTCTTTTACTTTCGTAGGGAGTGATTTCTGTGTGCAGATTCGGGACCATTCCTTCTAGGATTTTCCAAGTGTAGGTTATGATATATCTCTCTCTCCTGCGTTCCAACGACTACAAGTCAAGTGGTTCCAAGCATTCCCAGTAGTTAAGGTGCTTGACAGAACTTATACGTGCAGTAAAGGATCTCTGTACACTCTCTAGATCTGCAATCACCTGCTTCGAATGGAGATGTTAGTGTACTACAGTATTCCAGCCAAGAGAGAACAAGTGATTTGAAAAGGATCATCATTGGCTTGGCATCTCTCGTTTTGAACGTTCTCATTATCCATCCTATCATTTTCTTTGCACGTGTGATCGTGGCACTGTCGTGATCCTTGAAAGTGAGATCCTCAGACATTACTACTCCCAGGTCCCTTACATTATTTTTCCGCTCTATTGTATGGCCAGAGTTTGTAGTATACTCTGTTCTAGTTATTATCTTCTCCAGTTTTCCATAACGGAGTAGTTGGAATTTGTCCTCATTGAACATCATATTGTTTTCCGTTGCCCACTGGAAAACTTTGTTTATATCTTCTTGGAGGTTAACCGCGTCCTCAGCAGATGACAGCCTCATGCAGATCCTAGTATCATCCGCAAAGGATGATACCGTGCTGTGGTGTATATCTGTCTATGTCTGATATGAGGATGAGGAATACGATGGGGCGAGTACTGTGCCTTGTGGAACAGAGCTCTTCACTATGGCAGCCTCCGATTTAACTCTGTTGACCACTACTCTTTGTGTTCGATTTGTTATGAAGTTGAAGATCCATCTCCCCACTTTCCCAGTTATTCCTTTAGCACGTATTTTGTGCGCTATTACGCCATGATCGCATTTGTCAAACGCTTTTGCAAAGTCTGTGTATATTTCATCTGCATTCTGATTTTCTTCCAGTGCATCCAAGGCCATATCATAGTGATCCAGTAGTTGTGAGAGGCAGGAGCGACCTGCCCTGAACCCGTGTTGCCCTGGATTGTGCAGATTTTGGGAATCCAGGTGATTTGCAATCCTGCTTCTTAGCACTCTTTCAAAGATTTTTATGATGTGGGACGTCAGAGCTATTGGTCTATAGTTCTTAGCTAATGCTTTGCTGCCACCTTTATGGAGTGGGGCTATATCCGTTGTTTTAAAGTGACTGGAATTTCACCCATGTCCAAGCTCCTCCTCCATAGTGTACTTAGGGCACGCGACAGAGGTTTCTTGCAGTTCTTAATGAATACAGAGTTCCACGAGTCTGGGCCCGGGGCTGAGTGCATGGGCATGTTGTCAATGGCTTTTTCGAAGTCTATCGGAGTTACGGTAATGTCGGAAATCTGGCATACATTTATGGAGTTTTGAGGCTCATTCATGAAGAAATCATTTGGGTCGTCGATCCTCAGACTGATTAGTAGCACACTTAAACACAGAGTAGTACTGGGATTTCAGTATTTCACTCATTATCTTGTTGTCATCTGTGTAAGTCCCATCCTGTCTGAGTAAGGGCCCGATACTAGATGTGGTATTTGCCTTGTTTTTGGCATATGAACAGAAATATTTCGAATTTCTTTCAATTTCACTAATAACTTTAAGCTCCTCCTGTCTCTCCTGGTTCCTGTAAGAGTCATTTAACTTAAGTTCGATAGTTTCCACTTCCCTGGTCAGCGCCTCCTTTCGTGTATCAGATATTCTAGCACTCCTGAGGAGCTCAGTGACTCTTCGTCGTCTTCTGGGGAGGGAGCGTCTTTCTCCAGTTTACTCCTGCTCTTCTTCTTTCTTAGGGGAATATGCCTAGAACATGCTTCAGCTGCCAGGAAGTTGACCCTTTCAAGGCACTGGTTTGGATCCATGTTATTTAAGACATCTTCCCAACATAGCCAGAAGTAAGTAGCAAACTCTTCTGAAAAGAAAATAAACCATCCTACATTAATTAAGCCGGAGACTAAGACTTATTATGAGACAGTTAAAAATTTACTCCTATTCCGATTAATATGCACACTACTGTGTTTGTGTATGCACACACACACACACACACACACACACACACACACATATATATATATATATATATATATATATATATATATATATATATATATATATATATATCTCCGACACATTTGAAATTATTTTCCTTCATGTTAAGTTTAATAATGTAAAAAAAATCCTCGTGAGCTGGTTGTGAAGAAGTTAATTAGGTTGTGTTGATGTGAACACCAGAGTCGTGCTCGGGGCCTCAACACCAGAGTCGTGCTCGGGGCCTCAACACCAGAGTCGTGCTCGGGGCCTCAACACCAGAGTCGTGCTCGAGGCCTCAACACCAGAGTTGTGCTCGGGGCGTCAACACCAGAGTCGTGCTCGGGGCCTCAACACCAGAGTCGTGCTCGGGGCCTCAACACCAGAGTCGTGCTCGGGGCCTCAACACCAGAGTCGTGCTCGAGGCCTCAACACCAGAGTCGTGCTCGGGGCCTCAACACCAGAGTCGTTCTCGGGGCCTCAACACCAGAGTCGTGCTCGGGGCCTCAACACCAGAGTCGTGCTCGGGGCCTCAACACCAGAGTCATGCTCGGGGCCTCAACACCAGAGTCGTTCTCGGGGCCTCAACACCAGAGTCGTGCTCAGGGCCTCAACACCAGAGTCGTGCTCGGGGCCTCAACACCAGAGTCGTGCTCGGGGCCTCAACACCAGAGTCGTGCTCGGGGCCTCAACACCAGAGTCGTGCTCGAGGCCTCAACACCAGAGTCGTGCTCGGGGCCTCAACACCAGAGTCGTGCTCGGGGCCTCAACACCAGAGTCGTTCTCGTGGCCTCAACACCAGAGTCGTGCTCGGGGCCTCAACACCAGAGTCGTGCTCGGGGCCTCAACACCAGAGTCGTGCTCGGGGCCTCAACACCAGAGTCGTGCTCGGGACCTCAACACCAGAGTCGTGCTCGGGGCCTCAACACCAGAGTCGTGCTCGGGGCCTCAACACCAGAGTCGTGCTCGGGGCCTCAACACCAGAGTCGTGCTCGGGGCCTCAACACCAGAGTCGTGCTCGGGGCCTCAACACCAGAGTCGTGCTCGGGGCCTCAACACCAGAGTCGTGCTCGGGGCCTCAACACCAGAGTCGTGCTCGGGGCCTCAACACCAGAGTCGTGCTCGGGGCCTCAACACTGCTTGACTCTCAAACTCTTACTGAGTCTCCTCCCTCTATCTTTTTCCTTCTTCATTTTCTCTCTCTCTCTCTCTCTCTCTCTCTCTCTCTCTCTCTCTCTCTCTCTCTCTCTCTCTCTCTCCCTTATTCTTTCCTATTCATATTTTTCATTTTCTATCTCTCAGCTCTTCTTTTTCTTTTATTTTCCCTACTTCTTCCTTTTTCACCTTCTTTTTATTTTTCTTCTGCCTAAGGGTAATAACTCAGAGTTAATTAAAATTTGTATTTTTTTCCAGGCAGTGTTTCCCAATTGGAAATAAATCCTGTAACTGAACTTCCATTCTGATCTTTTTTAAATATACACCAGTGTTTAATGTAAAATAACTTAGACTCAAGGGTTTACTGCCTAAACTTAGGGTTCAGAAAAGTATGAAGACTGAGGTACACGCTCAACACTGTGTGTATCATGTATGTTTCATGGCTTAGCAATAAACGTAGCAACACTGCGGCAGTCTTACAGCAGCGTATACGTCATTACCAGTAGTCATCATTATCATTGTCCTCCTCCTCGTCCTAGTTGACATTAGTCACTTTAGTAAGGTTAAGAACTTGTCAGGCGGAATGGAAAAGCAGTGTCACAAAACTGGCTTCAAAACACGAGATAATTTATTCATGGAAGCCGCTGAAGAGGAAGAGGAAGGGGAGATTTTGAACCAGAGAGAGAGAGAGAGAAAGAGGGGGGGGGGGGGTTCAAAGAGAGAAAGAGAGTACTCACCAATATATAATACGTATCTTGATTTACTACAAGTACATGTACAAAGTATACAGTCCTTGCTGATATCAATGACATACTACTATAGAGAAAGTCACTTGTTATGCTGAGCATTTCGGACAAATTAGGTCAGTTTTGTCCCAGGATGCGACCCACACCGGTAGACTAACACCCAGGTACCAATATTATACTGATGGGTGAACATGGACGGCAGGTGTCTTATGGAAACACGTCCCTAATGTTTTTCAGCCGTACCGGAGGAGATTCAATCTCCGGACCTCAGTGTATAAACTGAGTGCTCTAGCGATCGAGTTAGGGGATACCTATGGTTGCAGGGGTCAGTGCACAGCTCTTGGCCCCACCTCTTCGCTGGTGGCTACTAGGTCCACTCTCTCCCTACTCCAAGTTCTTTATCGTGTATTCTCCTAATTGTACTCACCTAATTGTGGTTGCAAGGGTCGAGACTCAGCTCCTGGCCCCGCCTCTTCATTGATCGCTACTAGGTCCTCTCTCTCTCTGCTTCCTGAGCTTTGTCATACCTCGTCTTAAAGCTATGTATGGTTCCTGCCTCCACTACATCACTTGCTAGGCTATTCCACTTCCTGATGACTCTGTGACTGAAGAAATACTTCCTAACATCTCTCTGACTCATCTGAGTCTTAAACTTCCAATTGTGACCCCTTGTTTCTGTGTCCCATCTCTGGAACAACCTGTCTCTGTCCACCTTATCTATTCCACGCAGTATTTTGTATGTCGTTATCATGTCTCTCCTGACCTTTCTGTCCTCCAGTGTCGTCAGTCCGATTTCCCTCAACCTTTCCTCGTACGACATTCCCCTGAGCATTGGAACTAGCCTTGTTGCAAACCTTTTACTTTCTCTAACTTCTTGACGTGCTTGACCAGGTGTGGGTTCCAGACTGGTGCTGCGTACTCCAGTATGGGCCTAATGTACACGGTGTACAATGTCTTGAACGATTCCTTACTAAGGTATCGGAACGCTATTCTCAGGTTTGCCAGGCGCCCGTATGCTGCAGCAGCTATCTGGTTGATGTACTCACCTCACCTAATTCACCTGATTGTGGTTGCAGGGGTCGAGACTCAGCTCCTGGCCCTGCCTCTTCACTGATCGCTACTGGGTCCTCTCTCTCTCTGCTTCCTGAGCTTTGTCATACCTCTTCTTAAAACTATGTATGGTTCCTGCCTCCACTACTTCACTTGCTAGGCTATTCCACTTGCTGACAACTCTATGACTGAAGAAATACTTCCTAACGTCCCTGTTACTCGTCTGAGTCTTCAGCTTCCAGTTGTGACCCCTTGTCCCTGTGTCCCCTCTCTGGAACATCCTATCTCTGTCCACCTTGCTATTCCCCGCAGTATCTTGTATGTCGTTATCATGTCTCCCCTGACCCTTCTGTCCTCCAGAGTCGTCAGTCCGATTTCCCTTAACCTTTCCTCGTACTACATTCCCTTGAGCTCTGGGACTAGCCTTGTTGCAAACCTTTGTACTTTCTCTAACTTCCTGACGTGCTTGACCAAGTGTGGGTTCCAGACTGGTGCTGCATACTCCAGTATGGGCCTAACATACACAGTGTACAGTGTCTTGAACGATTCCTTATTAAGGTATCGGAACACTATTTTCAGGTTTGCCAGGCTCCCGTATGCTGCAGCGGTTATTTGGTTGATGTGTGCCTCCGGTGATGTGCTCGGTGTTATGGTCACCCCAAGGTCTTTCTCCCTGAGTGAGGTCTGTAGTCTTTGTCCACCTAGCCTATACTCTGTCTGCGGTCTTCTTTGCCCCTCCCCAATCTTCATGACTTTGCATTTGGCTGGATTGAATTCGAGAAGCCAGTTACTGGACCACATGTCCAGCCTGTCCAGGTCTCTTTGCAGTCCTGCCTCATCCTCGTCCGATTTAATTCTTCTCGTCAACTTCACGTCATCTGCGAACAGGGACACTTCAGAGTCTATTCCTTCCATCATGTCATTCACATATATCAAAAATAGCACTGGTCCTAGAACTGACCCCTGTGGGACCCCGCTCGTAACAGGCGCCCAATGTGATACCTCTTCACGTACCATGACTCGTTGCTGCCTCCCTGTCAGGTATTCCCTTATCCATTGCAGTGCCCTCCCTTTTACATGCGCCTGATCCTCCAGCTTCTGCACTAATCTCGTGTGGGGAACTGTGTCAAAGGCCTTCCTGCAGTCTAGGAAAATGCAATCTACCCACCCCTCTCTCTCGTGTCTTACTTCTGTTACCTTGTCATAAAACTCCAGGAGGTTTGTGATACAAGATTTGCCTTCCATGCTGGTTTTCATTTATAATCTTGTTCCATCCCAGGTGTTCCACCACTCTCCTCCTGATAATCTTCTCCATGACTTTGCATGCAATACATGTCAGAGAGACAGGTCTGTAGTTCAGTGCCTCGTTTCTGTTTCCTTTCTTAAATATGGGGACTACATTAGCTGTCTTCCATTTCTCAGGTAGTTGCCCAGTTTCAAGGGATGTGTTGAAGATTGTTGTTAGAGGCACACACAGCATCTCTGCTCCTTCTCTAAGGACCCATGGGGAGATGTTGTCCGGTCCCATCGCCTTTGAGGTGTCAAGGGCACTTAAGAGCTTCTTCACCTCCTCCTCAGTTGTTTGTATGTCATCCAACACTTGTTGGTATATTCCCTCTTGATGTTCCCTTCTGTGCTGTCTTCCCACAGCCCTTCCTGTCTCTACTGTAAAAACTTCCTTAAATCTCCTGTTCAGCTCCTCACATACCTCCTGATCATTTCTTGTGAGTTCTCCACCTTCTGTCCTTAATCTGATCACCTGGTCTTTGACTGTTGTCTTCCTCCTGATGTGGCTATACAACAGTTTCGGGTCAGTCTTGATTCTCGATGCTATGTCATTTTCATACTGTCGCTGGGCCTCCCTCCTTACCTGTGCGTACTCATTCCTGGCTCTGCGACTGATCTCCCTATTTTCGTGTGTTCTCTGCCTTCTGTACTTCTTCCATTCTCTATTGCACTTTGTTTTTGCCTCCTTACACCGTCGGGTAAACCAGGGGCTCGTTCTGGTCTTCCCGTTGTTACTGTTGCCCTTGGGAATAAACCTTTCCACTGCCTCCTTGCATTTTGTTGTTACATATTCCATCATTTCATTTACTGGCTTTCCTGCCAGTTCTCTGTCCCACTGGACCTCCTGCAGGAAGTTCTTCAACCCTATGTAGTCCCCTCTTTTATAGTCAGGCTTTTCCCATTCAACTCCTGTTATTCTCTCCACTTGCAGCTCTACTATGTATTCAAAGCACAGAACCACATGGTCGCTAGCTCCTAGGGGACTCTCATACTTGATTTCCTCAATGTCTGAGCTGCCCAGGGTGAACACAAGGTCCAATCTTGCTGGTTCATCCTCTCCTCTCACTCTGGTAGTGTCCTTAACATGTTGGTGCATGAGGTTTTCCAGCACCACGTCCAACATCCTGGCTCTCCATGTTTCGGGACCCCCATGTGGCTCCAGGTTTTCCCAGTCAATCTCCCTGTGGTTGAAATCCCCCATAACCAGCAACTTTGCTCTGCTGGAGTGAGCTCTTCTTGCCACCTCAGCAAGTGTGTCCACCATTGCTCTGTTGCTCTCCTCATATTCCTCTCTTGGCCTCCTGCAGTTCTGTGGTGGATTATACATCACTACAATGACCACTTTGTGTTCCCCAGACTGAAGTGTACCTGCTATGTAGTCTCTTTCTCCCATCTCATCTATGCCTTCCATTATCTCGAATTTCCATCTGTTTTTTACGAGCAGAGCAACCCCACCTCCCCCCCTGCCCCTTCTATCTTTCCTCATGATCTGGTATCCTGGTGGGAAGATTGCATCTGTTATTGTCTCTGTGAGTTTTGTTTCTGTAACTGCTATGATGTCTGGGGACTTCTCATTGATTCTTTCTTGCCATTCCTCATGTTTATTTGTTAATCCATCTGCATTTGTGTACCAAACCTTCAACTTCTGTTCTAATACTGTAACTGTGGTGCGGGGGGTGGAAACAGAGGGATTGGTGTGTGATGGTTGGTTTGGATTGTTCAGTTGCCTTGGGGGTGTCGTGGCTGGAGTCCTTCTGCAGGTGTTTCTGGGGGTGCGCTTGTCCTTCCATTTGATCCTGGGTTATTCTGCTCTCCTTTTTAATTTCCTTCCATTTCTCCTTTATTTTTTGAACTCTCTCTTTCATTCTCTTCCTTTCGTCCTGTGTTCTGTCTCGATTGAGGTACACACTCCGGAACTCCTGCTTGCCTCTCAGCCGTGCTTTCTCCTGCAGGATCATGGTTCGGGTTGATTTTGCCTTGAAAATTACTTTGAGAGGCCGATTCCTTTTCTTTGTGAACCACCCGATTCTCTGAAAATTTGCCACCTGGGTCACGTCCCCCTCGCCTATCACCTTCATGATATCTTCAATCACTTTTTTCTCCTGCTTTCTTTCATCATAAGTTTCCCCTTTAGCTTCGTCTAGCCCATAGACAAACACGGATCTCTCCCTTTCCACCTCCCACTGTGACTCCCATTGCATCCTCTGATGTGTTTTAGTTCCTTCCCGTGGAGTGTTCCTTCCTTCAGTCCCTTCCCTAGTTATGGCCCCTATGCTTCTTGGTTTGTCATTCCTGCTCACCTGTTCCTGGCCCCCACAGGTGTCTGGTAAGGTCCTTGCACATGTCCTAGTTCCTTCAATGTCTTCCAACCTCTCGTTCTGTCCTAGTGTGTTCCCTGTCTTTGTTTTGGCCCCATGTGGGTTTGACAGGACCTCTGCATACAGTTTAGTTTCCATGCTTCCTTCAGACCTGTTGTCTGTGTTTGATGTAGCCGATACTACTTCTGTAATATTTTTGTCTCTGTGCTGTTTCAGATGTCTCGGCTCCTCTTCTAATCTCTCTATCTAGATTTCTGCTGCTGTGGCCTGTTGCTTCCACCTTCTGCATTCTGCTGCTAACCTCTCTTCCATCTTCCTTTCCAGCTCATCTAGTCTCCTTCCCCAGTCTTCCTCCCATTTTTTGAGCTCTACCTCCCATTCCTCCCTTCCAGATTCGTCCTTGGAGCCCCTTGTCCTCATCCTGGTTCTAGGTTCCCCTGTTGCTCCACAGAAGGGGGGACGGGTGGTTAGGGGGAGGGGAATAGATGGTTAGGAGGAGAGGGGATGGATGGTTGTGGGGGAGGGGGAGGATGGTCATTGGAGGGGTAGAGATAGTTGGGGGAGGGGGTTAGATGGTTTGAGAGAGAGAGGGGATGGATGGTTATGGGGTAGGGGGAGGATGGTTATTGGAGGGAGGGAGGTAGTTGGGGGGTTAGATGGTTTGGGGAGGGGTTAGTTGGTATGGGGGAGGGGTAGGTGGCTAAGGTGAGGTGGTTAGGGAAGGGGGAGAGGTGGTTAGGGGAGGAGGTTACATGTTTGTGTCAAGTGTTTGTGTCAAGTGGTGGAGGGTGTGTGTGTGTGTGTGTGTGTGTGTGTGTGTGTGTGTGTGTGTGTGTGCATGTGTGTGTGTGTGTGTGTGTGTGTGTGTGTGTGTGTGTGTGTGTGTGTGTGTGTGTGGTGTGTGTGTGGTGTGTGTAGTGTGTGTGGTGTGTGTGTGTGGTGTGTGTGTGTGGTGTGTGTGTGGTGTGTGTGTGGTGTGTGTGTACTCACCCTTGTGTCTACCCTTGTGTGTGTGTGCTTGTGTGTTAGGGAGGGATGGTTAGGGGGGGTAGGTGGTGTGGTTGAAAGATCCGTCGTGTAGGCACAAATTTAGTTTCATTTATCTTTCCCAATTATGCTACTCTCTCCACTTATTGCCCTTTCTGGATTTACGTATTAATTGTTGCTGGTTTTTATCATTTTCCTTGTTCACATTGAGAGAGGACTTCCTAGCTTCCTAAGTATTCTTACTGCTAATAACTACCGGTAGTAACACTGCCTGTGTGCGTGTGTGCATGTGTACTCACCTGTTTGTACTCACCTATTTGTGGTTGCAGGGGTCGAGTCACAGCTCCTGGCCCCGCCTCTTCGCTGATTGCTACTAGGTCCTCTCTCTCCCTGCCCCATGAGCTCTATCATACCTCGCCTTAAAACTATGTATGGTCCCTGCCTCCACCACATCACTTTCTAGGCTATTCCACGGCCTGACTACTCTATGACTGAAGAAATACTTCCTAACATCCCTTTGATTCATCTGAGTCTTCAACTTCCAATTGTGACCTCTTGTGTCTGTGTCCCATCTCTGGAACATCCCGTCTTTGTCCACCTCGTCTATTCCGCGCAGTATTTTATATGTCGTTATCATGTCTCCCCTGACCCTCCTGGCCTCCAGTGTCGTCAGGCCGATTTCCCTCAACCTTTCTTCATAGGACACTCCCCGTAGCTCTGGGACTAGTCTTGTTGCAAACCTTTGCACTTTCTCTAATTTCTTGACGTGCTTGACTAGGTGTGGATTCCAAACTGGTGCTGCATACTCCAGTATGGGCCTGACATAGATGGTGTACAGAGTCTTAAACGAATCCTTACTGAGGTATCAGAACGCTATCCGTAGGTTTGCCAGGCACCCGTATGCTGCAGCAGTTATCTGATTGATGTGCACCTCAGGAGATATGCTCGGTGTTATACTCACCCCCAGATCTTTTTCCTTGAGTGAGGTTTGCAGTCTTTGGCCATCTAAACTATATTGTGTCTGCGGTCTTCTTTGCCCTTCCCCAATCTTCATGACTTTGCATTTGGCAGGGTTAAATTCAAGGAGCCAGTTGCTGGACCAGGCTTGTAGCCTGTCCAGATCTCTTTGTAGTCCTGCCTGATCCTCGTCCGATTCGATTCTTCTCATTAACTTCACATCGTCTGCAAACAAGGACACTTCTGAGTCTATCCCTTCCGTTATGTCGTTCACGTATACCAAGAACAGCACAGGTCCTAGGACTGACCCCTGTGGAACCCCGCTTGTCACAGGCACCCACTCTGACACCTCGTCGCGTACCATGACTCGTTGTTGCCTCCCTGTCAGATATTCTCTGATCCATTGCAGTGCCTTTCCTGTTATGTGTGCCTGGTCCTCTAGCTTTTGCAGTAACCTCTTGTGAGGAACTGTGTCGAAAGCCTTCTTGCAGTCCAAAAATACGCAGTCGATCCACCCCTCTCTCTCTTGTCTTACTTCTGTCACCTTGTCATAAAACTCTAGTAGGTTTGTGACACAGGATTTTCCTTCCCTGAAACCGTGCTGGTTGTCAATTATACACTTGTTTCTTTCCAGGTGCCCCACCACTCTCCTCCTGATGATCTTCTCCATGACCTTGCATACTATACATGTTAGTGATACAGGTCTGTAGTTTAGTGCCTCATGTCTGTCTCCCTTTTTAAAAATTGGGACTACATTTGCCATTTTCCATACCTCAGGGAGTTGCCCAGTTTCAAATGATGTGTTGAAGATCTTTGTTAATGGCTCACACAATATCTCTGCTCCCTCTTTAAGGACCCATGGAGAGATGCTGTCTGGTCCCACCGCCTTTGAGGTGTCAAGTTCGCATAGCAGCTTCTTCACCTCCTCCTTGGTTATATGTACCTCATCCAGCACTTGCTGGTGTGCCCCCCTGTTCTGATTTCTTGGAGTCCTACTGGTTTCCACTGTAAATACCTCTTTAAATCTTGTGTTGAGCTCCTGACATACCTCTCGGTCGTTTCTTGTGAATTCCCCATCACCCTTCCTCAGTCTGATTACCTGGTCCTTGACTGTTGTTTTCCTCCTGATGTGGCTGTACAACAGCTTCTGGTCAGTCTTTACTTTTGATGCTATGTCATTTTCATATTGTCTCTGAGCCTCCCTTCTTATCTGTGCATATTCGTTTCTGGCTCTTCAGCTGATTTCTTTATTTTCCTGAGTTCTCTGTCTTCTGTACCTTTTCCATTCTCTAGTACACCTAGTTTTTGCCTCCCTACACCTTTGGGTGAACCAAGGACTCGTTCTGTTCTTCCCATTATTTCTGTTTCCCTTGGGAACAAACCTCTCCTCTGCCTCCTTGCATTTTGTTGCTACATAGTCCATCATTTCTTGTACTGGTTTTCCTGTCAGTTCCCTCTCCCACTGAATGTCTTGAAGGAAGTTCCTCATGCCTGAGTAGTTCCCCCTTTTGTAGTTTGGTTTTTCCCAGCCTATTCCTGCTACTCTCTCCACTTGGAGCTCAACTATGTAGTCGAAGCACAGAACCACATGATCACTAGCTCCCAGGGGCCTTTCATACATGATACCCTCGATGTCCGAACTACTCATGGTGAATACAAGGTCCAACCTTGCTGGTTCATCCTCTCCTCTCTCTCTGGTAGTGTCTCTAACATGTTGATGCATGAGGTTCTCCAGTACCACATCCATCATCTTGGCTCTCCATGTTTCGGGACCCCCATGGGGCTCCAGGTTTTCCCAGTCAATCTCCTTGTGATTGAAATCACCCATAACTAGTAACTTTGCTCCCCCCATGTGTGCTCTCCTGGCCACCTCGGCTAGTGTGTTGATCATTGCTCTGTTGCTCTCATCGTATTCTTCTCTTGGCCTCCTGCAGTTCTGTGGTGGCTTGTACATTACTGCAATTATCACCTTATGTCCATCAGACTGGATTGTTCCTACTAAGTAGTCCCTTTCGCCCATGCCATCCATTCCTTCCATTTTCTCAAAACCCCACTGGTTTTTAATGAGCAGTGCAACTCCTCCTCCCCCTCCCCTCCCTCTGTCTTTCCTGAAGATTTGATATCCGGATGGAAAGATTGAATCTGTTATTATTCTGGTGAGTTTTGTTTCTGTGAGTGCTATTATGTCTGGGGATGTCTCTTTGATTCTTTCGTGCCACTCCTCATACTTGTTTGTGTGTGAGTGTGTGTGTGTGCATGTGTGTGCGTGTGAGAGTGTCTTGTGCGGTGTAATGACTGGCCGCAACTTCTTGTAACCTGACACAACCCTCCTGGGACTTGACCCTAGCACCGTCTTACAATGTTGCCCTTAAAAGCTTGTCCCACCTACCTTCTCACACTCGTCAACACTATATTCTTTATGTATGTATGTATGTATGTATGTATGTGTGTACTCACCTATTTGTGGTTGCAGGGGTCGAGTTATAGCTCCTGGCCCTGCCTCTTCACTGATTGTGTGTGTTGTGTATATTATACCTGGAGATGGTTTCTGGGATCAGCGCCCACGCAGCCCAGTCTGAGACCAGGCCTCCTGGTGGATCAGAGCCTGATCAACCAAATTATTTTTGTTGCTGTTGGCTGCATGCAGACCGACGTACGAACCACAGCCCGGCTGGTCAGGTACTGACTTTAAGTGCGTATCCAGAGCCTTCTTGTAGACAACCAGGGGTCCATTTGTAATCCCCCTTATGTACACTGGGAGGCAGTTGAACAGTCTTAGACTCCTGACACTTATTGTGTTGTCTCTTAGTATACTCGTAGCTTCCCTGCTTTTCATTGTTGCATCTACTGCCCAGTCTGTTGCTTTTATAATGAGTGATTTTCATGTGCTAATATGGGATTATTTCCTCTAGGATTTTCAAAGTGTATATTATCATGAATCTTTCTCACTTGCTTTCAAGAGAGTACAAATCAACAGACTTCAACTATTCCAGTAATTTAGGTGCTTTATCATACATATATGTGCTGTGAAAGTTCTCTGTACATTCTCCAGGTCTGTAATTTTGCCTGCTTTGAAAGGGGCCGTTGGTGTGCAGCAATATTCCAGCCTAGAGATAACAAGCATTTTGAAGAGAATCATCGTGGGATTGGCATCCCTTGTTTTGAAGGTTCTCATTATCCATCCTATCATTTTCCTAGGAGATGTGGTAGATACATTGTTGTGATCCTTGAAAGTGAGATTCTCTGAGATTAACACTCCCAGGTCTTTCACATTAGTTTTTCACTCTATTATGTGATTGGAATTTGTTTTTACTCCTTACACTTTTAATTTCCCCGAGTTTTCCATATCGAATTGAAAATGTTTTAAACTCCATGCACTTTTAATTCCCTTAAGCTTTCCATGTTGAATTGAAATTTCTCTTCATTGAAATTCATATTATTTTCTGTGGTCCATGTAAAGATTTGGTTGATGTCCAATTGGAGTCTTTCAGTGCCATCGATGGATTACACTGTCATGCAAATTCGGGTGTCATCTGCAGAGGAAGATACAATGATGTGGCTTACATCCAGGGCTGGATTACCGCATAGGCAAACGAGGCATTTGCCTAGAGCCCCGCACATTTGGGGGCCCTGCGGTCCAAGGGGTTTAAGGGCTCATCCAAGACTGCGCACATGGTGCAAGTGCAAAGGGGTCCCTACCTAAAAAGTTCAAGTGTTTGGAGAGTAAAATTGATTTTTAAAAATTAATCAAAACAAAAATAAATAATGAAATAAAATAAAATAAAAATAAATAAACCTAACCATAGATGGCAACACTCAACATGCCTTTGTTTACATCAGAACAGCTGTGTTTTCCCGCTAATGGGTGAGTATGGGAGATTCCTCTCCAATTTTCTGTAGTAATTACACGTTATCTAGATTTGTACTGTGACAAATTAACTGAACTGTTGTTGATAGACATTGATGTGTATGGATAAATGTTTGTTTTCGCCTCTAAATGTTAAGGGAGGTACCTGATAGGGTTACTTGACCAGTAAAAACGCATGGACCAGTAAAGACGCATTTTTGGTAAAAATACTATAAAGAAAAACCTAAAAATGCAAACTGACTTCCGTTTGTAGGTTTTAAAAGCACTTTGTCCTGTCTTTAAGTCTTTATCATTTCAATAACAGATCTCAATTGATTGATGTTCTACATCACTTCCGTCGCAAATGCTTAGTTTTCAAGTTGCGACGGAAGTGATGTAGAACATCAATTAATTTACTACATATTTCCCCAGAAACACATAAGCCACATCAGTAAATCGTTGGTTTGGTGAAACTGAAAATTGTCCCTGCATTCTTTAATTCTCATGTCCTTATCTATGGTGGTAGCCCATATATCATGCAAAACATAATGATTAGTTTAGTTATGAAAATGGTAATATAAATGCCATTGTGCATTGTTCTTGGACTCAGTATGATTTCTGTTTAAGTAAATTGGAGATCAAGGAGGATGAATTACTAAAATATTCGTAGCCCAAATCACTAACCAAATCTATGGTAAAAGTTCTGTATATGACTCCTTTCTGGTAATATTTTGAATTTTTAGATGTGCAGCCAGAGGAAAGGGGGCTACAAGGGCCATATCCCCCCAATTGACAGAAATTTTTTTTTAATAATAATTAAATAATTAATAATAATTGATAATGAAAAATTTGTATTTGCATGATTACAGACAGTGATACATCCTCATTATGGCATCTCGTGAATGTGATGTTGGACGTTCTTATGTGAGTGGGTCACAGAAAAGAAAGAAGAAAATTCAAGAAGAAGAACAGAAAAAGAAAGATGTAGGAAGCTGCAGAAAGATCACAGACATGCTCACGAAAACAGTTTCTGATGTTACCAGTACAGTTGAATCTGCAGATACGTCAGATCATACAGGAAGCCCTCCCTCCATTATTTCTCAGCCAGCATCTACTTCTTTTGTGTCTCCTCTCAATGTCTCAATGGACATTTCATCCACAGGATTTGTCTTAAAAGATCCTGCCTCATGGCCAAATGTAATCCCAGATTCTCTACGTAATGCTTTCATTGCAGAAAACTTCAGTCAAACTCTGAACATAGACTTTAGGAAATCAGCAAGGATTTATGATGATGATTGAAGTCGTTGTTGTTTAAAGTCATCTATGTTTTATAGGAAGCTTGCAAATTCAGAAACTGTGAAAAGATCATGGATGGTATACTCTGAAAGCTCAGGAAAAGTGTACTGTTCAGCATGCAAGCTATTTTCTACCAAAGAAAATACCTTCACACAGGGGTTCAATGACTGGAAAAATTCCAAGCGTTTCGAGGAACATGAAAACAGCACCACTCACAGGAGCTGCATTTTAGCCAGTGTATTTCGTGCACAGAAAAAAGGCTTATTGGATTCTCATTTGGAAAATCAAACTGAAAAAGAGCGCACTTATTGGAGAAAAGTTCTGGAAAGAGTTGTTGCTGTTGTAAAATTCTTAGCTCTAAGAGGACTTGCTTTCCATGGAGAAAATGAGGTTTTTGGTTCGGAAAACAGTGACAATTTCCTAGGGATCATAGATTTGTTAGCACAATTCGATCCATTCTTAGCAAATCATGTGTCACGCCTTGGGAATGCAGGAAGAGGCATTGTATCTTACATGTCATCTACTATATGCAATGAATTTACTGAACTGATGACTTAGAAGGTCCTCAATAACATCATAGCAGCTGTGAAAACTGCAAAATACTTTGCAATAAGTGTAGATTCAACACCAGATATTTCACATACAGATCAATTGACATTCATTGCTCGCTTTGTCAACTCCAGTGGTAAGCCTGTAGAGTGCTTTATAAAATTCATTCCTCTTTCAGGCCATGATGGAGAAACAATGATGAATGTAGTACTGGATACTCTGCTTGAACATAATCTCTCTATTATAGATTGCCGTGGCCAGAGCTACGACAATACAAGTAACATGTCGGGTAAATATAATGGATTGCAAGCCCGTATCAAGCAAATCAACCCACTTGCTGAATATGTTCCCTGCTCAGCACATTCTCTTAATCTTGTTGGGTCATGTGCTGCGGAGTGTTGTGTCACTGCAGTTTCATTTTTTGGACTTTTACAAGCACTCTTTAATTTTTTCTCTGCTTCAACGCATCGGTGGAGTATACTCAAGTCAACCATTCATGGAGATGTCATCAAATCATTATCAACAACAAGGTGGTCAGCGCAGCATGATGCAACACATGCTTTGAAAGACAGCTTTGCTGAAATATGTTCTGCTTTGATCCAAATAGCAGAGGATGAAGACCAGACAGCAACTACAAGAAGCGAAGCAGCCAGCTTAGCATCAAAATTGGAAGATTTTGAATTGGCCTTACTCTGTGTGCTTTGGGACTGTATACTGGAACAGTTAAATGCCACGAACAAGACACTTCAGAAAATTGAAATTTAAATGGCTACTTGTGCTAACCTCTATGCAGGCTTACTGGAATTTGTAAGCTCACTTCGCAATGATGAAGCTTTTGAAATGTTTGAAGAGAAAGTTAAACTGCTGGTGAAAGACTACAGTTACCGGGCTGATCATCAGCTGTCAAGGAAGAGGAAACGCAATTTTGAAGAGCCAGACAACGAAATTGTGTTGCTACCAAGGCAGAAATGTAAGACAGCTACATACTTCGTCATTCTGGATTCACTGATTATAGAATTGGTGAAAAGAAAAGAAATCTACCAGAATCTCAATGACAAGTTTGGATTTCTGTTCAAAATTACTACTATGCCAGATGCAGAATTGAGAGAAGCTGCATTAAAGTTGCAACAACACCTTTCAGCAGATGTTCAGGACAAATTTGTTGAAGAAATAGTTAATTTTTCTGGGTATATGAATCAGATTAAAGCTCCACCTGAAAAATGTGCGCCCTCAGCTGCTTTGAAACATTTAAGAAATGCAGGTATCTCAGAAACCTTCCCTAATGTTGACATAGTGTATCGCCTTTACCTAACACTTCCAGCTACTAACTGTGAAGGAGAACGTTCATTTTCTGTTTTGAAAAGAGTGAAAAACCAGCTCCGTTCAACAATGAGCCAAGACAAATTGTGTAACCTAGCCTTGTTGGCCATTGAGTCTGATCTAACAAGAAATATTGATTTTCAGAATATAATTAATGATTTTGCCAATATGAAATCCAGAAAAAAATTTATTTAAGAAGTGCCTGTGAATATAAACAATTCTTTACTTTCTTGAGTTTATATGATTTGATAGTCTTATGCATGATGCAATGATAACAATAATGGTCAATGATTTATAAAGGGAATAATAGTGCTGTAGTGGTTATGCTGAATATAATAGGTACATGATGTCACTACTTTAATAGCCTAATCTAGTAATACTATGCTGTCTTGAGTTTATTCTCTTTAAAATGCATGATTTAACAAGATACTTATAATGGCTGTTGGTAAATGGTTTTGGTTGTCTTGATGTACTTTCCCTATTAAATTTAATCTAAATAGCCAGAATGTATTTAATTAGACCTTAAACAGGCTCACACCGAACCCCCCCTCCCAAGCTGGAAGGGGTCGCTTCGCTTACCCGTAACTCAAAGGGGCCCCGCCAATCTGAATAGCCTAGGGCCCGGAGACTTCTTAATCCAGCCCTGCTTACATCTCTGTATATGTCGGATATGAGGATAAGGAACAGGCTGGGGGAGAGTACTTATAGTATTTTTATAATGGGGAAGTGCTAAACCCATAGGAATATACAGCACCTGTGGGGGGGAGGAGATGGAAGGTATTCCGACTTAATTTAGGGAACTGGAGAACAGATCCAATTCCTTCAAGGAACGTCCCTTGAGGGGGGGGAGGAGTACTGTCCCTTGTGAAGCAGCTTTTCACAAGGCACAGATTTTACTGTTTACTATTATCCTTTGTGTTCTGTTTGTTAGGAAGTTATAGATCCATCTACCATCTTATCTTGTTATTCCTTTATCATGCATTTTGTGCACTATTACACCATGGTTGCACTTATTGAAGGCTTTCACAAAGTCTGTGTATACTACATTTGCTTTTCTTTGTCCTCCATCTAAGACCTTGTCTTAGTGGTTCAGTAGCTGGGACAGGCAGGAGCGGCTTGCTCTAAACCCAACTTGCCCTGGGTTGTGTAACTAATGTGTATATAGGTGGTTGGCAAGGGTCCTTTAGTGTTCTGGTGATGAATTCCAGATCTTTGGGTCCTTTACGTGCATAGCATTTACTGCCCCTTATGTGGAGTGGGGCTACGTCTGTTGTTTTTAGCAGCTGTGGGATGACCCGTGTCCATGCTCCCTCTCCATGGGATGTTAAAAGCACTTCTTTCAGTTCTTGATGAACACGGAGTTCCATGAATCTGGGCCTGGGGCAGAGTGCATGGGCATGTCATTTATTGCCTTTTCGAAGTCATTTGGTGTCAGGATAGTATCAGATAGGTTCGAGTCTACCAAAATTTGTCTCATAAAAAACTCATTTAGGTCATCGACTCAGTCTGGTTAGCAGCTCGCTAAAAACTAAATCATATTAGAACTTGAATAGCTCACTCATTTCTTTGCTGTCATCTGCGTAGGACCTATCTCGTTTAAGTAAGGGCCCAATACTGGATGTTGTTCTCGACTTTGATTTGGCATAAGAAATATTTTGAGTTTCTTTCAATTTCATTTATATTTACTGTATATATACCATACGTATACCAAAGAAAACTGGGTTGCACGTATTACAGTATACCAAAGAAAACAGGCTTGCATGAATTACAGTACAGTGGAGCCTCTGGTCACGAACGCTTCTAAACATGAACAGATCGGTTCATGACGAAATAATTCGCCATATTTTTCCATCTGGTCATGAACACATGATCGAGTGCTGAGCAAACACAGCCGCACCAGTTTTCACATTCCGCGCCATTTTTTTGCATGTGCAAAGTTTCCCCAATTCCTGTTGTATACACCTAAGACCTTTGCCTTGTAGTTGGTCTCAGTCAGACGTGTGTTCATTCGCTGTAAATTCCTTGTGTTCTATTTCATGTGTTTTTTAATTCATTTTGTTTTCTTGGTTGTTTATGGTATTTTTTCTCTGTTATTTAAGGTTTTTACTCTATTAAACTGTGCATTATTTTGTATAATTAAGGATTTTTCAAACTTTGATTACTTTTTCTGTGCTTAAGGGGCAGTAAAAGAACCCAGTGGAAATATGTCACTCTGACTTTTTTGGATTATTCTAAGTTCTCTACACATATTCTGCTATGTATGATAATCTATGTAACTGTATTTGTGTATACCTGAATAAAGTTACTAAGGTGCACAGGGCATGAATGAAAAAAAAAATACAAAAATTGAGCTAATCATATAGAAAAATAGTTTAACACATTGGCAACACTCTGGTATTAGAATCATTGTTGTACTATGTTCATACAAGGAATTATAGTCATTTATAACATAAATGGTGATGCTGCCTCCCATAGCATGCGTTCTCACATGTCAATTTTCAGATTTTTTCCGATTTTTTTTTTATTATTTTTTTATTATTCTTTCTAATACAGCCTCTCCTCACTTAGCAACGTACTCGTTTACCAACGACTTGGACTTGCGATGGGCTCTCTGACCAGTGCAGTGGACCCCTGCTTTACGATATTAATCTGTTCCTGAGAGCTCATCATAAGCCGAAATTATCATAAGGCGAATTAATTTTCCCCGTAAGAAATAATGGAAATCAAATTAATCCGTTCCTGACACCCCAAAGTATGAAAAAAAACAATTTTTTTACCACATGAAATATTAATTTTAATACACACAAACTGAAGAAGACATGCACAATTACTGCTCTACTAAGAATAGAATACATGACACTTACCTTTATTGAAGATCTGGTGATGATTGATGGGATGGGAGGAGGGGAGAGTGTGGAAGTTGTTATTGTTTAGAAGGGAAATCCCCTTCCATTAGGACTTTAGGTAGCAAGTCCTTTTCCGGGGTTACTTCCCTTCTTTTAATGCCACTAGGACCAGCTTGAGAGTCACTGGACCTCTGTCGCACAACAAATCTGTCCATAGAGCTCTGTACCTCCCGTTCCTTTCAAGACTTTCCTAAAATGATCCATAACATTGTCATTGTACACATTGCCAACATGGCTTGCAGTAGCTGTGTCAGGGTGATTTTCATCCACAAAGGTTTGCAGTTCAACCCACTTTGCACACATTTTCTTAATCTTTGAAGTAGGCAACTTTCTTAATTTCTCTCTCCCCTCCTCTGAAGCAGTTTCCTCAGGTCTGGCCTCTTGCTGTTGAAGATGATCTTGCAGCTCATCAGTGGTTAGTTCTTCATTGTCCTCCTCCACCAACTCTTCCACATCCTCCCCACTAACCTCCAACCCATGGACTTCCCCAATGCCACAATGGATTCCACAACTGGCATACGCTTCTCAGGGTTAGCCTCAAACCCTTCAAAATCCCTTTCTTCTACACATTCTGGCCACAGTTTCTTCCAAGCAGAGTATAAGGTCCTCTTAGTCACTACCTCCCAAGCCTTACCTATAAGGTTTACACAACTGAGGATACTAAAGTGATTTTTCCAAAACTCTCTTCGAGTCAATCGAGTGTCTGAGGTCACTTCAAAGCACTTTTGAAACATAGCTTTTGTGTAGAGTTTTTTGAAGTTTGAAATGACCTGCTGGTCCATGGGCTGCATGAGAGGAGTGGTATTAGGAGGCAAAAACTTGACCTTAATGAAGCTCATGTCCCCAGAAATTTGCTCTGCCAAGTCTGAAGGATGACCAGGAGCATTGTCTAATATCAGGAGGCACTTAAGGTTTAATTTCTTTTCCATTAGGTAATTTTTCACATTGGGAGCAAATGCATGGTATAACCAGTCATAGAAAAAGTCCCTAGTGACCCATGCCTTACTGTCTGCCCTCCACATCACACACAAATTAGCCTTGAGGACATTGTTTTACCTGAACACTCTGGGAGTTTCTGAGTGATACACCAATAAAGGCTTCACTTTGCAATCACCACTAGCATTAGCACACATCTGAAGAGTAAGCCTGTCTTTCATAGGCTTATGTCCTGGGAGGGCCTTTCCTCCTGAGTAATGTAGGTCCTGCTTGGCATTTTCTTCCAAAACAGGCCTGTTTTGTCGCAATTAAACACTTGTTCAGGTTTCAATTCTTCACTGTCTATGTAATCCTTGAATTCCTTCACATATTTTTCAGCTGCTTTTTGGTCCGAACTGGCAGCCTCATCATGCCTTATCACACTATGTATGCCATGTATGCCACTACGATTTTTAAATCTCTCAAACCAACCTTTGCTGGCCTTAAATTCACTCACATCACCACTAGTTGCAGGCATTTTTCTAATTAAATCATCATGCAACTTCCTAGCCTTTTCACATATGATCGCTTGAGAGATGCTATCTCCTGCTATCTGTTTTTCGTTTATCCACACCAATAACAGTCCCTCAACATCTTCTATCACTTGCGATCTCTGTTTCGAAAACAAAGTTGCACCTTTTGCAAGAAGAGCTTCCTTGATTGCCATTTGGTTGGCCAAGATAGTAGCGATGGTTGATTGGGGTTTGGTATACAACCTGGCCAGCTCCGAGACACGCACTCCACTTTCTTACTTAGCTATTATCTCTTTCATCATTTTTATAGTAATTTTCACCCTTTTTACCACAGGGTTGGAACTAGAAGCTTTCTTGGGGCCTTATTATCTTGGTGACTTATTTTGCAGCTACAAGCACTAAAATCACTGTGATAATATGAAATGTACCGGATGTATGCTTATATGTGACCACACTGGCTGGCTTGTAAACACTGGCACGCACGGGGCAGCTGAGGCCAAGCATGGGACGCGTCCCGGACGAATCACGTGAGGTGAGTTTTTTATCATGAGGCAAGGCAAAATTTTTGCGTTCAAATGCTTCATATGGCAGATATAACATAACGTGACGCTTACAAATTTAATCTGTTCTGTAACCTTGTTCGTATCCCGATTTGTTCGTATGCTGAGTCAATTTTCCTCATTTAAATTAATTGAAATGGCAATTAATCCGTTCCAGTGGAATTCCTGTTCTTAGGCACGACAAAATACTTCAATATGATGTTAATATCAACTCTACGGCTTATTTGTATATCACAATTCATCTAATTTCATCATCACTCAAGGAATGCACAATAGGTGCATCATTGTCAGTGTTCAGCATTTCTTCAATGTCAGCTTCCTGTAACTCCATCAGCACACAGTCAAGATGAGTAAATAGAATTGTCAGTGTTTATTTGAGTGGGACTTGCATGTGAGTTAATAGAATTATCAAAGCTTATTGCTTGGGTAGAATTGAAAATTGGGTTGTTAGTGGGATGGATTGTGAAGGACCTGCCTAGTATAGGCCAACAGGCCTTTCATGTTGCAATCAGCACATTATCAGGGGCTTGTAATGTTGCAGAAAAGAGGAGGTTGAAGCAAATATGATCACAGGAAACACCCTTGCTGGACTCCAGCCAGAAACCTGAGCATGGTTTGACAGAGCGTAATTTATTGTGGACCAAGTCAAACCACCATTGTTGCCGACGGTTGCAAAGTTTTTGAGAGATTACTACAAAACAGTCCAAGAAAGGAATACCCCAGTACAAAATTGGGTCATGAACTGCTGATGAAGTGGAAGAGTCTCCCCGTTCATTACCCCAAACACCGATGTGTCCAAGAACCCAGCAGAAAATGACCAAAGATGTATGCTCAGTATGATAGGATGAGGGGGAAATAAAATACCTGAATAGCCTGTAAACAACTATAGGGTTCCGAAATGACTTCTAATGATGAGATAGGCATTGATGCAGTACATATGATGACCATGAGAAGGGCAAATCTATTAAAAATCTTCATCAAAACTTTTAAACAGCAAAGGAGATAAGGTCAACTTTTAGATCAGCACTTTTAATAGCTGTGGTGATAAAGTTAACCTAAAATCAACTGGACCCTGGCTAGAAAAACATCACAGGAGGCTGTCAGGTTTGATCCAGGGAAGGGGAAAATCTTCATATTATTGCAGGATTCTTTGATGCATAAAATACTATAATACAATTTGTTTTAATTCCCCTACAGTATACTAACAGAGAAATTCTTTTTCAGCTATGTGTTTCCAACCATGCAAATGATCGCTGAAGACCTTGTTGCTGTTGTGAACCACGTCAATGTTAAGTTGGTCATTGGCCTTGGTGAGGGTGCCGGAGCCAATATCCTGGCACGCTTTGGTATGGCCTACCCTGAACACTGTATGGGTCTCGTACTCATACATTGTACCTCCACTACTGCAGGTGTTATGGAACACTTCAAGGACAAGGTACATTACTTCACTAGTACTATATTAGTAATAATATTGTATTCACTTAAAAAAATCAGGAAAAATGCTAAAAAAAAAGTCATACAGCAAATGGAAAATAGGAGGCAATCAGGTTTGATCCAAGGAAAGGGATGGGGGGTTGATTCAATTCTTTGGATCAAGAGCCCTTCACCAGCTTCTAGGTCTCCTCAAAAAGGGAGATATTAAAGCAACCCTGTACATGATCCCCAGTCTTTTGCCTAATTGCAAGTGTTATAACGGTGCATGTAAAAAGAAGCTGTTCATCTACTGACTGAGTGTCCTTTGTGTGTGTTACAGATAATCTCATGGAAGCTCAACAACGTAGGCATGCACCCTACTGCTGAGCAGTACCTCATCTTCCATAAGTTTGGACACGTAAGTTTTAGTACTTTTATTTTTTTTTTTATCTGAAGTTTGATGGAAATTCATAATGCAACTCATTGCATATGCTCATGATGTGGTGGCTCGGTGTATTCTGCTTACATTTACTGTGAATGATGCAGAAATAACAGTCCCAATAATAACACTGTATTTCCTGCACTAATTTCTCTAATGTTATATGTATTATATTTTGTTAGTTGAGTCATTAGAATGGTAAACACTACAAGTGTAGATGTATGAGAAAAAGACTAAGATGATAAATATAGGAGAGTCATGGCCAAGATATCAGTGAGGTGGATATAGACAAGCTTGTTACTAGGAGGAAGGAACACACTTTGTTAGTAAACCTAACAATGGTCAGAGAAATATCTTCAGAGTGAGTATGGTGGCTTGGACAATGAGATCAATCAGCAGGTGGTCTCTGTCATGAACTGCTGTAGAACTGTGTTCATCAAGAACTGTAAGAAGCCTCTTTCACTTGCCTTAAATATTCTATGGAGAGGAAGCATGGACACAGGGGTCATCCCACAGTCACTAAAAACAACTGATATACCCCCATTCTCTTCTGCTTCTATCAACTTTTCTGTACTCAACTGAAGAAGTTTACTGTGTAGGCGAAATGTTTCGAAAAAAAGATACCTAACTGTTGCATATGTGTCTTACCTAACAACCTGTCGGTATTTTATACCATTTTAATGTTCATAGCCCCATTCCACAAAGGTGGTAGTAAAGTAATTGCAAAGAATTACAGACCTGTAGCACTAACATCCCATATCATAAAAATCTTTGAAAGGGTTCTAAGAAGCAAGATTGCCAACCATTTGGATACCCATCAGTTGCACAACCCAGGGCAGCATGAGTTTAGAGCAAGTTGCTCCTGCCTCTCACAACTACTGGACCACTATGACAAGGTTTTGGATACACTGAAGGACAATCAAAATGCAGTTGTATTATATACAGACTGTGTGAAAACCTTCAACAGGTGTGATCATGGTGTAATACCACAGAAAATGCTTGAAAAAGAAATAACAGGAAAAGTTGGTAGATGGATCTATAACTTTCTAACTAATAAAACACAAAGAGTAATAGTATTTATTTTATTTATTTATTTTATTTATTTATTACAATTTGAGCACACATACAGAGGTACAAAAAAAAAAAAATACAGATAAGAGCAGCATGCCAAAGCCACTTATACTATGCATAGCATTACGGGCTGGCTTAAAATTAACTTAAGATTAACTAAGCGATGATGAAATCAGTGATAAAACATTAATGTAAACAGATTACTATAAAGTACAAGTGAGTATTACAAAGACAGGTCATATGGTTGCATGCATTATTGTACATTCAGTCATATGGAGAATTCTGTTAGGTAGTTTATTTAAAAAAATAGTAAAGTTAAATTGGGTTTTAGGTTTAACATTTATGATATAATTGTGAGAAACATTTAAGATATACAATTTATAAGGTTGAGTTATTCAGTATTTATTTGGTTTTGGGTGAGTAAGTGATCTTTGAGAAGAGACTTGAATTTATAAACAGGTAGTGTTTCTTTTATATTTACAGGTAATGAATTCCAGATTTTAGGGCCTTTTATGTGCATTGAGTTTTTGCATAGTGTGAGATGGACACGATGAACATCAAAGAGTGATCTGTGCCTTGTGTTATGGTCATGTGTTCTGTTGAGGTTGGCAAGGAGATGTTTGAGGGGAGGGTTAATATCAGAGTTAAGTGTTCTATGTATGTAATAGGTGCAGTAATAAGTATGGATGTTTTGTATGGTGAGTAGGTTTAGTGTATTGAATATTGGTGGAGTGTGCTGCCTGTAGTGAGAATTTGTTATCATTCTAACTGCAGCCTTTTGTTGGGTAATTAGTGGTCTGAGATGGTTAATTGTTGTTGAGCCCCATGCACAAATTCCATAGGTGAGATAGGGGTAAATAAGTGAGTGATATAGGGCCAGGAGGGCTGACTGTGGAGCATAGTACCGTATCTTCGATAGTATGCCTACAGTCTTGGAAATTTTTTTAGAAATTTGTTGTATATGTGTATGAAATTTGAGTCTATTATTAAGGTGGATTCCTAAGAATTTTCCCTCTGTTAGCTTTGTGATAGGTGATCCGTTTATCATTATGTTAAGAGGGACATCTGTAGCTCTGTTACCAAACTGAATGAAGTAGGTTTTGTCAATGTTTAGTGTAAGTTTGTTAGTCCTCATCCAGGTAGATATTTTCTGTAATTCGGTATTTACAGTATTGGCTAGTGTGACTGGGCTCGGGCGGGAGAAGACGTATGTAGTGTCATCTGCAAATAGTGTGGGTTTGAGTAATTGCGAAGCATTTGGTAGGTCATTTATGTATAGGAGAAAGAGAAGAGGGCCAAGGACACTTCCCTGTGGGACACCAACTGTAATTGGTTGTGCAGAAGAGTTTGCCCCATTTGCATACACATATTGGCTTCTGTTGCTGAGGTATGACTTGAGGTAGTTGAGGGAGTGCCCTCTTATACCATAGTGTGACAATTTTACGTGGAGCAAGTCATGGTCAACTGTATCAAAAGCTTTACGTAAGTCAATGAAGATCCCCAGTGGGACTTCTTTTTTCTCTATTGCAGTGTATATATGTTCTAGCATGTGTACAATAGCATCATTAGTATTTTTATTAGGCCTGAATCCAAATTGGCAGGGGTTGAGTATGTTTTGGGAGATAAGGTAGGAGTAGATTCGTTTATGAATTAATTTTTCGAAGATTTTTGAGAGAGGGTGTAAGTTGGATATTGGCCTATAGTTATTCAACTCTGTTTGGTCTCCTCCTTTGTGGATCGGGGTGACCCTTGCTATTTTGAGTACTGTAGGGAAGGTGGAGGATTCAATGGATTTGTTAAAGAGTGTTGCAATGATTGGTGATAGCACTTGTGACACTTTTTTGTATATAAAGGGTGGTAAGGTATTTAAATCTCCTGCCTTGTTTTTTAGTGCGTTTATAATAAGGGAGACTTCGTATGGGTTAGTCGGAGCTAGGAACAGTGTGTTCGGGTAGTTGCCGGTGAGGTAGTCATTTGGTGGGGTATCTGAGCTTGGGATTTTATTGGCAAGGTTTTGTCCTATAGTGGAGAAGAAATCATTGAGTCTGTTTGCTGTTTCTGTTGGTGGGAGTTGAGGTTCATCTGATTTTGCTAATTTTATTTCGCTATTTCGTGATATCTTTTTTGTTCCCAGAATTTCTGATAGGGTTTTCCAGGTCTTTTTTATATCACCTCGTAAGTTGGATAATCTGTTCTCATAATACAATTTTTTTGCCCTTCTTATCAGGCTGGTTAGGATTGACGAGTAACGTTTTGTTTGGTCTCTGGTTATGTGACCCATTCTGTACTGTTTTTCATATTGGTGTTTTGTATTTATGGATTTGAGAATGCTGGGTGTTAGCCAGGGACTGTTCAGTCTCTTAGCTGTCATCTGTTTATTTTTTTTAGGGCAGTGCTTATTATAGAGGTATTGGGTCTTTTTTAGAAAATTATTAATACATTCGTCAATATCTGTATAGATTTCTAGCTCAGTGTGCCAGTCAATGTTTGCTACTGCTGTTGTGAAGTTATTAATGGCTGCCTCATTGTGAAGTCTGAAGGTGACTTTAGTAGTGTCTTGGGGTAGTTTACCAAGAGTTGTTATGAGGAAAGTAGGGTAGTGGTCTGTGGTATTATCTGTAATTATGCCTGATTTTAAAGGGGATATGGTCAGTGGCAGCTACAGTGGATAGCTCTGTTCCACAAGGTACAATACTTCACAGAGATGTAAGCCACAGCACCATGTCCTCATTTGCTGACGATACCAGAATTTGCAATCAGTGTCATCCATTGAGGACACTACAAATCTCCAAGTGGATGTTAACCAAGTCTTTTATGGGCATCAAAAAACAAATTGAAGTTCAACGATAACAAATTTCAATTAGTCTGCTATGGAAAATGCAAGGAAATAAAAACTGTATCAGAGTATAAAATGCATTCCAATCACACAATAGAGCAAAAAGTTGATGTGAAGGACCTGGGAGCGATAATGTCAAGAGAATCTCGCTTTCAAAGATCACAACACTATATGACATCTGCTAGGCAAATGATTGGATGAATAATGAGAACCTTCAAAACAAGGGATGCCATGCCAGTAATGATTCTCTTCAAATCGTTTGTTCTTTCTAGGCTGGAGTATTGCTGTACAGTGGACCCACGGTTCGCGATGCTATCGGTATCCGATAAATCTGGTAGCCGATGCATTATATTGCCAAAAATTTGCCTCGGTTCCCGTTACAAAACCCGGTATGCGATGCGATTCATACGAGACGTGTCCACGTGTGGCCTGAACTGCCCAGTGTGTGCCAGTGTTTACAAGCCAGCCAGTGTGTGTGCATCTAAGGATACATTCAGTACATTCCATATTATCCATATTATCACTGTTTTTGGTGCTTGTTTCTGCAAAATAAGTCACCATGGGCCCCAAGAAAGCTTCTAGTGCCAACCCTGTGGTAAAAAGGGTGAGAATTAGTATGGAAATTAAGAAAGATTTTGAAGGGTTTGGGGCTAACCCTGAGAAGCCTATGCCTAAGCCTATGCCTATGCCATGTGTGCAAAGTGGGATGAAAATCACCCTAACACAGCTATTGCAAGCCGTGCTGGTGACTATTACAATGACAATGTTGTGGCCCATTTTAGACAAATCTTAAAGGAACGGGAGGTACAGAGCTCTATGGACAGATATGTTGTGCGACAGAAGTCCAGTGACTCTCAAGCTGGTCCTAGTGGCATTAAAAGAAGAAGGGAAGTAACCCCGGAAAAGGACTTGCTACCTCAAGTCCTAATGGAGGGGGATTCCCCTTCTAAATAATAGGTTCAACACTCTCCCCTCCTCCCATCCCATCAATCATCACCAGATCTTCATTAAAGGTAAGTGTCAATTATTCTATTGTCATTGTTGTTATTGTAATTATTCTATTGCATTAAACTTAATATTTCATGTGGTAAAAATTTTTTTTTTTCATACTTTTGGGTGTCTTGCATGGATTAATTTGATTTCCATTATTTCTTATGGGGAAAATTGATTCGTCTTCCGATAATTTTGGTTTATGATGAGCTCTCAGGAACGGATTAATATCGCGAACCGGGGGTCCACTGTATTAATAATAATAATAATAATATCTTTATTTATTTACTACAAGTATATGTACATGGTATACAGGCCTGGCTGACATCAGTGACATACTACTATATAGAAAGCCCCTTGTTATGCTGAGCATTTTGGGCAAATTAGGTCAGTGTCCCAGTATGTGACCCACACCAGTCGACTAACACCCAGGTACCCATTGTACTGATGGGTAAACATAGACAACAGGTGTAAAGGAACATGCCCAATGTTTCTACCCTGGCTGGGAATAGAACCCAGACCCTCGCCATGTGAAGCAAGGCCCTTTCAAGGCAGGCAAAAATTGTAGACCTGGAGAATATACAGAAAACTTGCTCTGCACGTACGATTACCATAAAGCACCTTAACTACTGGGAATGATTGAAGTCCTTTGACCTGTACTCCTTGGAAAACAGGCAAGAAAGATGCACGATAATATACACTTGGAAAATCCTAGAAGGACTAGTTCCAAATCTGCACACAGAAATCACTCCCTATGAAAGCAAAAGACTTTGTAGGCAGTGCAACACCCCCCAGTGAAAAGCAAGGATACCATGAGTATGCAAAGAGACAACACAATAAGTGCCAGGGCCTAAGGCTATTCAACTGCCTCCCAGCATACATAAGGGGGATAACCAATAGACCCCTGGCTGTCATCAAGAGGGAGCTGAGCAGACACCTAAAGTCAGTACCTGACCAGCTGTCAGTTTGTGTGTGACCAACAGTAACAGTTCGGTTGATCAGGCCCTGATCCACTGTGAGGTCTGGTCACGGACCAGGCTGTAGGGGCATTGATCCTTAGAATATCCTCCAGGTATACCCAAGGAGCCAACAGTTACACCACCATATTGTTGCACCTTTCCCATATAGCAGCCACCTTTGCATGGGTCATCCTATTGACTCCTTTTAGGTGATTTTTCCTTAAAGAATGAACAACACATAATTAGATAGAATGAAAGTGGAGACAAAACTCTATATATGAATTCAAGTGTAACTACTATAACAGCCACTGAAAGACAGGAAGGGATAGACTCAGAAGTGTCCCTGTTTGCAGATGATGTGAAGTTAATGAGGAGAATTAAGTCTGATGAGGATCAGACAGGACTACAAAGGAACAAGGACAGGCTGCAAGGCTGGTCTTGCAACTGTCTCCTGGGATTTAACCCCACCAAATGCCAAGTCATGAAGATTGGGGAAAGGCAAAGAAGATCACAGACAGAGTACAGGCTAGGGGGCCAAAGACTGCAAACTTCACTCAGGGAAATGGATCTTGGGTTGAGTATAATACTGAGCGCATCTCCTGAGGCACACATCAACCAGATAACTGCTGCAGCATATGGGCACCTGGTAAACCTAAGAATAGTGTTCTGATACCTCAGTAAGGAATCATTTAAGACCCTGTACACCATGTACATCAGGCCCATATTAGAGTATGCGACACCAGTTTGAAACTCACACCTGGTCAAGTACGTCAGGAAATTAGAGAAATTGCAATGGTTTGCAACAAGACTAGTCAGAGCCAAGGAGAATGTCCGATGAAGAAAGGTTAAGGGAAATTGACCTGACAACACTAGAGGACAGGAAAGATAGGGGGGGAATGATAATGACATAAAATACTAAGAGGAATTGACAAAGTAGACAAAGATGGGATGTTCCAAAGATGAGGGGTCACAATTGGAAACTGAAGACTCAGATGAGTCATAGGGATGTTAGGAAGTATTTCTTCAGCCATAGAGTTGTCAGGAAGAGGAATAATCTGGAAAGTGATGTAGTGCAGGCAGGATCCATACATGGTTTTAGAATGAGGTATGATAAAGCTCGTGGAGCAGGGAGAGAGAGGTCCTAGTAGCGACAAGTGAAGTGGCGGGCCAAAGGCTATGACTTAACGCCTGCAACTACAATTAGGTGAGTACAGGAGCACAGCAGCCAAGTAAAACACAGAATTTGAGGAACAAGTAGAAAATGTAAAAGAAATAACTAGGCTACACATAGTAAGAGAGCTCAACAGTGGCTAATGTATATCAAATATTGTACCCTAATACTATAGGTAACTGTTGGACAAAACAAAGTACAACGGAACCTCATTTTTCAGCCATAATCCGTTCCAGAAGGTCGGCCTAAATTCAAAATGGCCTAAATTCGAAGCAATATTTCCCATAAGAATTAATGTATATACAATTAATCTGTACCAGACACCCAAAAATATTCACAAAAAATACATTTTTTGAAGATTGATTATAGTTTTCCATGCACATAACAATGAGAACTAAATAAAATAAATTAAGAACATTTAAATCACTATTACGTACCTTTATTGAAGATTCTTGTTGGCTTATGGAAGACAGGGAGGAGGAGAGAGGGAGGGCAGATTATTGTTTGGAAGGGGAATCCACCTCCATAAGGACTTTAGGTAATAAGTCCCTCTCTGGGGTTACTTCCCTTGTTTGTCTTTTAATGTCACAACGACCAGTTTGAGAGTCACTGGACCCCTGTTGCACAAGATAACTGTCCAGAGTGATCTGTTTCTGGCGTCTCTTGAAGATTTCCCTAAAATGGGACAAGGTTTTGTTACTGAACATGTTGCAGATATGGCTTGCTTCAGCTTGGTCAGGGTGATATTTCTCCACAAAACTTGCAACTCATTCCACTTTTCACACATGTTCTTAATCACTGAAGAAGGCACATCCTTCCCTCACTCTTCCTCCTCCTCCACTGAAGCAAGTTCCTCAGCTGTGGTCTGTTGCTGTTCCCATTGAAGGTGTTGCAGCTCTTCAGTGTTTAGCTCTTCGCAGATGGTCGACAGGGTCAGCCTCAAACCCTTCAAAATCCTTCTCGAGGACACAGTCTGGCCACAGTTGTCTCCAAGAAGAGTTCAAAGTCCTGGGAGTCACTCCCTGCCAAGCCTTACCTGTAAGGCTTATGCAGTTGTAGATACTGAAGTGATTCCTCCAGAACTCTCTTAGGGTCAGTTCAGTGTCCGAGGTCACTTCAAAGCACTTTTGAAACACTACTTTTGTGTAGAGGTTTTCGAACTTAGAAATGACCTGCTGGTCCATGGGCTGGATGAGAGGAGTGGTGTTAGGAGGCAAGAACTTCACCGTTATAAAATGGAAATCCCTAGACAATTGGTCTACCAAGTTTGGAGGCTGTGCAGAAGCATTGTCCATTACCAGGAGGCACTTGAGTGGCAATTTATTTTTCAGGAGGTATTTTTTCATACTCGGGCCAAATACTTCATGGACCCAGTCAATGAAAAGTTGCCTCGTGACTCTGTCTTACGATCAGCTTTCTACATCACATACAATTTACTCTTGACGGCATTATTTTTCTTGAACACTCTGGGATTTTCAGAGTGATACACAAGTAAAGGTTTCACTTTGAAATCCCCACTAGCATTACCACACAACAAAAGAGTTAGCCTGCTTTTCATAGGCTTGTGTCCTGGCAGTGCCTTTTCCTCCTTTGTGATGTAGGTCCTCTTTGGCATTTTCTTCCAAAAGAGGCCTGTTTCATCATAAATCAACACTTGTTGGGGCTGGAATTCTTCAGCCTCTATGTACTCCCTTGAATTCCTGCATAAATTTTTCAGCCACATGTCTGTCAGAACTTGCAGCCTCACCATGCCTTACAACACTGTGTATGCCACCATACTTCTTAAATCTCTCAAAGCATCCTCTGCTGGCCTTAAATTCACTAACATCATCACTAGTACCAGGCATTTTCTTTACAAGATCCACATGCAACTGCCTTGCCTTTTCACAAATGATAGTCTCTGAAACACTATCTCTCACTAACTGTTTTTCCCTGATCCACAACAATACCAACTTCTCCACTTTTTCATTTTTTTGTGATCTCTTTTTTGTTAACATGTTTATCCCTTTTGCCACATCAGCTTCCTTGATTTGTTCTTTCTTTGCCAGGATAGAAATGATTGTTGATTTGTTTTTGCCATGCATCCTGGCAAGCTGGAGCACCCACATATTTTTCTGTTACTTCCTTCTTAAATTTCATTGTGTTTCTCACTTTCTTTACCAAAGGAACTTTACTAGGAACTTTCTTGGGGCCCATGGTGACATCTTTCAGTCACACTTAATAAAAAAAAACACCAAAAACAATGGATTTTAAGGAATGTTTGGATAAATGCACAGAGTATATGCTCACTCGCAGACAGACAAAGGGAGAATGACTCACCTACGCATGGCATCTCGCGGGAGGCAGGCTGACGCATCTAATGCAGTTGATATATGAGGCAACGGCCAAAATACAGAGCAAAATTTCCACTGAAAAACTGGCCTAAATACAAATCAGCCGATAAATGCAGCGGCCGAAAAACGAGGTTCTACCATAGTTGTTATTTTGGGCTGTAGTGAATAAGACATTGCATAAAAATCTGATAAGAATGTAGAGAAAAAAAGAGAAATTGGAATGGTGTTAGTTTAACCCGTAAACTGTCCAAACGTATATATATACATTTTTTCAACATTTGAAAGTAAGTAAAAAAAGTAGACCTTCTTTTTGTTTTATTACATTTGAAAATGTGTAAAAAAGCTTTGATTTACTTTTTTTTTTTGTTATTGAAAATATGTAAAAAAAAGGTAGATCTACTTTTGGAGCACTGCACATGTGAACATAGATCTGCTTGGACCGTTTACGGGTTAAAAAATTAGTAGCGCAGAGGAATGAGAAAATCCGAGAAAAAACATTGCCCTTTATTACTAAACAATTAAGGCAGGTAAAAGAAAAAATTATGAAAAAGAGTCAGACATGTGGTACTGAGAAGTGTTTGAAGGTTTTAATCATATCATGAATGATTTATAAGAAAAATGAGCTGTGATGACCCTCTTAAATGTGCGCCAAATGCTCTAGGTGGCAAAATTAAAACATCCACCCTAGGTTTTTAGTTGCAAAATTCAGTGTCTGATTAAATTTTTTTGTTCCTGTGAATGGAACCCGAAAGTTCTCTATAATGGTTTTACTTAATTTGTATTGGAAATGTAATAAAAAATTTCAGTGAGATATCAAAAACAGTATTATAAGTTTTTTTCATATGAAAATGCTCTATAACTTCAAAAAAAAAAAATAACCAACACTCAAGACCAAGGGACAAAAGCACAGAATTGCAGAACCTCAATTTCATAGACAAAATGCAGATATGAGACAAAGTCCATATGACAAAAATTCATTTAAAACAGATTTGAATTATGGTTGAAATTAAAAAAAAAAAAAAAAAAAACTGCAAACGTAAGGGTTTGCTCATGTGGAAAAGCTTGAGATTACTCGAGATATTGACCCATAAAAGTGTGTTTCTTTCACAGTTATTATGTTATCATTATTGCTTTAAGTGCTAAACCTAAAAGGACTCTTTCAGAGACTATCTAAACTTGGAATTTGTAGTGAAAGAAGTTTCATCAGTCACAGTTAAGGAAACAAAAACAATTTAGTGCATGAGGGAGATATATAACATCCTCATTGCAATATGTGGTGCATTCTGCAGCAAGAGGATTCATGGTATGCATTTCCATCCCACATAGCTTATTCTGAGAATTCTGTTATTGATGCCATACAAGATTCATTTGCAGCAGAAATTACTACATACCATTAGTTTTGCTGGAGAAAAGATATCTCCTCTGTATCATCCTCTTCAAAAATTTGATTCCAAACTTCATCTACAAAATATATGATGTGCAAAACTGCAGTGAAGAGGAGTGAACCAAGAGCAAACATGGCGGGTTGCTATGTGACTAAGCAGGTTAAAAAAAGTTGATACAAGATAAAGTTAGAAAATGAGAGTTTTTTCTTAGGTTTTTTAAGCAGGTTTTTATAAGTATGTTTTCATAGGACTAGTACTGCTATTGTCTGCAATAGTTCAGCTTGGAGGAAATTATGTGGTGGCAGTTATATACTCTTTAGGATTCGATGAACAGTTGCTGAATATTGTTGTTTAATGTCAGAATAAAAAGTTAGCATGTGAGGAATCCATGGCCTGATTACCAGCAGTCATTGATGTAGAGGGTCTGAAACAGCCCAATATGCTATTACAATAATGTCTATAGTGCTGAAGAGATCCATCACACACTGATTTTAGTGAAACTTACAGTGGCTCACAAATAGTAGCCTTATTATTGATATTATTATCATTTATCACTGTCAAGTGTACCAAGACTTAATTGTTAGTTCATGGCCATACAAGGAATTTTAAATAGATGTGCTCAGAAAACTGTCTGTAGGAACACTATAAACTACTGTAGCAGGATGTCCTGAACCTGCATGCTTCCTGGACCAAAAATGATATAGAGATCTACATATAGGAGCTAACTTTATGTTATCCAGGAAATGCCATTTTAATTAATGATGATTTTCATGATGATATCTTCACATGTGCTAAACCATCACACAGGACCAACATAATGTTTATTCAACCAGAAAGTGTTGAAAATGGTAATGGCTCTGGTATTAAGCACTGTAGCCAAGCTAAATCCAGTGATTGGAATATTGATGGTATACAATACCAACATGTAGATGAATAAGGCCTATAAGCAACACCTTGTCTTCCATTGTTTCTGGTACAATTGATCATATTGGACTGATAAAGCTGCTGGTTGCTGAAATGTTCCCCTCATAAAGATACCTAAGTGTTGCATATGTCTTTTATTCACTAACAGAGTGATGTGAAATACACAGTTTTGACACAACATTCAGCTGAATTGTATAAAACTGTGGAACAAGACCTTCCTCTTATAAGAAAAGAAGTACAAATTTCATTTAAGTTTGCATTTGTGTCTAAGATAGAATCAAGTCTAGTTCTGAGATCTGATTTGTGAGTGTCAGGAAGGTAATTACTCTAGATATGGAACTGGATATTTTACTGTGTTGGAAGCTGTTAAAGATGCCCATGAAACTGGTAAAGCTCTTGTCATCATATCTTTGATGATGACACAAATAACTGGTATGAAAATATCATTAACCCTTTGACTGTTTCAGGGCCCTCTCTGAAACTGTCATTCTATGTCGCCAAATATTCGAAAAAAAAAAAATTACTTTTTCTTATGAAAATGTTAGGAATATTTTTACTAGTGTTTTAAGCCTAAAAAAAATTTTTGCCATCAGTACTTACCGAGATATAGAGCCGCAAAGTTTGCAGAAATTGACGTGCGTACGGCAACAGCGGCGACTGCCGCCCACCCGGTATTCTTTTATTTACTCTAATTCAAAGGTTTCTTGCATTTTTCAGTATTTTTCTTTTCCAGGTAACTTATGTGGCCTGTGAGACCAATGTAAGGTGCATTGTTCAAATATACACTCATTATTTACAACACAATAACAGAACAAACTTTATCACTATTAGTTTGTGTATACACTTTGTTTACACAAACAAACAATACAAAACAATGTTTATTACTATTGTTCCATAATATATATACATATGTACAGTCACTAACCACGTTCCTAGAACTGCTGCAGCTTGTGGAACTCTTTGAAACATGGGTATATGCAGAGGGGCACTTCACACTCCTCACACATAAAACGAGTGTCTCTGCGTGTTTGTGGGCGTTTTGTGGTATGCATACATACATAACACCTCTTCTGAGCATTTTTCTTGGCAGTAGTAGGAGGCAGTTGTATGGGGTAGTGATCACCAGGCCTCAAACGAGATGACGTCTGTGGGCGCTGGTCTATTGCAGGAGTTGCTCCTTTGTACTTTGCAATTATTTGTCTGATTACTGACAGGCAAAATTCACCATATTTTGGTGTTTTGTTGGTCTTCAACTTGTATATGTTATAAGCATTTAGCATAGAGATATCAACAAGATGGAAAAAAAGTTTGATATACCACTTATAACTCTTGCGTACACAGTCTGCAAACCCAATCTGCATGTCACATTTGTCCACTAAGCGCATATTGAGGTTGTAGTCCATGACAGCTGCAGGCTTTAGAATGGGTTCATTGGTCTCTCTGTTGTCCCTGCCACTGGGTACCATTTCGTTTGTGTGAACTGATGTCAACAATGTGACATCACGTTTGTCATGCCACCGAAATGCCATGATGTCATTGGCAGCAAAGGCTTGCACCTCACCTCTGCGAGTGCCAGCGTCGAACCTTGGCATATGTTTGCGATTACCATGCACTGTGCCACACACGTCTGTCAAGTTCACTCGCAAGAAATCACTGAGTAAGGGGCTTGTGTACCAGTTATCAGTAAATAACATATGCCTCTTACCAAGATATGGTTCCATCATTGTTCGAACCACATCACCAGAGATACCCAATAACTTCATGGTATCTCTCAAAGTATTACTGCCAGTGTACACAATAATATCTAAAACAAGACCACTTCTGCAATCACACAGTACAAATAGCTTTATACCAAAGCGTTTCCTCTTGCTTGGTATATATTGCTTGAATGAGAGTCTTCCTTTGAATAAAATCAAGGACTCATCAATAACAAGCTTCCTGAAGGGATAAAAATACATGCAGCACTTTTGTTTCAGGTACATAAACACATTTCTTATCTTATATAACCTGTCGCTTCTGTCAGGCCTGGTTTTGTCTGAAAAGTGTAACATACGCAACAGTATCAGGAAACGATTGACACCTATAATGTCACTAAAACCTGGAGTTGAAATCAGGCGATCTGTTGTCCAGTATGTGGTGACAGTGTGCTTATACACATGTGGCATAAGCATTATTGTGGCAAAAAACAGGTACATCTCTGCCACAGTTGTCTCCTTCCACTTGTGTAGCCGTGATTTTGGTGAGAGAATTGTATTTGCCATGGTGTATTCACAGTATGTGTTGGTTTCCCTGACAATGATGTCCATCAGGGGTTCATCAAAGAATAACTCAAAGCAGTCCAGTTCACTGGCATTGTTCCCAAGTGGACAAGATGGCTTTATTCCACTTTGTGTTTCATCAAAGTCATGGGGACTGGGAACAAACTCGTCACCGTCCTGCCAATCCCAGATGCGGTCTGCTGGTGGGGTCTGGATATTGTACCGTGGTTGTGGCTGTGGTTGTGGCTGTGCAGGTTGTGGTGGTGCAGGTTGTGGCAGTGTGGGGTAGGGTGAGGCTGGTTGTTCTGCTGAGTCAGCCGCGTGGCTAGTAGCGTGGCCCGGTGATGGTGCCACATGGGCCGTGCCACCCTCACTATCACCACCACTGCCTCCTCCCTCACTGTCACCATTCATACCCATCGTCACAATATCGTCATCTTCACTATCAGGTCGTGGTGTTGGGCCACGGGATGTGCTCCCAGAGTTTCTCCTTCCCCTTGGAACAACATATGAAACACTACCAGACCGCATGCTACGTCGTACATACTGGCGCTTCACTGGGGAATATTCACTCTCACTGTCACTAGAACTGCTTTCAATGACTTTGAAATCACTATCACTATCACTATCACTATCACTGCTATCATCAGGGTGTTGTACACGACCAAATAGTTTCCTCTTTCGTCCTGGTACAGGCGAACGTGAACGTGAACAAGCCGGCACAGCACCAGAGGTCGAAGGTTGTGGGTCATCTGGGTTTTCGTCACTATTTACGTTATCCTGGGCACTTTTTTCGGTAACACTCACTTGAAAACCCTTGAATTCACTGTCACTGACACTTTCATCACTGTTAGAGCTATCACTTGGGAACAAAAGACCTCCAATCCGCCGAGGAGTGAGGAACTTCTTACCGAGAGGCATGGTGAAAATAGACTGACAACATGGCATTCCCACAATGCACCGCTAGGTCCCAGATTTTTTTCACAGGGTGCACACCGACCACTGAGACCCATTCTCTCCCGTGTAGGCCTATCAGGCCTTTGGCGCTCGATTTGAAGCCGCTAGAATTTGTGCGTATAAATACGTCAGAAACATTGGCTCGTAAGACGTATTTATACGTCGGAAACAGTCAAAGGGTTAAGTTGTAGTACCATATTGGAAAACAGAAAACTTTAAAAAGTACAGCATTAGGGTTATAGGAAGGTATCCATTGCATCAGCAGCGGCTGCTGTTTACCATACCACTCTGTAAATAAATTATGGTGGCCACAAGCTGCAGGAGGCATTGAATGTAGATGATATTTAATCATGTTCCTTCATACTGTAAGAGCGAGGTTAGGCTAGGAGTGCAGCAGCAACTGCATCACAACCACCTGTTAATTCCTCTGGTTATTGGAATGTTATTCTTGTATTTTAGTTTAAATAATATTCATTGTTTACATTTTTATATTGTTCTACTTTAATTTGTCCTAGTTTATATATAATGTTTAATGGGATACTATAATTGCAAATAGTATAGTATAGTATACCTCGCCCAGCAGTATGTCAGGGTTTCCAGATTGTAAAGACATCATGTTATGAGGCTTCCTTGTTTTATCTTTGTACAGGAGATCCCAAATACCTATGATACCTGGCTTAATACTCATTTTCTTCAGAAAAGATATAAAGTAATGAAAATGATGTAATATAAATGGTTTCCTCAAATAACAAACTTTGATTTCTTTGTTGAAAACATTACTAGTAAAAAAAATTTTTTTTTAATTTTCTTGGCTATATCTACAAGGAGTTTAGTAATAAGCGTGTAATCCATGAGTGATGACAGGTTATTAACTAGTAATAATGCTACCTATGTTGTATTATTTTAGGAGGTTACGAGAATGAAATATTGAGTAGCCAGATACAGTCCTCGCTTCACAATAATCCCAAACTTAGGTGATGAATCCTATGATGTCATTTTGGTCCATCTCGAACCATTGTCAGTTCATAAGTTTTAACTTGACAATGGTATAGAACAAACCGAAATGTCATCAAAAGCTTCTTCTCCTAAATGTGGGTTTTTGGTGAATTGTTCCAGCCACAGTACATATTGTGATTTTTTATTCTCTACAGTGCTTATTTCCTATGCTAATTGTTTGACTAATATGAGACTGATATACCGTGCTGTGTTTTGAGCGCAAGATGTTTGAAATTTTCCTCGAAGCTATGCCATTAATAAATGTTTGCACCCTCATAATGTTTAGTGTTCTGTAAGTGGTCTGGAAGACTGTTAGTGCAAAGATGTGTCGTGATGATGTGTCTTACTTCTGTTCCAGATGCTCTCTCAGGTACTCCATCAGCAGCCGGAGATAGCATTCCTCCTCAGTCTGTATATGTTGTGAATAATCGGTGTGATACTGACATTAAATGTTCTTTTCACAGGCTGTTGCATGCTTGATTCTCGGAAATTATTGATGAAGCAACTTCAGAGGCCTTGTAGGGACTTATAAATGATGGGGAAATAGAAACCTCTTTATGTAGAGAAATATTTTTTCTATTATTATTATTAAATTTTATATAAAGGCTAAACTCCAAAGATGTTGTACAGTTATAAGATTTTGATGATGTTTGCCTTTGAAACATTTCATTATGCAAGATTAACTCCTTTTTCTCTTTAGGTAATATTTATTTTAACACTGATAAGATATTAATTTAAATGCTGAATTTTTTATACATGGAATTAAAATATACGTTTGGGGAATTTTTACATCGAATACATTTCAAGAGCAATGACACTTAATAAGTTCACTTTATAAGACTGAATCTAATATTATCACTGGGAGAGACAAAGGTGCCTCAAAAATGATCTTATTAATTATTCCGAGGATCTTGTTTCATTAATTTGCTGACTGGTGTACAGTGACTTGTTTATTTCAGTGGTTCGTTAATGTTGTGGAGTGAAGACTTACACTAAAGTGCTGTTCTCATGTACCCTAGTTTGCTCAACCTTAGTAGTTTACAAACACTGCTATACCATACATACCTGATACAGTAGTAATAACTTTCAGTACATTACTGTACTCTGTATACTTGACCATAACAACTGAGAATGGCATGCACATGACACCTTCAGTTATGTAGGGTATGGTTCATGTACAGTAAGTAGAACATTTGCTTTCATTTTCAAGGAATGCCTCTGAATATCTTCTGCCACTACATTTTTTCTGTGGTACCAGATTTCTTTGGTGAAGAAAAGTTTGTAACCTACAGCTCAATGACTTCCTCTGTTAGTGCACTGTGTTGTGTGATTACTCATGAACTCTAATTTGAAAATATTCTCTCTTCCGAACTTGTCACGTCTCTGTACACAACTGTACTGGACGTCTTCCAGCGCTTGATGGAGGTACTGTGTAGTGTTGTGTAGATGATCTAATTTTTTTTTACTTACACTAATTAATCAATAAAAGTCTGTCTATGTTCTGCACTCACTGGCTATAACTCATTGAAAAAGAAAAATTCTAATTAGCCAAGAAAAATATATTCAAAAGCTATTAAGAAAACTGAAAATAGTTTAAATTCCATAGACAACTTTTGTACACTCTTGGACTTGGGGATGTCAGGTACTGTACAATCCTAAATACTGTACTACACCATTCCCAAATCTTAAGTGTGTCAACACACATTACCAGAATTACTAGTGTGTAGTTTTAATACCTTGCATGCTTTTTTTTTTTTAATTATCATTTATGTTTTACTCGTTGGTATTAGTTACTGTAGTAGGCATTTCTACTTCCCATTATTTTTTTGATCCACTTTATATGATGGTCTTAGTGTATTTTTGCACTACGTAAGTATAGTAGTAGGCATGTGGTTTATTCCATCACTGTCTGACTTGACACTACACATTAAGGTCAGAAGATACAGAAGAACAGCTATTCTGAGGGAATTCTATTTTAACCACCAATAACAATACTAAATTTTTCATTTCAATCACCAGTCTACAATATTTTATCCTTGAACACTAGCATCTTAGGCACTGTATGTGCATATTATTACCTATAATCACTTCCTTCATCAGTTTAATTAAAAAAATCTTCCTACTATATTTCCAAAATTTTAACACACTACTCAAAAACCTGGGCCTAATATTCTAATCAGCAATATAATTTTAGATTCAAATAAACTGATATACTAATAGTCATAACATTTGAAACTCGTGTGTATAATTTTACAGAATCAGTTACATAACAGATACAGTATACAAAAATTCAACAGAATATATAAAAAAAATTTAATATAAAATTAGTTATTTTCATGCACAGTCAATATAAGTATACTTAACATGACATTAAACTCCACACAAATTTTGCAACTTAGTCAAGTGACATTCCATTTATGATTTCTAATGTTAACTTAAGACTAAGTTGAAGGAGGAACCACCATTGTGACCTCTATGTCACTCCCACAGCAACTGGACTCAGCAGAGAACAAGGAACACCTCATCAAGGAGTACCAGGATCGCCTACAGAGCAAGATCAACCCCAAGAACCTGCGCAAATATGTGGAAGCTTTCCTCAAGTGAGTCTGTGTGTCAACTGCCCTGTAATAGTAACATAGCATTAGGGTTAATTTGCCCAAAATGCTTTGCATACTAGTAGCTTTCTTTTGTGCCTACCAATGTTTTCTTACATGTTAACTACTTCATTTTCACCACATACAGAAATAAAATTTGTATTTGTAAGGCAGGGTGACTCAAAGAGGGGAAACACTTTTATCATTCCTCATTCTCTGTCTTACCAGAAGTCCACAGACATCTCAGTTCAAATTACCCTCCAAACTGCAAACTTGTACCTTATCTTTCAATGTGCAGGAGCTGTGTCCCACACATTTTGTTTGATAATTGGAGAGATTGTCTGGTTATTTTTTTTTTCATTTGAAATTGTCAAAATCCATTAGAGAGGTTTCACTGTACAGTGGACCCCCAGTTAACGATATTTTTTCACTCCAGAAGTATGTTCAGGTGCCAGTACTGACCGAATTTGTTCCCATAAGAAATATTGTGAAGTAGATTAGTCCATTTCAGACCCCCAAACATACACGTACAAACGCACTTACATAAATACACTTACATAATTGGTCGCATTTGGAGGTAATCGTTATGTGGGGGTCCACTGTATTTACATTGGTTCAGTGATCAACAATTCAATCACTCCATAAGAGTGATTGAATAGAGGTGGAGAAACTACAGCATGACAGTTAATAATTAACCCTTTGACTGTCGCAAGCCCCTTTCTATAACTGTCATTCTATGTCGCAAATGATAGAGAATCTTTTCCTGATGGTAATGACACCAAAAGTGTGAAATTTGGTCGAAAACTCACGGAATTACGCTCCCGCGAAGTTAGCGTCTCGGTGACATGTACACATCGCCGATTTCGCTGACTTTGAGCCCTGTTTTTGGGGAATTCCATTGCTCCAGTTGACCAAACTCATAGCTATTTCTTTAGAACTCCATTTTTTCTATCAGTTGAGTACAAGAAACCGCCCATTTACCGATTTGAACTACCCAATAAAGTGGTCAGAAATTGGCAATTTGGCCAATTTCATGCAAATTAAAAAAGATGCCAATTTCAAAATAGGGTCCAGAATAAACAATATAGACATTCTTGGCACTAAAATAACATATCCTCTGTTCATTAGTCACGTCTCTAGGCCCCTCTTATTTTACTATTGCTTTATATTTTGATTTTTTATTCATACAAAAAATACAAAATTTACTGTTATGCATACTGCATTATTGTAAAAATGGTATAAATAATATCAGTGCACTAGTGAAAGAATATTAGACTCCCCAGTTGATGTGTATTGGACGTGTGGTGTGATTTGCTTACACCTGAACGCTGGTAAAAATCGAACATTTCTGCTACTTTGAGCTCAATTTCACGGTTGTTTTCATCATGAAACTAATCAAACTCATCTCTATTTCTGTAATATGTTTTCCATTTTATCACGTGAGACCATGAAAACGAGAATACAGTGGTCCCTCGTTTTTCGTATTTAATCCGTTCCTGGAGGAGCTACTATTATCGAAATCTACGATTTTCGAATCAATTTTCCCCATAAGAAATAATGTAAATACAATTAATCCGTTCCTGACACCCAGAAGTATTAAAACAAAAAAAATTTTTACATGAAATATAGATGTAGTACATAAACAATACAATGGGACATGATGAAGGAAACATTAACAGCATAACACTTATCTTTATTGGCGATTCTTCTTAGTGTATGGAAGACTGGAGGAGGAGAGAGATTGAATTAGTTACTGTTTGGAAGGGGAATCCCCTTCCAGCAACACCTCAGGTACCAATTGCTTTTCTGGGGCTGCTTCTCTTCTCTGTTTCTTAATGCCACTAGGACCAGCTTTAGAGTCACTGGAGTCCTGTCTCGCAAAATAACTGTCCAGAGAGCTCTGTTTCTGGCGTCTCTTTAACACTTCCCTAAAATGGCTCAAGACTTTGTCACTGTACATGTTGCCAGCATGGCTTGCAACAGCCTTGTCAGGGTGATGTTTCTCCCTAAATCTTTCCATCTTACCCCATATTGCAAAAATCTCCTTAATTTCTGAAGAAGGCACCTTCTTCCTTCTCTCTTCCTCCTCCTCTGCAGCAAGATTCTGAGCTGTGATCTGTTGCTGTTCCTGCTGAAGCTCTTGCAGCTCCTCAGTAGTGAGCTCTTCATTGTGGTCTTCCAACTCTTCCACATCTTCCAAACTCACATCCAACCCCATGGAACTCTCCAGTGCCACAATAGATTTAACAACAGACATAGTCTCATCAGGGTCAGTCCCAAACCCTTCAAAATCCCTCTTGTCGACACAGTCTGGCCACAATTTTCTCCAAGCAGAGTTCAAAGTCCTGGTAGTCACTCCCTCCCAAGCCTTACCTATAAGGCTTATGCGATGGAGGATACTGAAGTGTTCTCTCCAAAAATCTCTTAGGGTCAAGTGAGTGTCTGAGGTCACATTAAAGCACCTTTCAAACATTGCTTTGGTGTAGAGTTTTTTAAAGTTTGCAATGACCTGCTGGTCCATGGGCTGGAGGAGAGGAGTGGTATTGGGGGGCAAGAACTTTACTGTAATGAACCCAAACTCCTCGAAAATTAGATCATCCAAGTTTGGAGGATGAGCAGGTGCATTGTCCATTACTAGGAGGCACTTGAGATCCAATTTCTTTTCCAGGAGGTAATTCTTCACACTAGGGCCAAACACTTCATTGAACCACTCGACGAAAATTTCCCTTGTGACCCATGCCTTACTATTAAATTTCCAAAACACACACAATTTACTCTTTATAACATTCTTTTTCTTGAACACTCTGGGATTTTCAGAATGGTACACTAGTAATGGCTTCGCTTTGAAATCCCCACTAGCATTAGCACAGAACATGAGCGTCAGCCTGTCTTTCATAGGCTTGTGTCCTGGCAGTGCCTTTTCCTCCTGTGTAATGTAGGTCCTCTTTGGCATTTTCTTCCAAAAGAGGCCTGTTTCATCACAATTGAACACTTGTTCAGGTTTCAGTCCTTCAGCCTCTATGTACTCCTTGAATTCATGCACATATTTTTCAGGTAGTAGGTTGGTAGACAGCAACCACCCAGGGAAGTACTACCGTCCTGCCAGATGACTGTGAAACAAAAACCTGTAACTGTTTTGCATGATGGTAGGATTGCTGGTTTCTTTTTCTGTCTCATAAACACGCTAAGATAACAGGGATATCTTGCTACTCCTACTTACACTTTGGTCACACTTCACAGACACGCACATGCATATATATATATACATACATCTAGGTTTTTCTCCTTTTTCTAAATAGCTCTTGTTCTTTTTTATTTCTTCTATTGTCCATGGGGAAGTGGAAAAGAATCTTTCCTCCGTAAGCCATGCGTGTCGTATGAGGCGACTAAAATGCCGGGAGCAATGGGCTAGTAACCCCTTCTCCTGTATACAATTACTAAAAAAGAGAAGAAGAAAAACTTTATAAAACTGGGTTGCTTAAATGTGCGTGGATGTAGTGCGGATGACAAGAAACAGATGATTGCTGATGTTATGAATGAAAAGAAGTTGGATGTCCTGGCCCTAAGCGAAACAAAGCTGAAGGGGGTAGGAGAGTTTCAGTGGGGGGAAATAAATGGGATTAAATCTGGAGTATCTGAGAGAGTTAGAGCAAAGGAAGGGGTAGCAGTAATGTTAAATGATCAGTTATGGAAGGAGAAAAGAGAATATGAATGTGTAAATTCAAGAATTATGTGGATTAAAGTAAAGGTTGGATGCGAGAAGTGGGTCATAATAAGCGTGTATGCACCTGGAGAAGAGAGGAATGCAGAGGAGAGAGAGAGATTTTGGGAGATGTTAAGTGAATGTATAGGAGCCTTTGAACCAAGTGAGAGAGTAATTGTGGTAGGGGACTTGAATGCTAAAGTAGGAGAAACTTTTAGAGAGGGTGTGGTAGGTAAGTTTGGGGTGCCAGGTGTAAATGATAATGGGAGCCCTTTGATTGAACTTTGTATAGAAAGGGGTTTAGTTATAGGTAATACATATTTTAAGAAAAAGAGGATAAATAAGTATACACGATATGATGTAGGGCGAAATGACAGTAGTTTGTTGGATTATGTATTGGTAGATAAAAGACTGTTGAGTAGACTTCAGGATGTACATGTTTATAGAGGGGCCACAGATATATCAGATCACTTTCTAGTTGTAGCTACACTGAGAGTAAAAGGTAGATGGGATACAAGGAGAATAGAAGCATCAGGGAAGAGAGAGGTGAAGGTTTATAAACTAAAAGAGGAGGCAGTTAGGGTAAGATATAAACAGCTATTGGAGGATAGATGGGCTAATGAGAGCATAGGCAATGGGGTCGAAGAGGTATGGGGTAGGTTTAAAAATGTAGTGTTAGAGTGTTCAGCAGAAGTTTGTGGTTACAGGAAAGTGGGTGCAGGAGGGAAGAGGAGCGATTGGTGGAATGATGATGTAAAGAGAGTAGTAAGGGAGAAAAAGTTAGCATATGAGAAGTTTTTACAAAGTAGAAGTGATGCAAGGAGGGAAGAGTATATGGAGAAAAAGAGAGAAGTTAAGAGAGTGGTGAAGCAATGTAAAAAGAGAGCAAATGAGAGAGTGGGTGAGATGTTATCAACAAATTTTGTTGAAAATAAGAAAAAGTTTTGGAGTGAGATTAACAAGTTAAGAAAGCCTAGAGAACAAATGGATTTGTCAGTTAAAAATAGGAGAGGAGAGTTATTAAATGGAGAGGTAGAGGTATTGGGAAGATGGAAGGAATATTTTGAGGAATTGTTAAATGTTGATGAAGATAGGGAAGCTGTGATTTCGTGTATAGGGCAAGGAGGAATAACATCTTGTAGGAGTGAGGAAGAGCCAGTTGTGAGTGTGGGGGAAGTTCGTGAGGCAGTAGGTAATATGAAAGGGGGTAAGGCAGCCGGGATTGATGGGATAAAGATAGAAATGTTAAAAGCAGGTGGGGATATAGTTTTGGAGTGGTTGGTGCAATTATTTAATAAATGTATGGAAGAGGGTAAGGTACCTAGGGATTGGCAGAGAGCATGCATAGTTCCTTTGTATAAAGGCAAAGGGGATAAAAGAGAGTGCAAAAATTATAGGGGGATAAGTCTGTTGAGTGTACCTGGTAAAGTGTATGGTAGAGTTATAATTGAAAGAATTAAGAGTAAGACGGAGAATAGGATAGCAGATGAACAAGGAGGCTTTAGGAAAGGTAGGGGGTGTGTGGACCAGGTGTTTACAGTGAAACATATAAGTGAACAGTATTTAGATAAGGCTAAAGAGGTCTTTGTGGCATTTATGGATTTGGAAAAGGCGTATGACAGGGTGGATAGGGGGGCAATGTGGCAGATGTTGCAAGTGTATGGTGTAGGAGGTAGGTTACTGAAAGCAGTGAAGAGTTTTTACGAGGATAGTGAGGCTCAAGTTAGAGTATGTAGGAAAGAGGGAAATTTTTTCCCAGTAAAAGTAGGCCTTAGACAAGGATGTGTGATGTCACCGTGGTTGTTTAATATATTTATAGATGGGGTTGTAAGAGAAGTAAATGCGAGGGTCTTGGCAAGAGGCGTGGAGTTAAAAGATAAAGAATCACACACAAAGTGGGAGTTGTCACAGCTGCTCTTTGCCGATGACACTGTGCTCTTGGGAGATTCTGAAGAGAAGTTGCAGAGATTGGTGGATGAATTTGGTAGGGTGTGCAAAAGAAGAAAATTGAAGGTGAATACAGGAAAGAGTAAGGTTATGAGGATAACAAAAAGATTAGGTGATGAAAGATTGAATATCAGATTGGAGGGAGAGAGTATGGAGGAGGTGAACGTATTCAGATATTTGGGAGTGGACGTGTCAGCGGATGGGTCTATGAAAGATGAGGTGAATCATAGAATTGATGAGGGAAAAAGAGTGAGTGGTGCACTTAGGAGTCTGTGGAGACAAAGAACTTTGTCCTTGGAGGCAAAGAGGGGAATGTATGAGAGTATAGTTTTACCAACGCTCTTATATGGGTGTGAAGCGTGGGTGATGAATGTTGCAGCGAGGAGAAGGCTGGAGGCAGTGGAGATGTCATGTCTGAGGGCAATGTGTGGTGTGAATATAATGCAGAGAATTCGTAGTTTGGAAGTTAGGAGGAGGTGCGGGATTACCAAAACTGTTGTCCAGAGGGCTGAGGAAGGGTTGTTGAGGTGGTTCGGACATGTAGAGAGAATGGAGCGAAACAGAATGACTTCAAGAGTGTATCAGTCTGTAGTGGAAGGAAGGCGGGGTAGGGGTCGGCCTAGGAAGGGTTGGAGGGAGGGGGTAAAGGAGGTTTTGTGTGCGAGGGGCTTGGACTTCCAGCAGGCATGCGTGAGCGTGTTTGATAGGAGTGAATGGAGACAAATGGTTTTTAATACTTGACGTGCTGTTGGAGTGTGAGCAAAGTAACATTTATGAAGGGATTCAGGGAAACCGGCAGGCCGGACTTGAGTCCTGGAGATGGGAAGTACAGTGCCTGCACTCTGAAGGAGGGGTGTTAATGTTGCAGTTTAAAAACTGTAGTGTAAAGCACCCTTCTGGCAAGACAGTGATGGAGTGAATGATGGTGAAAGTTTTTCTTTTTCGGGCCACCCTGCCTTGGTGGGAATCGGCCGGTGTGATAATAAATAATAAAAAATTTTTCAGCCGCTTTGTGGTCCGAACTGGCAGCCTCACCATGCCTTACCACACTGTGTATGCCAGTACAGTTCTTAAATCTCTCAAACCAACCTTTGCTGGCCATAAATTCACTCACATCACCAATATTTGCAGGCAATTTCTTTACCAGATCGTCGTGCAACTGCCTAGCCTTTTCACAAATAATCAACGTCATAAGACTATCTCCTGCTAATTGTTTCTCATTTATCCACACCAATAATAACTTCTCAACATCTTCGAGTACTGGTGATCTCATTTTTGTCAGCATATTTACCCCTTTGCAACAACAGCATCCTTGATTTCCTTTTTCTTGGCCATAATGGAACATATGGTTGTGTAGGGTTTGTTATACATCCTGGCCAGTTTGGCTGCACTTAAGCCACTTTCATATTGTTCAATGATATTTTTCTTAAATTCAATCATATTTAGCGAGCCCATGTTTATACAAAAATATCGCTATGATTTCCAAAATCTACGACTCTCGAGAACTACAATTATCGAGGGACCACTGTACAACTATAAATACTATATGAAAATACACCTCAAAGTCGGTATTTTAATCCAAAAAAACGGTCAGTTTTTTTCTCATTATGCATTGCGTGCTGCAGGATTTTTTTTATGTGGTGCATACTGACCACACAGACCCATTCTCTCACATGTGGGCCTTCCAGCTTTCTCCTGCTTGATTTGAAGCTGCTAGAATTTATGCGTATTAATATGTCCAAAACACTGGCTCATAAGACATATATATACGACCAAAACAGTCAAAGGGTTAATGGATATTAAATTTACGAGATTTATTAGGTGCTTTTTAACTCGTTAACTGTCCAGATGTAGATCTACGGTTTCACTGCTAGCACTCCAAACGTAGATCAATGTTTTATTTTTCCTGCCTCCAAATTTGGCATGATTGGCATTGCCTGGTCAGTATAGAATTGGTCTCAACACTTGGTGTGCACAATATTAAAAAAATCTGAGACCACTTAGTACCTTGTTGGAGCACCAGTTCAGTTGAGCGCCAGCTAGAGGAAACAGTGCTGAAAACACCAAGAATTCATTGATGTCATATCATATTAACACTCCCCTTTTAAGAGGAAAGTGATGTTGACCACAAGTTTAGTGACTTGAGATGGATGTGGCCACAAGTGGTTGAGGAAATATCAAAAACCTTGATAATAACCCATGTGCAATATTTGTGCCATATCCTTTTAATTTGGATACCACTGGTAGTGTCATTCTGCCAGAATGTCCTATAACCTATGTCCTAAGTAAAGAGAAACAATTCTGGAACATGTATGATACGTGTTTGGCAGGCTAGCTGGCTGTCTGATTGACTTTGGCTGTCTCTATCTCTGTATCTGTCTATGTCTGTCTTTATCTATCTCTGTCTCTGTCTTTATCTCACAGGTATATATAAGTATAGTTATCATACATAGTATAAATTACCTAGGATAACCCAAAGAATCCAGACAAAGTGCTATACAGCCTCTCCTCACATACTGACGTACTCACTTACTGACAACTGAGAGTTATGATGGGCTCTCCTACGAGTTGGTATTGTATGCTGTACGAGAACTTGGGTCATGGAAATGGGTAGTGCAGCATCTCAGTGTTAAACATGTTCACCTAGCAGCAAATAGGTACCTGGGTGTTAGTCGACTGGTGTGGTTCGCATCCTGGGGGACAAGATTAAGGACCCCAATGGAAATAAGTTAGACAGTCCTTGATGACGCACTGACTTTCTTGGGTTATCCTGGGTGGCTAACCCCCCAGGGTTAAAAATCCGAACTAAATCTTATCTTATCTAACATCTCAATCTCCTTCTTACAGCCACTCAGTACACTAGCTTTCATAGTCTCCAAGACTACATATTTGTACAAGCTTGTACTTTATTGTGCACCCCATAGTACAAGATAGAGTTAGAAGTGCAGCAGGACTTGGAAGAGGGAAAAGAAGAGGAAAATGGAAGTACAAAAGAAGTTTATAGTACAGGGGTTAGCTGGTGTGTTTGTCTGTGTGTTAACATTCTCTGTCTCTCTCATGGCAGCTTAATTAAGAAATGATTAAACTCAGTGAACAAGGTATGTCACTGGCAATAATAATAATATTTTTTGTTTTTTTTTTCTTAACAAGTTGGCCGTCTCCCACCAAGGCAGGGTGACCCAAAAAAGAAAGAAAATACCCAAAAAGAAAATACTTTCATCATCATTCAACACTTTCACCACACTCGCACATTATCACTGTTTTTGCAGAGGTGCTCAGAATACAACAGTTTAGAAGTATACACATATAAAGATACACAACATATCCCTCCAAACTGCCAATATCCCAAACCCCTCCTTTAAAGTGCAGGCATTGTACTTCCCATTTCCAGGACTCAAGTCCGACTATATGAAAATAACCGGTTTCCCTGAATCCCTTCACTAAATATTACCCTGCTCACACTCCAACAGATCGTCAGGTCCCAAGTACCATTCGTCTCCATTCACTCCTATATAACACGCTCACGCACGCTTGCTGGAAGTCCAAGCCCCTTGCCCACAAAACCTCCTTTACCCCCTCTCTCCAACCCTTTCGAGGACGACCCCTACCCCGCCTTCCTTCCCCTATAGATTTATATGCTTTCCATGTCATTCTACTTTGATCCATTCTCTCTAAATGACCAAACCACCTCAACAACCCCTCTTCTGCACTCTGACTAATACTTTTATTAACTCCACACCTTCTCCTAATTTCCACACTCCGAATTTTCTGCATAATATTTACACCACACATTGCCCTTAAACAGGACATCTCCACTGCCTCCAACTGTCTCCTCGCTGCTGCATTTACCACCCAAGCTTCACACCCATATAAGAGTGTTGGTACTACTATACTTTCATACATTCCCTTCTTTGCCTCCATAGATAACGTTTTTTGACTCCACATATACCTCAACGCACCACTCACCTTTTTTCCCTCATCAATTCTATGATTAACTTCATCCTTCATAAATCCATCCGCCGACACATCAACTCCCAAGTATCTGAAAACATTCACTTCTTCCATACTCCTCCTCCCCAATTTGATATCCAATTTTTCTTTATCTAAATCATTTGACACCCTCATCACCTTACTCTTTTCTATGTTCACTTTCAACTTTCTACCTTTACACACATTCCCAAACTCATCCACTAACCTTTGCAATTTTTCTTTAGAATCTCCCATAAGCACAGTATCATCAGCAAAAAGTAACTGTGTCAATTCCCATTTTGAATTTGATTCCCCAGAATTTAATCCCACCCCTCTCCCGAACACCCTAGCATTTACTTCCTTTACAACCCCATCTATAAATATATTAAACAACCATGGTGACATTACACATCCCTGTCTAAGACCTACTTTTACCGGGAAGTAGTCTCCCTCTCTTCTACACACCCTAACCTGAGCCTCACTTTCCTCATAAAAACTCTTTACAGCATTTAATAACTTACCACCTATTCCATATACTTGCAACATCTGCCACATTGCTCCTCTATCCACTCTATCATATGCCTTTTCTAAATCCATAAATGCAATAAAAACTTCCCTACCTTTATCTAAATACTGTTCACATATATGCTTCAATGTAAACACTTGATCTACACATCCCCTACCCACTCTGAAACCTCCTTGCTCATCTGCAATCCTACATTCTGTCTTACCTCTAATTCTTTCAATTATAACCCTACTGTACACTTTTCCTGATATACTCAGTAAACTTCTTCCTCTATAATTGTTACAGTCTCTTTTGTCCCCTTTCCCTTTATATAAAGGGATTATACATGCTCTCCGCCAATCCCTAGGTACCTCCCCCTCTTTCATACATTTATTAAACAAAAGTACCAACCACTCCAACACTATATCCCCCCCTGCTTTTAACATTTCTGTCATGATCCCATCAGTTCCAGCTGCTTTACCCCCTTTCATTTTACGTAATGCCTCACGTACCTCCCCCACACTTACATTCTGCTCTTCTTCACTCCTAAAAGATGGTATACCTCCCTGACCAGTGCATGAAATTACTGCCTCTGTTTCTTCCCTAACATTTAAAAGTTCCTCAAAATATTCTCGCCATCTACCTAATACCTCCATCTCCCCATCTACTAACTCCCCTACTCTGCTTTTAACTGACAAATCCATACTTTCCCTAGGCTTTCTTAACTTGTTTAACTCACTCCAAATTTTTTTCTTATTTTCATTAAAATTTCTTGACAGTGCCTCTCCCACTCTATCATCTGCTCTCCTTTTGCACTCTCTCACCACTCTCTTTACCTTTCTTTTACTCTCCATATACTCTGCTCTTCTTATAACACTTCTGCTTTGTAAAAATCTCTCATAAGCTACCTTTTTCTCTTTTATCACACCCTTTACTTCATCATTCCACCAATCACTCCTCTTTCCTCCTGCACCCACCCTCCTATAACCACAAACTTCTGCCCCACATTCTAATACTGCATTTTTAAAACTATTCCAACCCTCTTCAACCCCCCCCCCCCCCACTACTCATCTTTGCACTAGCCCACCTTTCTGCCAATAGTCGCTTATATCTCACCCGAACTTCCTCCTCCCTTAGTTTATACACTTTCACCTCCCTCTTACTTGTTGTTGCCACCTTCCTCTTTTCCCATCTACCTCTTACTCTAACTGTAGCTACAATTAAATAATGATCCGATATATCAGTTGCCCCTCTATAAACATGTACATCCTGGAGCCTACCCATCAACCTTTTATCCACCAATACATAATCTAATAAACTACTTTCATTACGTGCTACATCATACCTTGTATATTTATTTATCCTCTTTTTCATAAAATATGTATTACTTATTACCAAATCTCTTTCTACACATAGCTCAATTAAATGCTCCCCATTTACATTTACCCCTGGCACTCCAAATTTACCTACTACTCCCTCCATAACATGTTTACCCACTTAAGCATTGAAATCCCTAACCACCATTACTCTCACACTTGATTCAAAACTCCCCACGCATTCACTCAACATTTCCCAAAATCTCTCTCTCTCCTCTACACTTCTCTCTTCTCCAGGTGCATACACGCTTATTATAACCCACTTTTCACATCCAATCTTTATTTTACTCCACATAATCCTTGAATTAATACATTTATAGTCCCTCTTTTCCTGCCATAGCTTATCCTTCAACATTATTGCTACTCCTTCTTTAGCTCTAACTCTATTTGAAACCCCTGACCTAATCCCATTTATTCCTGTCCACTGAAACTCTCCCACCCCCTTCAGCTTTGTTTCACTTAAAGCCAGGACATCCAGCTTCTTCTCATTCATAACATCCACAATCATCTCTTTCTTATTATCTGCACAACATCCATGCACATTCAGACTTCCCACTTTGACAATTTTCTTCTTCTTATTCTTTTTAGTAATCTTTACAGGAAAAGGGGTTACTAGCCCATTGTTCCCGGCGTTTTAGTTGATTTTTACAACACGCATGGCTTAAGGAGGAAAGATTCTTATTCCACTTCCCCATGGATATAAAAGGAAAAGTAATAAGACCAAGAACTATTAAGATAAAATCAAAGAAAACTCAGATGAGTGCGTATAAATAAATGTGTACATGTATGTGTAGTGTGACCTAAGTGTAAGTAGAAGTAGCAAGACATACCTGTAATCTTGCATATTTATGAGACAGACAAAAGACATCAGCAATCCTACCATCATGTAAAACAATCACAGGCTTTCGTTTTACACTCACTTGGCAGGACGGTAGTACCTCCCTGGGTGGTTGCTGTCTACCAACCTACTACCATAATAATAATACTGATTAATAATAACAATTGCTCTGGAGTGCTTTAAATGTCAGCTACCTAACCTAACTTATACAAAATACAGTGGATCCTTGTCTTACAAGTTTAATCCATTCCAGGAGCTAGCTCATAACTCGATTTACTCGTATATCAAATTAATTTTCCTCATTTAAATTAACTGATAAGCCATTAATCCGTTCCTGAACTCTGGAGAGACGAGAAAAAAATACATACTTGAATATGACGCTATTATCAACTGTACGGCTTATTTATGTATCACAATTCATCTAATATGACATATTAAACAATATAATTAACACAGAAACATGATATATACTCTAGAATGAATAAAATAGGCCATAATATGGTGGCAGAGGCAGTGGCGGAAGCGTCTGCCATTTCCTGTGTGTATATACTGAGAGTATCTTCCCATGCTCTTGTTATAAAAAAAACAGAGTATTTTTGAGGCTAACTGCAGTAGATCACTAGTTTTCTAAGGAAAACACTAAAAATATTGTATATAAACACATAATAAATCATAGTACACTACAGAATGTAAAGAAATAATAAACTGTTTATATTTTATATGTACTTACACACTTGGAGCAGAGATGGTGGTGGAGGTTGAGTGTGGAGGAGGTTGAGTGTAGGGAAGATTGAGGGTGGGAGATTCGCAGTGCGGTGTATGATGTTAGTGGCCCTGTAAACCTCCAACAACAACAACATTGCTTTGTTTCATCGCTGAACTTAATTCGTACAATTTGTTTTATCACTTAACTGATACAATTTGTTTTGTTAAATCACTGAACATAACTGATACAATTTGTTTTGTTTAACTTTTCACTTCTTTCACTTGTTCTTACTTTTCATTGATTTTTGGCTTTTTCTTCACACTTTCCTCACTTTCCTCTGCAGGGCGTTTCAATAAAAACCTGTACAAGGAGGCTTGTTTTAGCCTCCCTTTCAGAATGTTTCGGGAATGAGTTAGGCAAGTGTCATTAAATAGCTCCGATGCACGACCAGCTGCAACTTTCTCTGGGTGTTTCGTTGCAATAAACTCAAAGTCTCTCCCAGATTCCCAACATTTCCTTTATCTCACTTGTAGAGATAACCTCCTCTACATCTGGCTCCTCCGTGGTACGAATGTCCTTCAAAACTTCATGATGCTGCTGCATATATAGTTCATCTAACTCCTCCATCGTCAGCTCCTCAGAGTGCTCCTTGATGAGCTCATTCACATCTTCTTCATCCACTTCCATGCCCATGGAAGTGTCCCTTTCAGACAACCTCAGGCCACAGCTTCTTCTATGCAGAGTTCAAGGCCCTCCTTGTAACACCCTGCCAGGCCATATTTATAATATGAAGGGTCAAGTTTGTGCTCTCCGTCACGTCAAAGCAGCAGTGGAACAGGTGCTTGGTGAAGAGCTTCTTGAAATTAGAAATCACCTCTTGGTCCATGGGCTGCAGGATCAGGGTAGTGTTGGGTGGTAGGAAGAGAACATTTATAAACTTCAACTCTTCGAGGATGTCATCTTTGAGGTTCAGTGGGTGAGCAGGTGCATTGTCCAGGATGAGAAGGGCTTGCAGGGGTAGGTTATTTTCCTGGAGATACTTCTTATAATGGCAGGACCAAAGACCAGGTTTACCCACTCCACAAAGAACTGCCTAGTGACCCATGCCTTCGGGTTTGCCCTCCACAGAACCTGCAGTTTTTCTTTTAGAATCTTGTGTGACTTAAAGGCTCTGGGGTTTTCTGAATGATATACCAGGCATATGACAGGGTGGATAGGGGGGCAATGTGGCAGATGTTGCAGGTGTATGGTGTAGGAGGTAGGTTACTGAAAACAGTGAAGAGTTTTTATGAGGATAGTGAGGCTCAAGTTAGAGTATGTAGGAAGGAGGGAGATTATTTCCCAGTAAAAGTAGGCCTTAGACAAGGATGTGCGATGTCACCATGGTTGTTTAATATATTTATACGTAGATGGGGTTGTTAGAGAAGTAAATGCGAGGGTCTTGGCAAGAGGCGTGGAGTTAAAAGATAAAGAATCACACATAAAGTGGGAGTTGTCACAGTTGCTTTTTGCTGATGACACTGTGCTCTTGGGAGATTCTGAAGAGAAGTTGCAGAGGTTGGTGGATGAATTTGGTAGGGTATGTAAAAGAAGAAAATTAAGAATGAATACAGGAAAGAGTAAGGCTATGAGGATAACAAAAAGATTAGGTGATGAAAGATTGGATATCAGATTGGAGGGAGAGAGTATGGAGAAGGTGAATGTATTCAGATATTTGGTAGTGGACGTGTCAGTGGATGGATCTATGAAAGATGAGGTGAATCATAGAATTGATGAGGGGAAAAGGGTGAGTGTCCTTGGAGGCAAAGAGGGGAATGTATGAGAGTATAGTTTTACCAACGCTCTTACATAGGTGTGAAGCATGGGTGATGAATGTTGCAGCGAGGAGAAGGCTGGAGGCAGTGAAGATGTCATGTCTGAGGGCAATGTGTGGTGTGAATATAATGCAGTTAGGAGGAGGTGCAGGATTGCCAAAACTGTTGTCCAGAGGGCTGAGGAAGGGTTGTTGAGGTGGTTCGGACATGTAGAGAGAATGGAGCGAAACAGAATGACTTCAAGAGTGTATCAGTCTGTAGCAGAAGGAAGGCGGGGTAGGGGTTGGCCTAGGAAAGGTTGGAGGGAGGGGGTAAAGGAGGTTTTGTGTGCGAGGGGCTTGGACTTCCAGCGGGCAGGCGTGAGCGTGTTTGATAGGAGTGAATGGAGACAAATGGTTTTTAATTCTTGACGTGCTGTTGGAGTGTGAGCACAGTAACATTTATGAAGGGGTTCAGGGAAACCGCCAGGCCGGACTTGAGTCCTGGAGATGGGAAGTACAGTGCCTGCACTCTGAAGGAGGGGGTGTTAGTGTTGCAGTTTAAAAACTGTAGTGTAAAACACCCTTCTGGCAAGACAGTGATAGAGTGAATGATGGTGAAAGTTTTTCTTTTTCGGGCCACCCTGCCTTGGTGGGAATCGGCCAGTGTGTTAATAATAAATAATACCAGCAATGGCTTGATCTTGCGGTCACCACTTGCATTGGTGCACAGTGCGAGGGTTAACCTATCCTTCATGGGTTTGTGGCCTGGTATCTTCTCCTCTGCAGTTATGTAAGCCCTTCTTGGCATCTTCTTCCAGAAGAGCCCTGTCTCGTCACAGTTGAAGACTTGCTGAGGGATGTATTCTTCAGCTATCACTTCAACAAAAGTTTTGAGGAAATCCTCAGCTGCCTTCATATCAGAGCTTGCTCCCTCACCATGCCTGATGACAGAATGAATGCTGATCCTCCTTTTAAAATTGTGAAACCAGCACTGACTGGCTTTAAATGACTTTTCCAATGCCTTTCCGTTGAAGTGCTTGGGGTCTGCTGCAGCAAATCAGCATAAATGCTTCGTGCCTTCTCGCAGATGATACCCTCGGTCACGGTATCTCCTGCGAGCTGCTTTTCTCTCAACTATGTCAGCAGCAGCTTCTCCATCGTTTCATGGACAGAGGTCCGCAGCTTAGACATTATTGTAATGCCCTTGGCTGGTGCTGTAGCCTTTATTGACTCCTGCTGCTTTAGTATCGTACATATAGAAGATGTAATTCGCTGGTATTGTCTGGCTAAATCCACAACTCGTGCACCTTGTTTATGTTTATCTATGATTTCATGCTTTAATTCCATGGAAATCATCATCTTTTTCTTCTCAGCACTGTCCTTTGCACTTATTTTCTTAGGACCCATGGTTAGAAAAGTGAAATTTGGTCAAATGACTGTCAAAAATGTAACCAAAGCATGAGAGAACTGCTCCCACAGCAATGTAAACACATGTACTGCTTACCAGATGTTTTGGAATCAGGTGCACCAACTTGCAGCAGAATTTTTAATTATTATTATGTATGTATTATGTACATAATACATACGTAATTGTAATAATAATTATAATCATTATTATTATTGATAATTTAGGGAACTGAAGCTCCCCTTTACTATGAACTTCTTTTGTACTTCTTCCATTCTTTGTTCTTCTTCTTCTGTCTCCAATAAATACTCACCTCTCACCCTACATTAAGACTACAAATATTAATAAAGGTTATCTACCTACCATATTTATTCCAGAATAATATTAGGTACAGTGGACCCCCGAGTTTCGTGATTAATCCGTTCCAGAGAGTCTGCCAAATGGCGAAATTGCCGAATGGCGAAACCATTTTCCTATAAGAAATAATGGAAATAAAATTAATCCATTCCTGACACCCAAAAATATTAAAATAAAATACTTTTTTTTTTTCAAATTAAATAAAGATTTACATACTAAAAACAATGAGAAATCAAATACATACATATAAAAAATAAGAATAACATTACGCTTACCTTTACTGAAGACTTCTGGGTGGATGGAAGATGGAAGGAGGGGATAGGAGGAAGGTGTACACTATTGTTTGGAAGGAGAATCTCCTTCCATTAGGACTTCAGGTACGAAGTCCTTATCTGGTATTACTTCCCTTCTTTGTTTTTTAAAGACACTGGGAACAACTTGAGAGTCACTGGACCCCTGTCACACAAAACATCTGTCTGGAGAGCTCTGTTTCTGGCATTTCTTTAAGATCTGTCTGAAATGGGACACAACACTGCCATTGTACATGTTGCCAATACGGCAACATGTACAATGGCAGTGACTTCCCTAAAGACACAATAGAATCCACAGGGTCGGCAGGGTCAGGGTCACGTTGAGTCTCAAACCCTTCAAAATCCCTCTCATGGACACAATCTGGCCACAGTTTTCTCCAAGCAGAGTTCCAAGTCCTGGAAGTCATTCCCTCCCAAGCCTTACCTATAAGGCTTATGCAATGGAGGATAGTGAAGTGATTCCTCCAGAACTCTCTTAGGGTCAACTGAGTGTCTGAGGTCACTTCGAAGCACTTTTGAAACACTGCTTTTGTGTAGAGTTTTTTGAAGTTAGAAATGACCTGCTAGTCCATGGGTGGGAGGAGAGGAGTGGTGTTAGGAGGCAAGAACTTCACTTTTATAAAACTGAAGTCCATAAACACTTGGTCTTGCAAGTCTGAAGGATGTGCAGAAGCATTGTCCAGTAACAGGAGGCACTTGAGTGGCAATTTCTTTTCCAGGAGGTATTTTTTTACACTTGGGCCAAACACATCATTAACCCACTCTTTGAAAATTTGCCTTGTGACCCATGCCTTATGATTAGCTTTCCACATCACACACAATCTATTCTTCATGACATTGTTTTTCTTGAACACTCTGGGATTTTCTGAGTGATACACAAGTAAAGGCTTCACTTTGAAATCCCCACTAGCATTACCACACAACAAAAGAATAAGCCTGTCTTTCATAGGCTTGTGTCCTGGCAGTGCCTTTTCCTCCTGAGTAATGTAGGTCCTGTTTGGCATTTTCTTCCAAAACAGGCCTGTTTCGTCACAATTGAAAACTTGTTGGGGTTCGAATCCTTCAGCCTTTACATAGTCCTGGAATTCGTGGACATACTTTTCAGCCACACATTTGTCAGAACTTGCAGCCTCACCATGCCTTACAACACAGTGTATGCCACTATGCTTCTTTAATCCATCAAACCATCCTTTGCTGGCCCTAAATTCACAAACTGCAGCACTTGTTCCAGGCATTTTCTTTGCAAGATCCTCATGCAACTGCTTTGCCTTCTCACAAATGATTGACTCCACTACACTGTCTCCCACTAATTCTTTTTCCTTAACCCTTTCAGGGTCCGTCCCGTAGATCTACGGCTTTACGTTCAGGGTCCAAACCGTAGATCTACGCCATGAGCTCAGCTCACTCTGATAAACTGTGAGTGGTACATTTGGGCCTAGATATAAGAGAATACATCTATGTGGTATGTGTGCACCACATAAAACAAATCCTGCAGCACACTGTGTATAATGAGAGAAAAAAAACTGAGACCTTGATTTTCGATTAAAACAGCGAATTTGCAGTGTTTTTTCGTATGTTTTTTATAGTTGTATTTGCAATTTCTTGATCTCATTGATAGAATGGAAGACATATTACATAGATAGAGATGATTTTGATTGGTTTTAGCACTGGAAATGGCTTGAAACTGAGCTCAAAGTAGCGGAAATGTTAAATTTTTGCCAATGTTCAAGAGTAAACAAACGACCTCATACGTCTAATACACGCCAGCTGGTGGGTCTAATATACATTCACAAATGTGGTGATGATATTTATACAATTATTACAATATTGCATAACAGTAAATCTTCTATTTTTTGGTGTGAATAAAAATTCATTATGTGAATAAAAAATCAAAATGGAATTTATTTGTAAAGCCTCGAAACATAACTAATGAACAGATGAAATGTTAGTTTAGTGCCAGGAATACCTACATTGTTTATTCTGGACCCTATTTTGAAATTGGAATAATTTGAACTTTGTGTTAAATTGGCCAAATTACCAATTTCCGATCACTTTATTTTGTAGTTGAAACAGTTGACTTGGCAATTTCTTGTGCTCAATCAATAGAATAGAAGAAATACTAGTGAAATAGCTAAGAATTTGGTCGACTGGAATAATGTAATTGGCCTAAAATGGGAGTCAAAGTCGGCAAAATCGCCGATACGTAAATATCGCTTACACATCAAAATTCGCAAGAGCATAATTTCGTCAATTTTCTATCAAATTTCGTAATTTTTGTTTTATTACCTTCACAAAAAGATTCTCTACCATTTCATAAGAAAAAACAAAAATTTTTTTTTTTAAATTCTTGGACATGGGCACCACTTCAGATTATGGCCTTGGACCCTGAAGGGGTTAATCCACAATAATAATAACTTTTCCATCTCTTCCATTATCTGTGTCCTTTGTTTAGTTAGAAAAGTTACTCCTTTTGCAACATTAGCATCTCTGATTTGTTCTTTCTTTGCCAGGATGGATGTAATTGTTGATTTATTCTTGCTGTACATCCTGGCAAGTTCCAACACCTTCATACCACTCTCGAATTTTTCTATCACTTCACGCTTAACCCTTTGAGGGTTTTCGTCGTACTAGTACGTCTTACTCGTAGGGGTTTTTGACGTACTAGTACGCATAAATTCTAGCGGCCTCAAATCTCGCGCGAAAAGGCTGGTAGGCCTAGGTGTGAGAGAATGGGTCTGCGTGGTCAGTGTGCGCGGTAGAAAAAAAATCTGGGACCCAGTGGTGCATTGTGGGAATGCCCTCTTAGTAAACAATGTCCACCATGCCTCGCGGTAAGAAGCTCCTCACTCCTCGGCGAATTGGGACACTTTTGTTCCCCAGTGACAGTTCTAATAGTGATGGAAGTGCCAGTGAAGATGAGTTTCGTGGTTTTAGTGAGGTTTTGACCGAAACTAATGACCATAATATCGGTAATAGTGAAGAAAACCCAGACGACCCTCAGCCTTCCACCTCTGGTGCTGGGCCCTCGTGTTCACGTTCAGTTGTTCCAGAACCCAAGAGGAAACTTCTATTTTCCCAAATCCCAGACTCAGATGAGAGCATGGGTGATGATAGTGATAGTGAATATGAACTACAAGCTCTTCAAACTAGTTCCAGTAGTGATAGTGAAGTGCAATATTCCCCAGTGAAGCGTCAGTATATACGACGATATATGCGCTCTGGAAGTGTGCCATATGTTATACCAAGGGGAAGGAGTGTATCTTGGAGTACATCCCGTGGCTGTACAACAGGAACAGACAGTGAAAATGACGAAGATACTGTTGCAATTGGGATGGAAAATGTGCGTGGTGGTAGTGGTGCCGGCGGTGAGGCACCAGCAGTGGGCCATGCTGCCACCCACACCGCTGCCTCAGCTGATCTAGAACAAAGGCCACCATCCCCCACTCCCCCACCACACCAGCCTCCACAACCACAACCTCCACAACCACAACCTCCACAACCACAACCACCTGTCATTGTCCAGTACCCACCAGCAGACCGCACCTGGGATTGGCAGGAAGCTGTCAATTTTGTTCCAAATCCCCACCAGTTTGATGGCAGCCAAAGTGGAATACGGCCATCTTGTGCACTTGGGAACAATGCCACTGAACTGGAATGTTTCGAGTTATTCTTTGACGAACCACTGATGAAAAGTATTGTCATGGAAAGCAACACATACTACGAGTACACCATGGCAAACACAATACTTTCACCAAAATCACGTCTACACCAATGGAAGGAGGCAACTGTGGCTGAGATGTATCTTTTCTTTGCCACAATAATGCTTATGCCACATGTATATAAGCACAAAGTGAAATCATACTGGTCAACAGACCCCCTGATTGCAACACCAGGTTTCAGTGATATAATGCCAGTGAATCGATTTGTGCTAATGTTACGTATGCTTCACTTCTCAGATAAAACCAGGCCTGACAGAACTGACAGGTTATATAAGATTAGGAATGTGTTTGTGTATCTGAAACAGAAATTCAGTACTCATTTTTATCCCTTCAGGAAGCTTGTAATTGACGAGTCTTTGATTCTGTTCAAAGGAAGACTCTCTTTCAAGCAGTACATACCAAGCAAGAGGAAACGCTTTGGTATAAAGTTGTTTGTGCTTTGTGATTGTTACAGTGGTCTGGTATTGGATATTATTGTGTACACTGGAAGTTATACATTGCAAAATACCAGGAAGTTATTGGGCATCTCAGGTGATGTGGTTCGAACAATGATAGAACCATACCTTGGTAAGGGGCATATATTATATACAGATAACTGGTACACAAGCCCCTCACTCAGTGATTTTTTGCGAGTGAACATGACAGATGTGTGTGGCACAGTGCGTGCAAATCGAAAACATATGCCCAGGTTTGACGCTGGCACTCGCAGAGGTGAGGTGCAGGCGTTTGCTGCCAATGACATCATGGCATTTCGGTGGCATGACAAACGAGATGTCACACTGTTGTCATCAATTCACCCAAATGAAATGGCAGACAGTGGCAGGCAGCATAGAGAGAGAAATGAACCCATTCTAAAACCTGCAGCTGTGATTGATTACACCTTCAACATGCTTTCAGTGGACAAATGTGACATGCGGATTGGGTTTGCTGATTGTGTTCGCAAGAGTTATAAGTGGTACATCAAACTGTTTTTCCATCTTCTGGACATTTCCATGCTCAATGCTTATAATATGTATAAGATGAGCACCAGAAACAAACCACAGTATGGCGAATTCTGTTTGTCTGTCATCAGACAAATAGTATTCAAGTACCAAGGAAATGCACCTGCAATTGACCGCCCACCAAATTATCAACAACTACCTGCTCGTCTGAAGCATGGTGATCACTTCCTGGTAAAACTGCATGCTACTGCTTTGAAGAAAAAGGCTCAGAAGAGGTGTTACGTCTGTTCACATACAAAAAAACGCCCACAACAACGCAGAGACACTCGTTTTATGTGTGAGGAGTGCAAAACTCCACTGTGCATGACACCATGTTTCAAAGAGTTCCACAGGCTGCAGAACTTCTAGAAACATTCCCTGTGACTGTATATGTGTATATAAAATATAGAAAAATAGTAATAAACAACATTTCATATTGTTTGTTTGTGTAAATATTTTCTGTAAACAAAATAATGACAACAGTGTTTACGCCCTTATTGTGTAGTATTGAAAAAGAAATAACTTACAAAATACTGATCATGTTGGCCTCAGAGGCCATAAAAGTTACTCAGAAAAAGAAAAATTGAAAAATAATTAAAAATAGTACATAAAAAAGTAAATAGAAAAATACCGGGTGACGGCAGTCGGCGATGTTACCATATGTTGTTCAATTTTGGCAAACTTCACACCTCCATATCTCGGTAAGTATTGACGTTAAAATTTTTTTGTTTAGCCTATAATGTTTAGAAAAAAATACTCTATTTTTTCATAAGAAAAAATAATTTTTTTTTTTTTTGAAATTTGGCCGACCCTGAGAACGAGTTTCGGAGAGGGCCTGTCGACCCTCAAAGGGTTAAATTCCATTGTGTTTCTTACTCTCTTTACTACAGGAACATTACTAGGAACTTTCTTTGGAGCCATGGTTACTTATTTCATAGTTGCACTGCAAGAAAACCCACTAAAAACAATGGTAAACAAGCGAAATGTTTGGATGTATGAGCAGAAGCTTCCTCAGCCACCGAGAGACAAAGCCAAACTGAGGCGCAAGCTGCCCCAGCCGGCAGATGGACGCGTCCAAAACGGCCGATAACCGAGCACTGAAAACCCCGCCGATAACCGAGTTGGCCGATAACTAAACTGGCCAATAACAGGGGGTCCACTGTATTTGATTACTATTTCAGTACCTAATATTAGTGTCAGAACAAAAATTGGCTATAAAATCACAAGAACTACTATAAGTTGTAATTATCAGAACACAAAAATTACATAACTAAAAAATAAACGAGAAAAAAAAGGTATATCGGCAACACTTCTGCAAGCAGCAGTATTGTAAAGGGTTCATGGAGATTTGATGGTTGGAGTTAACCCCTTCAGGGTCCAAGGCCAAAATCTGAAGTGGTGCCCCAGTGTCCAAGAAATTTTGAAAAAAAAACAAATTTATTTTTTCTTACAAAATTAAAGAGCATATTTTTGTGAAGGTAATAAGACAAAAAAAAATTTCTGATCAGTACTTACCGAGATACAGTGCCAAGAAGTTTATCCAAAATGATGTGGTGGCGGCAACATCGACGAATTCCACATACGCACATTACTTTATTTAGCGGTTTTTGTAGTTTTTCTTTTCTTTTCCAATTTTTTTCTTTTTCTACTAACATTTGGGGCCTGAGAGACCAATACTGTATATAATGTATATATATAAACTCACTGTATTGAACACAATAACTGCACTAAAGTTATTATCATATTATTGTTTACCACTGTTGTTTATTACAATAAACATGCACAAATCTTGTATAATACTAATGTTCTATCATATATTTACATATTTACAATCACTGGACATGGTTTTAGAACTGCTGGAGCTTGTGGAACTCCTTGAAACAAGGCACCATACACAGAGGCACCTTACATTCCTCACACATAAACCGAGTGTCTTTGCATCTTTGTTGCCGTCATTTTGTTTGTGCACAGACGATGCATCTCTTCTGAGCAAATTTCTTCTGAGTTGAAGGAAGCTGTATTATGAAATGATCGCCTTCCCTCCTCAAACGCTTGGGTATATCCTGAGTAATTCGAGGACCTTGTTGTATAGCAGGTGTTCTTACCTGGTACTTCATTATGAGTTGTCTGACAACAGACAAACAAAATTCACCATACGATGGACTGTTGCCAGTCTTTATTTGGTACATATTATATGCATTGAGCATTGAAATGTCCATGAGATGGAAGAAAAGTTTCATGTACCACTTGTAACTCTTACGAACACAATCAACAAAACCAATCTGCATGTCACATTTGTCAACCAAGCACATGTTTTGTGTATAATCAATCACTGTCACTGGTTTTTGAATACGTTCATTAGTCATTCGATCAACTTTGCCACTGTCTTGCATTTCATTACGGTGAATGGTTGTCAACAATGTAACATCTCGTTTGTCATGCCACCGTAATGCCATGATGCCATTGGCAGTAAACACCTGCACATCATCACCACGAGCACCTGTGTTGAGCCTGGGCATATGTTTACGATTAGAACGCACTGTGCCACACACATCTGTCTTGTTCACTCGCATGAAATCACTGAGTAATGGGCTCGTGTACCAGTTATCGGTATATAATGTATGCCCCTTACCAAGATAAGGTGCCATCATGTTTCTCACTATGTCACCTGAGATACCCAATAACATCTTGGTATCTTTCAATGTTTTACTTCCCGTGTATACAACAATATCCAACACCAGGCCACTGTCACAGTCACAGAGTACAAACAGTTTTATACCAAAGCGTTTCCTCTTGCTTGGTATATACTGCTTGAATGACAGTCTACCTTTGAACAAAATCAAAGACTAGTCAATTACAAGATTCTTGAATGGATAAAAGTATATGCTGGACTTTTGTTTGAGATACATAAAAACATTTCTAATCTTGTATAACCTGTCACTTCTGTCAGGCCTGGTTTTGTCAGAGAAGTGCAACATACATAACAGTAAGATAAACCTGTTCACTGGGATGATTTCGCTGAAGACTGGGGTAGAAATTAGCCAATCTGTGGACCAGTATGCTTTTATATTATGCTTATAGACATGAGGCATAAGCATTATTGTTGCAAAAAGCAAATACATTTCTGCAACAGTCATCTCTTTCCACCTGTGTAGTCTTGACTGTGGTGATATGATCGTATTTGCCATGGTGTACTCAAAATACTTATTACTTTCCCTGACAATAGTTTCCATCAATGGCTGGTCAAAGAATAATTCAAAGAATTCCAGTTCATTGGCTGTGGTTCCAAGGGGACAAGTAGGTAGAATTCCACTTTGAGAGACATCAAAGTGGTGGGGCTTGGGAACAAAATTAGGATTTTGCTGCCAATCCCAGATACGGTTTGCTGGTGGATACTGGACATCATAGGCTGGTTGTGCGGGTGGTTGTGGTTGTGGTGGGCTGGTGGCTGACGCTCCGCTTTGTCCTTGAACTGAGGAGTCAGCAGCTTGGGTCCCAGCCTGGGCTGGTGAGTCATGCATGGCAGTGCCACTACCATCACCACTACCACCATCTACTGATGCCTGTGGTCTATCCATGCCAAGTGTAGCCACATCATCCTCACTATCACTATCTAAACCTGGTGTAGGGCCACGGGATGTACTCCGGGATGTACTCCGGGATGCACTCCGTCCCCTGGGCACAGCATAGGGTACACTACCCGAGCACATGCGGCGACGTATATACCGACGCTTCACTGGTGAATATGATTCCTCACTATCACTACTCGAATGATCGTCAAGCACAATAAAATCACAATCCACGTCACTATCATCATCATTACTGAAGTCAGAGGCCTGGCCATACGAAAATATTAGTTTTCTCTTGCGTTGAGGTACAACTGACCGTGAGTCATGAGTGCCCACACCAGAGGTAGAAGGTTGAGGATCATCAGGGTTTTCTGCACTATTATCAATATCCTGGTCATTCCTTTTGGTCACTAACTGAGCAAAGCCATAGAATTCGTCTTCATTTCCACTTCCATCAGTGTCAGAACTATCAGATAGGAAGAGGAGAGTCCCAATTTTCCGGGGAGTTAGAGCTGACTTGCGACGAGGCATGGTGAACAAGGGTAACTGAGCCGGCGTTCCCACAATGCTATGCGGGCGCCTAGATTTTTTGTTTATGGCGCACACCCATCATGCAGACCCGTTCTCTCACATGTAGGCCTATGAGCACTTTCGCGCTAAATTTGACGGCTCTAGAATTTTGGCATAGCTCTACAGTTTGGACACTCAACGTGAAGCCATAGATCTATGGGATGGACCCTGAAAGAGTTAATGATCACCCCCCAATGCAACCAATTATGTAAGTGTATTTATGTCAGTGCATTTGTACGTGTATTTTTGGGGGTCTGAAATGGACTAATCTACTTCACAATATTCCTTATGGGAACAAATTTGGTCAGTACTTGCACCTGAACATACTTCTGGAATGAAAAAATATCGTTAACCAGGGGTCCACTGTACTCGGTTTAATAGATTGAAGTTTGTTACCGAGTAGGGTAGACCAATGTTGTTGCCAACGGGTGTGAAGGTGGGTAACTATTGCAGCAAAATAGTCCATAAATGGAACACCTCTATATGAAACTGGTAGGTCATGTACTGCTGACCGTGCAGCAGTGTCTGCCTGTTCATTGCCCTGTATGTCAACATGACTAGGGACCCAACAAAAAACAATATCTTTATGCTTGGTAGAGATGCGGCGTAGCCAAAGTTGGGTACGGAGGACTAAGGGGTGAGGTGTATCAAATTTCTGTATAGCCTGTAAAGCACTAAGGGAGTCTGAGACAACCACAAATGATGACACAGGCATAGATACAATATGGATAAGTGCTGCAAGAATGGCATACAATTCAGTAGTAAAGATACTAGCCAAAGATAGTAAATGCCCTAGTACAACACTGTCCGGAAACACTGCTGCGAATCCTATGCTGTCAGAAGACTTAGAGACATCTGTGTACACTGCAATGGCATGAGAATGAGAGTGGAAGTGGTCAAGAAAAAGAGAGCGGGAAGCTACCGTAGACAGTTGGGCTTTAGAGCAAGGGGGTGAGAAAGAACAGACTCGAACAGCTGGAACTTTCCAGGGGGTTAGGGAAAAGTGAGATGCTACATGAACATATAAAGGTGGAAATTGAAGAGAAGACAAGAGTGAATGTAGGCGAAGAGAGAAGGGATGGAGCAAACAGGGGCGGCGAACAAATAAAGAATGTCTACTAATATCGGTGACCATTCTATAAATGGAAGGATTGCGGAGATCATGAGAGCGTACATAGTAGTGAAGGCAATGGGCATCATGGCGATCAGATAAGGATGGAATGTTTTCTTCTGCATAGAGGCTCTCAACAGGGGAAGAGCGAAAAGCACCAAGGCATAAACGTAATCCTTGGTAATGAATAGGGTTGAGGCTAGATAGAGTAGCAGGAGAGGCAACTGAATAGATCTGGTCTCCATAGTCAACAAGCATCCATAGTCAACAAGCCTCCATAGTCTACAAGCCTCCGGATGCAACGTCCCAGCAATTCCAGGAACAGCTGTTAAAAATTGACCACTGTCTGGAAAATCTGCCAGCTCCTGCACCCAACATCTTGCTCCTGGGGGATTTCAACTTAAGGCACCTAAAATGGAGGAATATAGCAAATAATGTTGTTGCAGTAATATCACCAGGAGGCAGCTCTGACGAGAACTCACACACACACGAGCTTTTAAATCTCTGCACAAAATTCAATTTAAACCAGAAAATAATAGAGCCTACTAGACTGGAGAATACACTAGACCTCATCTTCACTAACAATGATGATCTGATACGAAATGTCACCATATCAAAAACAATATACTCAGATCACAACATAATTGAGGTTCAGACATGTATGCGCGGAGCCCCAGACTGACATAATGAGATTAGTCACGAGGGAGCATTCACCAAATTCAACTTCAATAACAAAAACATAAAGTGGGACCAAGTAAACCAAGTCCTAACCAATATAAGCTGGGAAGATAGACTAAGCAAAACAGACCCCAACTTATGCCTAGAACAGATTAACTCGGTGGCACTCGATGTATGCGCAAGGCTTATTCCTCTAAGAAAAAGAAGGAGTAGATGTAAAATAGAAAGAGACAGGTGCTCCCTTTACAGGCAACGGAAAAGAATAACAGAGTGGCTAAAAGAGGCCAATATATCTGAAATGTGTAGGGAGTCACTGGTCAGAGAAATAGCAAGCATCGAACTTAAGCTAAAGGAATCATATAGGAGTCAGGAATCGCGGGAAGAACTAAAAGCCATAAATGAAATCGAAAGAAACCCAAAGTATTTCTTTTCCTATGCCAAATCAAAGTTGAGAACAACGTCCAGTATTGGGTCCCTACTTAAACAAGATGGGTCGTACACAGATGACAGCAAGGAAATGAGTGAGCTACTCAAGTCCCAATATGACTTAGTTTTTAGGAAGCCGCTAACCAGACTGAGAGTAAAGGTCAAAATGAATTTTTTATGAGAGAGCCACAGAATTTGGTTAATACAAGCCTATCTGATGTTATCCTGACGCCAAATGACTTCGAACAGGCGATAAATGACATGCCCATGCACTCTGCCCCAGGGCCAGACTCATGGAACTCCGTGTTCATCAAGAACTGCAAGAAGCCCCTATCACGAGCTTTTACCATCCTATGGAGAGGGAGCATGGACACGGGGGTCATCCCACAGTTACTAAAAACAACAGACATAGCCCCACTCCATAAAGGGGGCAGTAAAGCAATAGCAAAGAACTACAGACCGATAGCACTAACATCCCATATCATAAAAATCTTTGAAAGGGTCCTAAGAAGCAAGATCGCCACCCATCTAGAAACCCATCAATTACACAACCCAGGGCAACATGGGTTTAGAACAGGTCGCTCCTGTCTGTCTCAACTATTGGATCAACTAGGGTCCTAGATGCACTAGAAGACAAAAAGAATGCAGATGTAATATATACAGACTTCGCAAAAGCCTTCGACAAGTGTGACTATGGCGTAATAGCGCAAAAAATGCGTGCTAAAGGAATAACAGGAAAAGTTGGTCGATGGATCTATAATTTCCTCACAAACAGAACACAAAGAGTAGTAGTCAACAGAGTAAAGTCCGAGGCAGCTCCGGTGAAAAGCTCTGTTCCACAAGGCACAGTACTCGCTCCCATCTTGTTCCTCATCCTCATATCTGACATAGACAAGGATGTCAGCCACAGCACCATGTCTTCCTTTGCAGATGACACCCGAATCTGCATGACAGTGTCTTCCATTGCAGACACTGCAAGGCTCCAGGCGGACATCAACCAAATCTTTCAGTGGGCTGCAGAAAACAACATGAAGTTCAACGATGAGAAATTTCAATTACTCAGATATGGTAAACACAAGGAAATTAAATTTTCATCAGAGTACAAAACAAATTCTGGCTACAAAATAGAGCGAAACACCAATGTCAAAGACCTGGGAGTGATCATGTCGGAGGATCTCACCTTCAAGGACCATAACATTGTATCAATCGCAGCTGCTAGAAAAATGACAGGATGGATAATGAGAACCTTCAAAACCAGGAATGCCAAGCCCATGATGACACTGTTCAGGTCACTTGTTCTATCTAGGCTGGAATATTGCTGCACACTAACAGCACCTTTCAAGGCAGGTGAAATTGCTGACCTAGAAAATGTACAGAGAACCTCCACGGTGCGCATAACAGAGATAAAACACCTCAATTACTGGGAGCACTTGAGGTTCCTGAACCTGTATTCCCTGGAATGCAGGCGGGAGAGATACATGATTATATACACCTGGAAAATCCTAGAGGGACTAGTACTGAACTTGCACACGAAAATCACTCTCTACGAAAGCAAAAGACTTGGCAGACGATGCAACACCCCCCCCAATGAAAAGCAGGGGTGTCACTAGCACATTAAGAGACCATACAATAAGTGTCAGGTGCCCGAGACTGTTCAACTGCCTCTCAGCATACATATGGGGGATTACCAATAGACCCCTGGCAGTCTTCAAGCTGGCACTGGACAAGCACCTAAAGTTGGTACCTGACCAGCCGGGCTGTGGCTCGTACGTTGGTTTGTGTGCAGCCAGCAGTAACAGCCTGGTTGATCAGGCTCTGATCCACCAGGAGGCCTGGTCACAGACCGGGCCGCGGGGGCATTGACCCCCGGAACTCTCTCCAGGTAAACTCCAGGAAGGAGAATTCGACGATCAGCTCCCCATGAAAGATGAGCAAGGGTATTAAGAAGATTCAGCCGGCTGTGACAAGTTGTCTTCAGAGAGGTAATGTGAGGTTTCCAGGATAACCTACGGTCAAAGAGGAGGCCTAGCAACCTGACTGTATCACGTTCAGGGATACGGGTGCCATAGAGGTATAAAGGATGATTGGAGATGACAGAGCGTCTAGTGAAAGTAATTTGGTGAGTTTTGGTACTGGAAAATTTAAACCCATGTGTGGTGGCCCAATTGGAAACATGGTCGACCGCATGCTGGAGAGAAACTGTAATGAGGTGACAGTCAGCGCCTGCACAGGCAATAGCGAAGTCATCAACACAGAGTGATGATCAAATATTGGATGGAAGACTAGAGGCCAAATCATTTATAGCAAGGAGAAAAGTGTTGTGCTCAGAACACATCCCTGGGGGACACCTTCAGCTTGGATAAAGTCCGGGGAGAGCACATTATTAACCCAAACATGGAAATGTCTGTCTGTTAAAAAGTTCTTAAGGAAGGATGGTAAATTGCCTCGAAGGCCTAAGGAGTGGGCTTGGGCCAAAATATTATACCTCCAAGTTGTGTCATGCCTTCTCAAGGTCAAAAAATATGGCAATAACTGAGTGGTCATTCGCAAAGGCATTACGAACGTATGTATCCAAGTGTAGTAAGGGGTCTATGGTAGAACGACCCTTACGAAAGCCATATTGGCGAGTGGAGAGACTGTTGTGTGTCTCTAAATACCACACTAAACGTCTATTTACCAGGCGTTCCATCACTTTGCAATTTTGCACTGGTAAGAGCAATGGGACGATAGTGGGAGGCTTCATGTCTTGTAGTACCTGGTTTGCGGAAAGAGAGAACAATGGCAGATTTCCACAGCTGTGGAAGAACTCCTTGTGACCAGATAAGATTGAAAAGGCATAATAGGACTGCAAGGGCTGACTGATGTAAATGTTGTAGCATACGAATATGAATGTCGTCGGGCACAGCTGCCAGTGATCAGCAAACTGAGAGTGTTGCCTCCAGTTCCTGAAGTGTAAAAGGTGCATTATACTGTTCTTCTCTGAGAGAAGAAAAGTCCAAGGGTGCTAACTCTCTGGCAGACTTTGAGGAAAGAAACGAGGGGCATAGATGGAGCCCCTGAGAAATACAGACCAGATGATTGCCAATTTCATTGGCAACATGTAGTGGGTTTGCTATATCAACACCGGCAACCCGCAGAACAGGAGCTGGGTCAGGAGAATATTTACCACTCAGTTTTCGTACTTTTTTCCAGACTGCACTCATAGAGGAAGCAGAGGTGATGGTGGAGACATAATCTCACCAGCAAGTATGTTTAGAGTCATGGATGACACGGCGAGCAATTGCACGCTTCTGCTTAAAATCAAGAAGTCTCTCCGTGGTTCTATTGTACTGGTACCTGCACGAGCACAAGCAGGAGACCACCAAGGCACGCATTTCTGAGAATGCCTTCCCGAAGTTTGGGGTATAGAATGAGAAGCTGTGGTTAAAACGGAGGACGAGAAGAGGTGTAAAAGCTCATCAATGGAGGACAAGGAAGGAACCTCACTAAAAACAGTTAGTTGTGAGTAAAGGTTCCAATTTGCCTGATCAAATTGCCAGCATGGGTTACGAAGAGGTGGTGAATATGAAGGGGAAGTAAGAATGATTGGGAAATGATCACTGTCATGTAAATCCGGGAGAACAGACCAGGTGAAGTCTAATGCGGCAGAGAAAGAGCAGACTGAGAGATCGATGCAAGAGAGAGTATGAGTCCGAGGATCAAAATGGGTGTGAGTACCTGTATTTAAAACATGGAGGGGGTGGGTAGCAAGAAAAGCCTCTAACTGAATGCCACGGGAATCACAGTGAGACACCCCCCCCCACCCCCGACGAAATGATGGGCATTAAAATCACCAAGTAACAGAAACGGTGGCGGTAATGACGAAACAAGAAAGGCAATATCTGGGATAGATAATGCCCGAGAAGGAGAGAGATACAAAGAACAGAGTGTATACCACCTATGCAGGTGGATACGGGCTGCTGTGTAATGCAGTGAAGTATGAACAAATAGCTGATGGTACAGAATATCAGTGCGTAGAAGAAGGGCACTTTCATTAAAGGTCCCATCAGGAAAAGGATCTGAAGAATACAATAAATTATAGCCTGAGATGGGATAGATAACGGCAGAGTGTAATTTTGGTTCCTGTAAGCAAACACCAACATGGGAAAACTGGGAGAGCAACATCTGAAGCTCACCCCGATTACCCCTGAGGCCGTGAATATTCCACTGTAAATAGGCCATGATTATCAATGATAAAGATACCTGAAATCCACAGGTAAGGGTACCTACGGACTAGAAGGGTTAGAAAAGTCCACATGCAGTGGCAAAGGAAAACGTTCAAGTCGAAGGAATGGTGCGTTGTGAAGAAAGGAGTTGCGCAGATGGAGAAGAGGAAAGAGAAGGAACAGAGGGTGAATCAGTGTACATTGATGGTTCGGTCTCTGCAATATATTCAGAGATTGCTTCAAGTGTTTTGGAGTTCAGAGACATCATATGGGAGACAATATTGGAGATGGAAGGAGGAGGAGTTTGAGTAAAGATCGGAGCTGTAATGGACTGTACCAAGGTGGGGGGGGGGCGAAAGGGTGGAGGAAACTGGAGAAGTGTGGGGGGGACAGAAGAGACAGAAACCCGGGAGGTGGCAGAAGAGGAAGAAACTTGGGAGGGGACAGGGGAGGAAGGCACAGTACGTGGAGGAGGATGAACCTCCACACTTGTAACGGAGCCAGTGAAAGGGGAAGACCTAGGTACAGAGACCGGGAAGGGAAAATGTGGAGGTGGATGGAGGGAAGGAGGGGTTAAAGGAGATTTGTTGGATCTCTGAGAAGTAGAGGGACGATTGGGAGGAGGTGTCGTACAAGGTCTTGTCAATACTGGGGTTTGTGAGGGAGAACATGAAGAAGTGAGGACAGACTGAGGTGTTGAAGTAGGGATGTCTGAGCCCAGGACAACAAAAGAATTAGATACAGGAGTGACTATGGGACTAGCAGCCGCAGAAGAGGCTGCAGAAGATGGGACCCCAGAAGTGGGGGGACGTTTTGAAACATGAGAATAAGAAACACTGGGTAGTCTCCCTTGGAGGCAGAGATGAGAAACTGCCATAGCATAAGGGAGACCTTCTGCCTCTTTGAGGCAACGAATTTCCTGCTCATTTAAGTAGACCTGGCAACAGCGAGAGTATGAAGGGTGAGCCTCATGACAATTAACCCTTTGACTGTTTCAGGCCCCTTTCTGAAACTGTCATTCTATGTCGCTCAATTTTTGAAAAAAAAAAATTATTTTTCTTATGAAATGATAATCTTTTCCCGATGGTAATGACACCAAAAGTTCGAAATTTGGTCGAAAACTTATGGAATTATGCTCCCGCGAAGTTAGCGGTCTCGGCGACATATGCGTATCGGCGATTTCGCCGACTTTGAGCCCTATTTTCAGCCAATTTCATTGTTCCAGTTGACCAAACTCATAGCTATTTCTTTAGAACTCCATTTTATCTATCAGCTGAGTACAAGAAACCTCCCATTTACTAATTTGGACTACCCAATATGGTGGTCAGAAATTGGCAATTTGGCCAATTTCATGCAAACTAAAAAAGATGCCAATTTCAAAATAGGGTCCAGAATAAACAAGGTAGACATTCGTGGCACTAAAATAACATATGCTCTGTTCATTAGTCACATCTCTAGGCCCCTCTTATATTATTATTGCTTTCTATTTTGATTTTTTATTCATACAAAAAAATACAAAATTTACTGTTATGCAGACTACTGCATTATTGCAAAAATGGTATAAATAATATCAGTGCACTAGTGAAAGAATATTAGACTCCCCAGTTGACGTGTATTGGACATGTGGTGTGATTTATTTACTCCTGAACATTGGTAAAAATCGAACATTTCCGCTACTTTGAGCTCAGTTTCAAGGTCGTTTCCATCGTCAAAGTAATGAAAATCATCTCTATTTCTGTAACATGTTTTCCATTTTATCACCTAAGACCATGAAAACGCGAATACAACGATAAATACTATACGAAAATACACCTCAAAGTCGGTGTTTTATTCCAAAAAAAACGATCAGAGTTTTTTTTTCTCATTACGCAATGTGTGCTGCAGGATTTTTTTTATGTGGTGAACACTGACCACACAGACCCATTCTCTCACATGTGGGCCTACCAGCTTTCTCCCGCTTGATTTGAAGCCGCTAGAATTATTGAGTATATATACGTCAGAAACATTGGCTCGTAAGACGTATTTATACGTCAAAAACAGTCAAAGGGTTAAGGCAAGAGGGAGGTTGACAGCAAGATGTATTAGAATGGTCATCAGCACCACAGACTGGGTATTCGGCTTTAGATCTGGAATATTTTGCTGGGTGGCCAAATCGCCAGCAATTCCTACACTGTTGCGGTGTAGGGATCACCTTCCGAGCTTGTAACCAATGTCCTGCTACATAAACAGAGGATGGGAGTTCACGGCTGTCAAAAGTTAAACGAGCTACATTGCAAGGGTATCGTCTTCGCCCGCGGGAGGGAAGAACATAAGTGTCTACCTTGAGAATTGGGAGATCTTGGAGTTCCAGCTGTTCAAGAATGTCATTGCCACATGTCTGGAAATTCTGTTGGACTATGGTATGGGGCAGAATAACAGTACCACTACAAGAATTGAGGGAATGATGTTTTTTGATAGTGATAGGAATAGTATCGATATGTGAAAGAAGAGAAAGATCATGAGCTTGGGTAGAATTCTGGACTGTGATGATGCTCGTACCACTCTTAAGAGCATGAAAGGAAATATCTCTACCAACGTGGCGGAGGAGCGCTTTGCCAATACTATGGTCAGAAAGATAGGCAGTAGAAGAAGTCGGTCATAAAGTAAAGAATTTAGTTCATTGTGTGGTCCGAAACTGAGTGTGGAGAGGGAGTGCATGACGTGTAGGTCTTTTCTGAGTAGAATGGGAAGGTAGCGAAGTAACATCATCTGGAGATTGTCGTTGGCTTTTAGAAGTGGGACCAGAGTTGGTCCGATGTGAGATGGGCTGGTGATTCAAAAATCGTCGCACCATAGAGGGAGAGGCCGGAAGCATAGTCAAAGGAGAGCGGAGGTCAGACAAATCGAAGGAGTCGGTGGAAGCCCTGGTACCTGAAGCGGATGAGGAAACAGCACCAGCAAGAGGTACAGGGGCCTTGGGAGTGTTCAAAGAGTGGCCAAAAGATGAGGCGAGGTCAGAACAGGGTGCGGTAACAATAAGGAGGCCGGGGGTAGCGGGGTCATGGATTTGGGACTCCACGGTTAGGTTACTTCTTTCTTTTTGTTTTTAAGAAAAAAAAAGAAAGAAGAAAAGAAAATAAAAAGAAAAAAAGAATAAAAAAAGGGGGGACCGGGGAGGGATAGTTCCTAGGAGGAATGAAAGGGCCAGAAATCTCCCTCCGCACCCAAGAGGACCTCAGCACCACAAGTAGCGCAGATGCAGCATGGAACCCATGCCATACCCTACCCTTCATGCCAGTAAACCAGCAATCCGGGATAGCAACCTCACATCTGCCGAGCTACCTCGGTGGACAAAAGAGAGGGCGGCAGGATGTCCGCCACAAAGCATACCTCCTTCGACCACCACCCCCGGAATCTGAAAGGTTGTTTCTAGAGATACACCCGTCACCCGAAAGACACCCAAAGCCACCCTCCAGGATACCGGAGAGGGATCGGGACATCCCCAGGCGATCCAGATCCCACGGCAAACTACGCCACCGCCAAGAATCTCAACTGAATAGGATGGACCCCGGTACCCTTCCCCCTACCTATGAACTAGTGTGCCTGTGGGAAAAAATCCCAAAGGCCAAAAAGAGGAAGAGCAAAAGGGAGGGGTGGGGAGGAGGAGGAGGAAAGGAAAAAGGGGAGGATGGGGAGGATGGGATAGGGAAGGGAGGATTGGGGGGTAATTAGGTTCGGTCTGAGGAAGGAGACCAACAGGTTTAATTCCTCAGACCAAGAGCCTCTTCACCGCACCAAGGAGCCCCCCCTTGAAGAGGTCACAAGGGCAAGAATGGGAAGATATGGTCAGAGCGATAATTATTTTTACCTCAAGAGTGGCTGCCACGACTTGTCACATAATGACATACAGTGGACCTTCAGTTGACGATATTAATCTGTTCCAGAGAGCTTGTCCTTAACCAGTTTTATCGTTATCCAATTTAATTTTCCTCGTAAGCAATAATGGAAATCCAATTAATCCGTTCGTGCTGTCAGGAGGCATGACAGAATAGTACTTCAATATGACACTATTATCAGCTCTATGGCTTATTTATCTATCACAATTCATCTAATATGACGTAATAAATAATATTAATAACATAGAAACAGGATATATACTCGAGAATTAATAAAATATATCATATGTGAGGAGTAAGTGGTGGAAGTGTTGTTGTTGGGTTTTTAAGGGCCAATGAGAGAAGCCATACATATTAGTGGTGAAGGAGGCTTCTGCCACCACCACTATTCACAAACAATATATGTATGCAATTTATAAATAAGAAATACTATTTACATTTTAATTTATAAATAAGAAATATTTACATTTTAATTTATAAATAAGTGAGTTTATTCAGGTATACACAAATACAGTTACATACATAGATTATCATACATAGCAGCATATGTATGTGTAAAGGATACCTAGGATACCTAGGATAACCCAAAAAAGTCAGTGATTTTTTTCCATTGGGGTCCTTTTATATTTACACTTATATTTACTTTTATACTTACACTTTTATATTTACACTTACCTTGGAGGAGATGTTAGTTTAATTACTGTAGTTAGTTTGATGGAGGAGATGCTGGCAGAGGTTTAAGGTGGTGGAAGATATGTAGCACGGCCCGATAAACATCCAACAACATTGGAGAGTTTCTTTTGTGTCATTTTTTTATTGCTTACTCGCATAACTTACTTGCTACACTGTTAATTCTACGCTTTATCGCTGGCTGGCACTATAGCCTTTATCGATACCTGCTGCTTTAGTATCGTACATATCATAGAATCACTGCAGAAGGCACATTCTCTCCTCTCTCTTCTCTCTCCACTTTTGTACGAGTTTTTCTTGAATTTTATTGTGTTTCTTTCCTTTATCACAGGGCTGGCTAGAAACCTTCTTGGGGCCCATGGTAGCTTATTTATCAGTTACAAGCATCGTTAACTGAGGGTCCACTGTATTTTATTCATTCTAGAGTATACATATCATGTTTTTATGTTATTTATATTGTTTATTATATCATATTAGATCAATTGTGATAGATAAATAAGCCATAGAATTTATATAAGCATTATATTGATGTACAGTGGACCCTCGCCTTATGAACGCATTGCATTACGTTAAATCCGCCGTATGAAGCATTTGAACGCAAAAATTTTGCCTCGCCTCACAATAAAAAACTCGCCTTACGTGATTCATCCCATGTGTTGCCTCAGCGCCAGTGTTTATAAGCCAGCCAACGCGGTCGCATCTACGAATACATTCAGTACATTTCACATTATCCCAGTGTTTTTAGTGCTTGTAACTGCAAAATAAGTCACCATGGACCCCAAGAAAGCTTCTAGTGCCATCCCTGTGGTAAAAAGGGTGAGAATTAGCATGGAATTGAAAAAAGAAATTAAGGAAATATGTGCAAAATGGGTTGAACTGCAAACCTTTATGGATGAAAATCACCCTGACACAGCTACTGCAAGCCATGTTGGCAACCTGTACAATGACAATGTTATGGCCCATTTTATTAAAGTCTTAAAGGAATGGGAGGTACAGATTTGTTGTGAGACAGAGGTCCAGTGACTCTCAAGCTGGTCCTAGCGGCATTAAAAGAAGAAGGGAAGTAACCCCGGAAAAGGACTTGTTACTTTAAGTCCTGATGGAAGGGGATTCCCCTTCTAAACAATAACTTTCACACTCTCCCCTCCTCCCATCCCATCAAACATCACCAGATCTTCAATAAAGGTAAGTGTCATGTATTCTATTCTTAGTAGAGTAGTAATTGTGCATGTCTTCTTCAGTTTGTTTGTATTAAAATTAATATTTCATGTGGTAAAATTTTTTTTTTCATACTTTGGGGTGTCAGGAACGGATTAATTTGATTTCCATTATTTCTTATGGGGAAAATTAATTCGGCTAACGATAATTTCGGCTTACGATGAGCCCTCAGAAACGGATTAATATCGCAAGGCGAGGGTCCACTGTATTTTCTCCTGCCTCCCAATAGCCAGGAATTCTGCTGGCATGGATTAGTGGCATTTCAGTTAATTTCAGTGAGGAAAACTGATTTGATATATGAGCAAATTGAGTTATGAGCTTGGTCACGGAACGAATTAAACTCGTAAGTCAAGGTACCACTGTATATATATCTCTCATTTATCTCTTTCGCTCTCTTTCTCCCCCTCTCTCTCCCTTTCTTCCACTCTCGCCTTCCTTGCCCTTCTCTTTCTCCCTCCTTCCCTCTCCCTCTCTCTTTCCCCTCCCCCTCCCTCTTCCCCTTTCTCTTTCTTCCCTCTCTCTCCTCCCTCCCCCCCCTCTCTCCTTCCTTCTCCTTAATGGAGATATTGAAAGTGCCTGCTTGTTTGTCTTAAATGGAGTAATAGAGGGTGTGCTGAAGGTGAATAGAAGGGAGGCATGGGTGGTGGGAGACTTCCAAGAATACGTATGTAAATATGAAGTCTACAATTCTCTACCAGGCTGGCTGGCTGAAAGACTAGTTAGCAGGCTAACTGGCTGACTGACTGGCTGCCTCCACTTCCTTGCCCTACCTGCCATGTTTGCACTTCATGTAAACAATTATTTTGCCTCCAGCAACATAATTTCCAGTTGGATGTGAAAAACTTGTCTCTACCACATTGAAAGTATACAGGTCCTGACAAAACCTGGACCATAAAAACTTGTGATTAAGCTAAGTTTTTATTTTGCATCTGCTGTATTGGGGGTCAGTTTCATCGGACTTTTACTGTAGAAAGAGCGGTAGTAGTATCACATTATTGTTACTATTATGAGTCATTCAACATTTACATTAGATTTAGATAAAATTTAGATTATGCATCTGAAATTACTGTATATACTGTACAAAATACAAAATAATCAGAAAGCTCATAGTGTGCATGGCATTTTTTCTAAGACTGTAGCCAACTTTTAAGAACGATGAAGTTTATATTTTATATTTTTAAAAGCCTACTGTTACATGGAACAGCATAATTCATAAAATAAAAAGAAAATTCCAATTGTCTAGTTAAATGACAAAGGACAACTTGTCTTTATGCCAGTGAAACACCGGCACATAAATTCAAATTACAGTGGAACCTCCACTTGCAAGTGCAACCACGTGCGAGTTCTCCAAATATGACTAGTTGATCGGTCGATTTTTTGCTTCCATATGCGAGTGAAATTTCCATAAGTGAGCGGGCCTCCAAGGAGGTTCCTTGATGCTGGTGAGGGGCTCTTGCTCTTGATCTAGGGAATTGGATCTCATTTGTTTGTTGGGCTATCTTATTGAAACTTGGGCAATGTATGATGGAAAGATGCTTCTTAACGTACACCAAAATGAAAGAATGGACCATATATAATGGAGTTTACTTCTCACCAATTAGCCACCCCTTGGTGGTATTTTCATGTTTTTTATGGCTGTATTCTCATTTTTCTGGTCTCATTTGATAGAATGGAAGATATATTACAGAAATAGATATGATTTTGAATGGTTTCATGACGAGAAATACTTTGAAAATGAGCTCAAAATAGCAGAAATGTTCTATGTTTGCCGATGTTCAAGAGTAAACAAATCGTGTCACCTCCATTCCAATATGCAGTCATGAATGGACTGACATTATTTATACAATTATTACAATAATGCAGTAGTCTGCATAACAGTAAATCTTCTATTTTTTGTGTGAATAAAAATTCCAAATTGTTTATATAATAATAATAATAATCCTAGGTAGTAGGTTGGTAGACAGCAACCACCCAGGGAGGTACTACCGTCCTGCCAAGTTAGTGTAAAACGAAAGCCTGTAATTGTTTTATATGATGGTAGGATTCCTGGTGTCTTTTGTCTGTCTCATAAACATGCAAGATTTCAGGTATGTCTTGCTACTTCTACTTACACTTAGGTCACACTACACATACATATACAAGCATATATATACACACCCCTCTGGGTTTTCTTCTATTTTCTTTCTAGTTCTTGTTCTTGTTTATTTCCTCTTATCTCCATGGGGAAGTTGAACAGAATTCTTCCTCTGTAAGCCATGCATGTTGTAAGAGGCGACTAAAATGCAGGGAGCAAGGGGCTAGTAACTCCTTCTCCCGTATAAATTACTAAATTTAAAAAGAGAAACTTTTGTTTTTCTTTTTGGGCCACCCCGCCTCGGTGGGATACGGCCGGTGTGTTGAAAGAAAAGAATAATAATAATAATAATAATACATGTATAATAATAATGTTTTGAGTTTTCCCTGAGGTACATTTATTGCCTTCTCTGAGGATGAGGGTCCCCAGTTCAGTTCTGAAGTGGTACCTCCCTATATTTTTTATAGTAATGTACTATACAGTGGACCCTCAACCAGCGATATTAATCCGTTCCTGAGAGCTCATCGTTAATCAAAATAATCGTTAGTCAAGTTAATTTTCCCCATAAGAAATAATGGAAATCAAATTAATCCATGCAAGACACCCCAAAGTATTGAAAAAAAAAAATTTACCACATGAAATATTAATTTTAATACACACAAACTGAAGAAGACATGCACAGTTACATGACACTTACCTTTATTGAAGATCTGGTGATGGTTGATGGGATGGGAGGAGGGGAGACCGTTGATCTTGTTAGTGTTTAGAAGGGGAATCCCCTTCCATTAGCACTTGAGGCAGCAAGTCTTTTTCTGGGGTTACTTCTCTTGTTCTTTTAATGCCACTAGGACCAGCTTCAGAGTCACTGGACTTCTGTCGCACAACATATCTGTCCATAGAGGCCTGTACCTCTCGTTCCTTTATCCTAAAGTGTTTCACAACATTGTCAGTGTAATAGTCACCAGCACGGCTTGCAATAGCTGTGTGAGGGTGATTTTCATCAAAAAAGGTTTGCACTTTAAGCCACATTGCACACATTTCCTTAATCTTTGAAGTAGGCAACTTCTTCAATTTCTCTCTCCCCTCCTCCAAAGCAGTTTCCTCAGGTGTGGCCTCTTACTGTTGAAGATGATCTAGCAGCTCATCAGTGGTTTGTTCTTCATTGTCCTCCTCCACCAACTCTTCCACATCCTCCCCACTAACCTCACCAATATGAGCACTAGTTCCAGGCATTTTTTCCTGTTCACCTGTGGGTGTTAATCAACTCTTGTGGGTCGCATCCTGGGGGACAAGATTAAGGACCCCCAATGGAAATAAGTTAGACAGTCCTCGATGATGCACTGACTTAATTGAGTTATCCTGGGTGGCTAACCCTCCGGGGTTAATCGTTTCTCGGTAATTGTTTCACCTTAAGCCACACCAACAACACTCTCTCCACATCTTCGAGTAATACAGCTGATGGTGGTGCAGCAACAACAACAGCTGACTCTGGTGCAGCAGCAGCTGCACCTTTGGCAAGAACAGCTTCCTTGATTGCCGTTTTCTTACCCACAATAGTAGCGATGGTTGATTGGGGTTTATTATACAACCTGACCAGCTCAGAGACATGCACTCCACTTTCATACTTAGCAATGATATCTTTCTTCATCTCCATAGTAATTCTCACCCTTTTTGCTGTAGGGTTGGCACTAGAAGCTTTCTTGGGGCCCATGGTGACTTATTTTGCAGGTGCAATCACTAAAAAGGCTGTGATAATATGAAATGTTCCAGTTGTTGTATGTTTGAAAGCGACCGCTGTGGCTGGCTGGCTTGTAAACACTGACACCCAAGGGACAAGTGAGGCACGCTCAGGCCAAAGTGGACGCGTATGGTGCGGAACGAATAGCGCTGGTCGGGTTTTTAAGCGCTAGTTGAGGCAAAATTTTTGCGTTTAAATGTATCGCTAGTCAGATTTATCGTTAATCGATGCCATCGCTGGTTAAGGGTCCACTGTATAATAATAATTATAATAATAGATGGCTTCAAAAGGCTGTCACTTAATGGCAGTGTTTACCGCAACAATGCTGGAGAGATTATAGCCACTTCCACTTGTCACATAATGACATATTTTATTCATTCTAGAGTATATATCAGGTTTCTATATTATTTATATTGTTTATTATGTCATATTAGATGAATTGTGAGAGATAAATAAGCCATAGAGTTGATGATAGCCAAATATTCAAGGAATATTTTGTCCTGTCTCCAGACAAACTCCCATCGGCCGCCGCCACATACAGTGGTCCCTCGTTTATCATCGTTAATCCGTTCCTGGAAGTGCGACGATTATTATAATAGACGATTTTCGAATCAATTTTCCCCATAAGAAATAATGTAAATACAATTAATCCGTTCCTGACATCCAGAAGTATTAAAACAAAAAATTTTTTTACATGAAATATAGATGTAGTACATAAACAATACAATGCGACATGATGACTGAAACATTAACAGCATAACACTTATCTTTATTGGCGATTCTTCTTAGTGTATGGAAGACTGGAGGAGGAGAGAGATTGGATTAGTTACTGTTTGGAAGGGGAATCCCCTTCCATCAACACCTCAGGTACCAAGTCCTTTTCTGGGGATACATACAGTGGACCCCCGGTATTTGATATTAATCTGTTCCTGAGAGCTCATTGTATGCCAAAATTATCGAAAGGCGAATTAATTTTCCCCATAAGAAATAATGGAAATCAAATTAATCCGTGCAAGACACCCAAAAGTATGAAAAAAAAATTTTACCACTTGAAATATTAAGTTTAATGCACACAAACTGAAGAAGACATGCACAGTTTGTAGTACTCTACTAACAATAGAATACATGACACTTACCTTTAATGAAGATCTGGTGATGATTGATGGGATGGGAGGAGGAGAGAGTGTCAAACTTATTGTTTAGAAGGGGAATCCCCTTCCATTAGGATTTGAGGTAGCAAGTCCTTTTCCGGGGTTACTTCCCTTCTTCTTTTAATGCCACTAGGACCAGCTTGAGAGTCACTGGACTTCTGTCACACAACAAATCTGTCCATAGAGCTCTGTACCTCCCGTTCCTTTATGATTTGTCTAAAATGGGCCACAACATTGTCATTGTAATAGTCACCAGCACGGCTTTCAATAGCTGTGTTAGGGTGATTTTCATCCATAAAGGTTTGCAGTTCAACCCACTTTGCACACATTTCCTTAATTTTTGAAGTAGGCAAAATGGATTCCACAACTGGCATAGGCTTCTCAGGGTTAGCCCCAAATCCTTCAAAATCTTTCTTAATTTCCATACTAATTCTCACCCTTTTTACCACAGGGTTGGCACTAGAAGCTTTCTTGGGGCCCATGGTGACTTATTTTGCAGAAACAAGCACCAAAAACACTGTGATAATATGGAATGTACCGAATGTATCCTTAGATGCGAGCACACTGGCTGGCTTGTAAACACTGGCATGCACGGGGCAGTTCAGGCCACACGTGGACATGTCTCTGATGAATTGCGTGTGGCAGGTTTTTTAACGAGTGGCAAGGCAAAATTTTTGCGTTAAAATGTATCGAATACCAGATTTAACGGATACCGATGTCATCGAATACTGGGGGTCCACTGTACTTCTCTTCTCTGTTTCTTAATGCCACTAGGACCAGCTTGAGAGTCACTGGAGTCCTGTCTCGCAAAAAAAAGTGTCCAGAGAGCTCTGTTTGTGGCGTCTCTTTAAAACTTCCCTAAAATGGGCCAAGACTCTGTCACTGTACAAGTTGCCGATATGGCTTGCAACATCCTTCTCAGGGTGATGTTTCTTCATAAATCTTTCCATCCTACCCCACATTTCAAAAATCTCCTTAATTTCTGAAGAAGGCACCTTCTTCCATCTCACTTCCTCCTCCTCTACAGCAAGATTCTGAGCTCCGATCTGTTGCTGTTCCTGCTGAAGCTCTTGCAGCTCCTCAGTGGTTAGCTCTTCGTTGTGGTCCTCCACCAACTCTTCCACATCTTCCAAACTCACATCCAACCCCATGGAACTCCCCAATGCCACAATAGATTTCACAACTGACATAGGCTCATCAGGGTTAGCCACAAACCCTTCAAAATCCCTCTTGTGGACACAGTCTGGCCACAATTTTCTCCAAGCAACAACAGCTTCCTTGATTTCCTTTCTCTTTGACACGATGGAAGATATGGTTGTATGGGGTTTGTTATACATCCTGGCCAGTTCGGCCACACGTATGCCACTTTCATATTGTTCAATGATGTTTTTCTTAAATTCAATTGTATTTCTCACCTTCTTTATCAAAGGCTTGGCACTAGGAGCTTTCTTTGGAGCCATGGTAGCTTATTTAGCACTTGCAAGCACTAAAATGAATGGAATATTATGAAATATTTCGTATGAACAAGTGAGGGGACTGTTGCTCACTGGTAAACAATGGCACACTGGCTGGGAAGGGAGGCTGAGGCGGCTCAGAGCCGTGAGTACGCGTCCAGGACGAAAGACAATTAGCGAGTCAACCGACCATTTGTGAGCCAATGTTTGGAAGAAAATAAAGCAACGATTTCTGAAAAGGACTACTATCGAGCCCGACGATTATCAAGGGACCACTGTATATAATAACATTTTATTCATTCAGGTTTCTATGTTACATATTTAAATTGTTTGTTGTACTAGATGATCTGTAATAGATAAAAAAGCCATAGAGTTGATATTAGGGAAATTATTGAAGTACAGTGGAGCCCCGGTTAACGATATTTTTTCACTCCATAAGTGTGTTCAGGTGCCAGTACTGACCGAATTTGTTCCCATAAGGAATATTGTGAAGTAGATTAGTCCATTTCAGACCCCCAAACATACACGTACAAACGCACTTACATAAATACACTTACATAATTGGTCGCATTCAGAGGTAATCGTTGTGCGGGGGTCCACTGTATTTTATGGTGCCTGGAATTCCACTGGAACAAATTAATTCCATTTCAATTAATTTAAATGAGGAAAATTGACTCTGCAAACGAGCAAATGCAGATGCGAGCAAGGTCACAGAGCGGACTAAACTCGTTAGTGGAGGTTTCACTGTATATTTTATTTCTTTTATGCAGTATACAGATAATGTAGTTTACATGTAAGAAAATATTGTTAGACACAAAAGAAAGCCATTAGTATGCAATGCATTTGGACAAACTTGTTCTAATACTTAAATCCTACTTAAGAATTAGACATAATAAACATTTTTTGTTGCAGGCGGTCGGATCTGTCCGGGAAACTGGAATCAAAGTTGAGTGTGGAAACTCTGCTAGTGACTGGAGCGAAGGCTTCACATGTCCACACTGTACACACTATGCACCAGAACTGCAACAAACAGAAAGCATCTTTGCTGAAGATTGATGATGTTGGAGATGTCCTTGCTGAATGTGTAAGTTTGGACTTTCCATTGTTTTTATAAATTTCTCTCAGATCTTTCAAAATATTCATAACCCTTGATATAATAAACTAATAGAAGGGGAAGCTGGCAGCCAGTAATGATAATTGTGGTGAACAGAGAATAGAATGTTTTCCTATGAGAGGAACAGTCACAGACAATCTTGTAACATATGAACTTTATTTTTAAATTGATTGACCCAGCAAATTTTGTTGTGTATTTCTAAAGACTGTTATATAGAGGTTTATTATACCAAGGGTTTACTTATATACTGGATATAGAATGTGTGGTACATTAGTTGAAAAATTATAAGTTCCTTTTTTTCAACAGCCTGAAAAGTTTGCCCAGTCTCTGCAATTGTTCTCTAAGGGTCTTGGAGTGCTGACTTCTTTGCCTCTGAGTGGAGTGGAACGTCAACGAACCTTCAGTGGTTCATCAACTGATGATGAGGCCCGTCCCCGGCGCCAGCGAACAATGAGCATGGAAGAATATGACACCCCTAATCTTCGACGCTTCTCCTTCTCCTCTACCCCAACACCTGCAAACTAAATACTTATTTCACCACTAGACCATGCAGCAGACTCAACTAGTTCAGTTGTGTCTACACTAGTGTACAGTTGGTCATGGCGTAAATATTCATGAATTTATATTGGTTGATGTTATGATATTGCAGCTCTATGTACATAAAACATCTCATCAAGTTATCAAAATATCATCAAACATCTGAAAATACAGGCTCATGTTACACAGTTAAGATTATCTTGTTATGAGAACACAGCGAGGCCTTTTATTATCCACAGGGAGCGGTCAACCCATGTACCTGCTTGTATTCTCTCAGAGGTGCATTTCCCCATCTTTAATCTCATCTAGTTGTTTTTTCTTTGATCTTGGAAGTGCTGGGATGACCGTCAGTGTGGAGGAATAGTTCTGTTTGGGGTACCCAACAGAAGCCCATGGAGGAGCCAAGGTTTTCATACTGTTCACTTGGGTTGTAGAGTGACGACCATTGTTGATATTAAATCGAAGGAATATATTTGCTGCCAGTACCACTTCCCAGGGATCATCGTGGCTGGGATAGTGTATTGTCTCATCTATTGTAGTAGTGAGAGAAGTACGAGTTATCCCAATCAGCTTATTGCAGTCAGTTAGTTACTCAGTGTTTTGCACTTTGCTTTTGTACAGTTTAAGAACATGAGCACGTGTTAATAATGAACCTTTCAAAGCTCAATTAGGCTCTGCTGGTTCTTGTGTGTACATAAAAATATGATAGCAATATGATTATCAATGCATTTGGCACGAAGAAAGTGCAAGTGCACCTACGTCAGTTGTTTGAGGAACTGGCTTCACTGCCCATTGTTCTCTTGCTGCTAATAGGAGAACATGAAGGTGATGGCTGCATCATCTCTTGTTCTCATTGCTTCACTGTCACTCACTTTTAACTGATGTTTGCTATGAATGTGATAATGCCAGCAGGAGTAATCTTGGTTACTTGTTAATACCTTGCTCATAGTTCACAAATATATACTTAATCTGTCTATACTTTATACTGTACTGTACTCTTTTACAATTACAAAAATGGTGGTCATACTCTAAAAATATCAAAATAAAATGATTGCTATTAGTAATATGAAATACTGTATTCTCAGTAAGGGTTTGCATTAGGAATTCCCTTAACCTTCATAAATTGTAAGAGGCATATGCCACGATATGAAGTAATCAGATCTAACATGACTTTTGTTACTGCATTCACCATATTTTTTAGACTAAACATTTGTTTAAACCCCAAAGAGACACTATTGCCTTTTGATTGCATATGCAAATGGCTTGCACTTGCTGGTGTTACCACTTAAGTGCTGTACTTCAGAAAGCTGATTGATGCAGTGCAAGACCAATATAACTGCCAACTTGTTAATACACTATAGATTGCTTTAGAGGTTTAGCCAGTTTGTTGGGCACACAACACTCATTGGTTTTGTTGTTTGCAGTTTATATTACACAGTACATACTACACATTGTGAAAAAGAGCCGTTTCTTTTTGAGACGAGTCCAACATGTGGTGTGCCAGCAGGTGTTTGTCAACTGGCTTCTGATGTTGGGAGACACACAGTATAGAATATTTGCTCATCTGTCTATTTGGAAACACAGCATAGAGATTATTTAAAAAAAAATTGTTCTATTTTTTTTTATCTGATAAAAATTATTTAGTAAATTTTACCTATACTACATCTTAGTTTCTAGATGGACAGAATGCTGTATACATTATTAGTGACAAGAACAAAAAAAAAAAAAAAAATCTGTAGTTTTAGTTTTGGTTTCACATAAAAGCACCATAGAGGAACTTTATGTGACTATTTAGCAACTGGTTTGCCTGAACTACAAGTTCACACAGTCTACCTAGGATCTAACGTTGCAAATCAATACATTCTTTTAAGACACATTCACTGTGATTCAAAATTAATGTTCATTATGCAAAGTTAATAACCTTTTCTGTAATGGTAATGGATTTGTTTTCTTTCTTTAGGTATTTTTGTTACAGGCTAAGTAATTATGTTGAGGGGTATGATAGTGATATTTACCACAATGTGTTTTGGAAGAAAATGTACAATTATCATGTGTAATACACATTAATACAGTATTTTTATTAAAGTTTACTTATTGTTTTGTATTTAATCATTCATACTTGGAAGCAAGACAAAATATGGAGGGGAAACTGCAGTTATGACAAGCAGAGTTGTATACAGTAGGGCCCCACTTATAAGGCAGGTTAGGTTCCAGGCTACTGCTGGAAAGCAGAATACTACTTTTTTCCACTTATAAATGATATAAATACCAGAAAACAAGTTTACACTAACATATATTAAGTTAGCAAGAGAACTAGGCATTAAAAAACAATAAAAAGTAAAATACACACACAGTACATTCATTATTTACCCTAAAATATTCATAGTCTTAATGTAGGGTGAGAGATGAGTAGTATTTATTGTAAGAAGTCAGGTATGGTAGGTATGGCCACCCCACCCACACATGATATACATTTAAGCACCCTAGAGCAATAAAATGCATATACAGTACACTCATTACGTACCTTAAAGTATCTGTAGTCTTAATGTAGGGTGAGAGATGAATAAACGAGATAAAATGAATAAACCAGAGAGAGAGAAAGAGAGAGAGAGAGAACAAGTAAATGAGAGAGGACAGAGACGCGGAGTATGTAAACAAGCAGACAAACATATCTGGTTATGGTTCATACACGTTCAGTTCCAAGTTTGTGAATCTTGTACCATAATACAAACACCTTACAGTGTGAACAAGTTGTCTCCATGTTGAAACGGTAGAATACATAAAGAGTAACACTCTCATTCTTATGTAACATACCATTTCTAGAAGGAATGATGCTCTGAGTAGTGGCATACGAAAGGAATAATTTTCTACAGTTGCCCCCAGTAATGCTATTGTGTACACATTTTTTGATGTTGAACTAGAGAAAATGGTTATTCTTTCCGACACTCCAATGACCGAAAAAACATCTCATATTTATATTAATTTATTCTATCGTGAGGTGTATTTATCATGTTTATATGTTATGCAGCATGTTTATTATATAATTTTGAAAAAATATCATAGATGCATTAATAAAAATGTCTATATTAACGTAATATACGACATTTAATGCACCTCAGAGTGATTATTATTAGCATTATTAATATGGCATCTTCAAGACTAATAAGACACACTTAGTGATTTTAATGTGTACTTGCATGCCAGTACAGTGTATAAATTTACTTAGGTATATGTAAGTATAATTATCAGTGTACAGTGGACCCCCGCCTAACGATATTATTTCAATCCAGAAGTCTGTTTGGGTGCCGTTATAGACCAAATTTGTTCCCATAACGAACATTGTGAATTAGATTAGTCCGTTTCAGACCTCCAAAAATACACCTACAAAAGCACTTACAAAAATACACCTACATAATTGGTCGAGTTGGGAGCTGATTGTTAGGTGGGGGTCCACTGTATATATAACCAATGAAATAACTTTAAAACACTTGAAATTTTGGAAAGTTTCCAGACATAATGGAGAGATGTGCTCACAGAGAATTGTAACAAACCAGGTGGCACATGGTGACCGTATTAGAAGTCAGGCAGGGGGAACTGTATAGCGAGTTTTGGTCATAATTTGAAATGTCTGTATTAGCAAAATGCTGTAAGGTGAAATGCCATAAAGCAGGGGCCCTACTGTATATCATTGTTAATGCTCTATTTGTGGAAAATACTGAACCACGCTGTCACTCGATGCCAGAGTAGTGAAGGCTAACAGTGTCTGTGTTTGGTGAGACAGCAATGATGCTTTTACAGCCACGTTGCACTTCTGCAGACAGTAAATTTAGTATGGAGACTTATGTATTGCTCTGGATGTACAGTTATTTTAATCTCCTTATATGTCACAGTACAGTGGAACCTCTACTTACGAGTTTAATCCGTTCCATGACCTTGCTCGCATCTGGATTTGCTCGTTTGCAGAGTCAGTTTTCCTCATTTAAATTAATTGAAATGGAATTAATTCGTTCCAGTGGAATTCCAGGCACAAGAAAATACTTCAATAATTTCCCTAATATCAACTCTATGGCTTATATATCTATCACAATTCATCTAACATGACATAATAAACAATATTAATAACATAGAAACATGATATATACACTAGAATGAATAAAATACATGTCATTACATATGTGGCTAGTGGTGGTGACAGTGGCCATTGCTGTTGTTGGGGTTTATAGGGCCACCACAGTGGCCATTCCTGCTCCTGACTACATGTGTAGAGATCCCAGGATAACCCAAAAAAGTCAGAGTGACTTATAAGTGCTACACTCTTAATGCTACACTTTCCCACTGCTACCCCATGATGTCTACCACTGCTGCTTCATGATATCTGTCACTGCTGCCTCATGTCTGCCACTGCTACTTCATGATGTCTGCCACTGCTGCTTCATGATGTCTACCACTGCTGCTTCATGATGTCTACCACTGCTGCTTCATGATATCTGCCACTGCTGCCTCATGTCTGCCACTGCTACTTCATGATGTCTGCCACTGCTGCTTCATGATGTCTACCACTGCTGCTTCATGATGTCTACCACTGCTGCTTCATGATGTCTACCACTGCTGCTTCATGATATCTGCCACTGCTGCCTCATGTCTGCCACTGCTACTTCATGATGTCTGCCACTGCTACTTCATGATGTCTGCCACTGCTGCTTCATGATGTCTACCACTGCTGCTTCATGATATCTACCACTGCTGCTTCATGATATCTGCCACTGCTGCCTCATGTCTGCCACTGCTACCCCATGATGTCTGCCACTGCTGCTTCATGATATCTGCCACTGCTGCCTCATGTCTGCCACTGCTACTTCATGATGTCTGCCACTGCTGCTTCATGTTGTCTGCCACTGCTGCTTCATGATGTCTACCACTGCTGCTTCATGATATCTGCCACTGCTGCCTCATGTCTGCCACTGCTACCCCATGATGTCTGCCACTGCTGCTTCATGATATCTGCCACTGCTGCTTCATGATGTCTGCCACTGCTGCCTCATGTTTGCCACTGCTACTTCATGATGTCTGCCACTGCTACCCCATGATGTCTGCCACTGCTGCTTCATGATATCTGCCACTGCTGCTTCATGATGTCTGCCACTGCTGCCTCATGTCTGCCACTGCTACTTCATGATGTCTGCCACTGCTACCCCATGATGTCTGCCACTGCTGCTTCATGATATCTACCACTGCTGCTTCATGATATCTGCCACTGCTGCCTCATGTCTGCCACTGCTACCCCATGATGTCTGCCACTGCTGCTTCATGATATCTGCCACTGCTGCTTCATGATGTCTGCCACTGCTGCCTCATGTCTGCCACTGCTACTTCATGATGTCTGCCACTGCTGCTTCATGTTGTCTGCCACTGCTGCTTCATGATGTCTACCACTGCTGCTTCATGTTGTCTGCCACTGCTGCTTCATGATGTCTGCCACTGCTGCTTCATGATGTCTACCACTGCTGCTTCATGTTGTCTGCCACTGCTGCCTCATGTCTGCCACTGCTACTTCATGATGTCTGCCACTGCTGCTTCATGATGTCTACCACTGCTGCTTCATGATGTCTGCCACTGCTGCTTCATGATGTCTGCCACTGCTGCTTCATGATGTCTACCACTGCTGCTTCATGTTGTCTGCCACTGCTGCCTCATGTCTGCCACTGCTACTTCATGATGTCTGCCACTGCTGCTTCATGATGTCTACCACTGCTACTTCATGTTGTCTGCCACTGCTGCTTCATGATGTCTACCATGCTACTTCATGATGTCTGCCACTGCTGCTTCATGATGTCTACCACTGCTGCTTCATGATGTCTACCACTGCTGCTTCATGTTGTCTGCCACTGCTGCCTCATGTCTGCCACTGCTACTTCATGATGTCTGCCACTGCTGCTTCATGATGTCTACCACTGCTACTTCATGATGTCTACCACTGCTACTTCATGATGTCTACCACTGCTGCTTCATGTCTGCCACTGCTGCTTCATGATGTCTACCACTGCTGCCTCATGTCTGCCACTGCTGCTTCATGATATCTACCACTGCTGCCTCATGTCTGCCACTGCTGCCTCATGTCTGCCACTGCTGCCTCATGTCTGCCACTGCTGCCTCATGTCTACCACTGCTGCTTCATGATGTCTACCACTGCTGCTTCATGATATCTACCACTGCTGCCTCATGTCTGCCACTGCTGCCTCATGTCTGCCACTGCTGCCTCATGTCTGCCACTGCTGCCTCATGTCTGCCACTGCTGCTTCATGTTGTCTGCCACTGCTGCTTCATGATGTCTACCACTGCTGCTTCATGATATCTGCCACTGCTGCCTCATGTCTGCCACTGCTGCCTCATGTCTGCCACTGCTGCTTCATGTTGTCTGCCACTGCTACCTCATGATGTCTGCCACTGCTGCTTTATGATATCTGCCACTGCTGCTTCATGTTGTCTGCCACTGCTACCTCATGATGTCTGCCACTGCTGCTTCATGTTGTCTGCCACTGCTGCTTCATGATGTCTACCACTGCTGCTTCATGTTGTCTGCCACTGCTACCTCATGATGTCTGCCACTGCTGATTCATGTTGTCTGCCACTGCTGCTTCATGTTGTCTGCCACTGCTGCTTCATGATGTCTGCCACTGCTGCTTCATGTTGTCTGCCACTGCTACCTCATGATGTCTGCCACTGCTGCTTCATGTTGTCTGTCACTGCTGCTTCATGTTGTCTGCCACTGCTGCTTCATGTTGTCTGCCACTGCTACCTCATGATGTCTGCCACTGCTGCTTCATGATGTCTGCCACTGCTGCTTCATGTTGTCTGCCACTGCTGCTTCATGTTGTCTGCCACTGCTGCTTCATGATATCTGCCACTGCTGCCTCATGTCTGCCACTGCTGCCTCATGATGTCTGCCACTGCTGCTCCATGTTGTCTGTCACTGCTGCTTCATGTTGTCTGCCACTGCTGCTTCATGTTGTCTGCCACTGCTACCTCATGATGTCTGCCACTGCTGCTTCATGATGTCTGCCACTGCTGCTTCATGTTGTCTGCCACTGCTGCTTCATGTTGTCTGCCACTGCTGCTTCATGTTGTCTGCCACTGCTGCTTCATGTTGTCTGCCACTGCTGCTTCATGTTGTCTGCCACTGCTGCTTCATGATGTCTGCCACTGCTGCTTCATGTTGTCTGCCACTGCTACCTCATGATGTCTGCCACTGCTGCTTCATGTTGTCTGCCACTGCTGCTTCATGTTGTCTGCTACTGCTACCTCATGATGTCTGCCACTGCTGCTTCATGATGTCTGCCACTGCTGCTTCATGTTGTCTGCCACTGCTACCTCATGATGTCTGCCACTGCTGCTTCATGATGTCTGCCACTGCTGCTTCATGATGTCTGCCACTGCTGCTTCATGATGTCTGCCACTGCTGCTTCATGTTGTCTGCCACTGCTGCTTCATGTTGTCTGCCACTGCTGCTTCATGTTGTCTGCCACTGCTGCTTCATGTTGTCTGCCACTGCTGCTTCATGTTGTCTGCCACTGCTGCTTCATGTTGTCTGCCACTGCTGCTTCATGTTGTCTGCCACTGCTGCTTCATGTTGTCTGCCACTGCTGCTTCATGATGTCTGCCACTGCTGCTTCATGTTGTCTGCCACTGCTACCTCATGATGTCTGCCACTGCTGCTTCATGTTGTCTGCCACTGCTGCTTCATGATGTCTGCCACTGCTGCTTCATGTTGTCTGCCACTGCTACCTCATGATGTCTGCCACTGCTGCTTCATGTTGTCTGCCACTGCTGCTTCATGATATCTGCCACTGCTGCCTCATGTCTGCCACTGCTGCCTCATGTCTGCCACTGCTGCTTCATGATGTCTGCCACTGCTACTTCATCTTGTCTGCCACTGCTGCTTCATGATGTCTGCCACTGCTACCTCATGATGTCTGCCACTGCTGCTTCATCTTCTTCCACTGCTGCTTCATGATGTCTGCCACTGCTGCCTCATGTCTGCCACTGCTGCTTCATGATGTCTGCCACTGCTACCTCATGATGTCTGCCACTGCTGCTTCATGATGTCTGCCACTGCTACTTCATGATGTCTGCCACTGCTGCTTCGTGCTGTCTGCCACTGCTACTTCATGATGTCTGCCACTGCTGCTTCATGTTGTCTGCTACTGCTACTTCATGATGTCTGCCACTGCTGCTTCATGATGTCTGCCACTGCTACTTCATGATGTCTGCCACTGCTACTTCATGATGTCTGCCACTGCTGCTTCATGCTGTCTGCCACTGCTACTTCATGATGTCTGCCACTGCTGCTTCATGTTGTCTGCTACTGCTACTTCATGATGTCTGCCACTGCTGCTTCATGATGTCTGCCACTGCTACTTCATGATGTCTGCCACTGCTGCTTCATGATGTCTGCCACTGCTACTTCATGATGTCTGCCACTGCTGCTTCATGTTGTTTGCCACTGCTGCTTCATGTTGTCTGCTACTGCTACCTCATGATGTCTGCTACTGCTGCTTCATGTCTGCCACTGCTACCTCATGTTGTCTGCTACTGCTACCTCATGATGTCTGCTACTGCTGCTTCATGTTGTCTGCCACTGCTACCTCATGATGTCTGCCACTGCTGCCTCATGTTGTTTGCCACTGCTGCTTCATGTTGTCTGCCACTGCTGCTTTATGTTGTCTGCTACTGCTACCTCATGTTGTCTGCTCCCACTTTTGCTAGCGTGCTGAAGAGCTTTCCAGTATGTGAAGGTTCAAGGGCAGTGCCAATCCGACAGGAATTGGACAGTGATGTCATTTGTTTACTCTTGAACATTGCCAAAGAATCGAACATTTCTGCTACTTTGAGCTCAATTTCAAGGCACTTTTTGTCGTGAACCAATCAAAATCATATCTATATCTGTAGTATATCTTCCATTCTATCAAATGAGACCATAAAAAGAGAACACAACCATAAAAACCATACAAAAATATACTGCTAAAGGGAGGCTAATGGCTGAGAAGTGAACTCCATTATTTATGGTCCTATTTCTTTCATTTTTGGTGTACTCTAAGAAGCATCTTTCCATCATACATTGCTTATGTTTCAATAAGATAGTCCAACAAACAACTGAGATCCAATTCCCTAGATCAAGAGCACCAACATCAAGGAACCTCCCTTGAGGCTCACTCACATCTGGAAATTTCGCTCACATCTGGAAGCAAAAAATCGACTGAACAACTGCTTGTATATGGAAAAACTTGTATGTGGATGCACTCGTAAGTAGAGGTTCCACTGTATGTGCTCTCACTCTTACTGAATGGAGATAAAATAGAAAGGCATATATATAGAAAATTAAAACAATAAATTTTATGTTAAATGGCAATTACTGAAATATTATGGGTATACTATTGTTATACTGAAGCTTCAGTGTAGTAGATTAGTATAGCAGATCATGGAGATTTTATTTCAGCAATATGCTTGGTATCTTTTCCAGTTATTGCTCCAGGCTTGTAAAGTGATAATAAGAAATTTTATGTCTGAATAATTATGATCAATTTTTCAAAACTCCAGAACCACTTGGTTATTCAGCACTCTTAACATAAACAATGAATTCATTTACGCGGTATTTTTTTACTTTTATTATTAATGCTGTGAGGGTTCATGGAGATTTGATAGCTGGAGTTAAACACAAGTCGTTGGGTGTTAATGCTTATATTGCAGACTCTGATACGGGAGAGCCCAAACTGCCTGTCCTGTCACCTGCTAGGCCTACGGGGAATTGAGGCCGATGCAGCACATCCCACGCTCTCATGTGGTATCACGTGATGTCACACAAACTAGTAACTGGGCCTATCAAGGGGCCGTGTATGTAAAACACACGGATGGTACTAACTATGATATTCAGATAACATATACTGTACATATACAGGGGATCAGCAACTATGCTGACATTAACACACTGGCCATTTCCCACCTAGGCAAAGTGACCCGGAAAAGAAGAAACACTTTCAGCCTCACGCAATCCATCACTGTCTTGCCAGAGGCATGTTGACTCTACAGTTATAAAACTGCAACATTAACATCCCTCGTTCAGAGTGCAGACACTGTACTTCCCATCTCCAGGGCTCAAGTCTGGCTAACCAGTTTCCTTGAATACCTTCATAAATGTTACCTTGCTCACTCACCAACAGCATGTCAAGTCATAAAAACCATTTGTCTCCACTCTCTCCTATCTAACATGCTCATGCATGCTTGCTGAAAGTCTAAGCCCCTCACACACAGAGCCTCCTTTACCCCCTCCCTCCAACCCTTCCTAGGATGACCCCTACCCTACCTTTCTTCCACTATAGATTTATACACTCTAAGTCATTCTATTTTGTTCCATCCTCTCTAAATGTCTGAACCATCTCAACAACCCCTCCTTAGCCCTCTAGAAACCCCACACCTCCTAATCTCCAAGCTACAGATTCCTTGCATAATTCTCACACCACACATTTCCCTCAGACACGACATCTCCACTGCCTTCTTGTTGCAACATTCACCACCCATGCCTCACACCCATACATTCCCCTCTTTGATTACATGGATAACATTCTTTGTCTCTAGAATCCTTTTCAGGTAAACTCCAGGTAAACAGACTCCTCAGTTCACCACTCACCTATTTTTCACTTCTCATACAACCACATCTATAAACATATTGAACAACAATGACATCATGCATCCCTATCTAAGGCCTACTTTTACTGGAAAATAATCCCCTTCTCTCATACAGTACATACTCTAACCTGGGCCTCACTATCCTTGTGAAAACTCTTATCTGCTTTCAGTCACCTACCACCTATTCCATTCACTTGCAACATCTGCCATACTGCTCCCCTATCCACCCTATCATGGGCCTTTTCCAAATTCATAAATGCAACAAAAGCCTCTTTACCCTTATCTAAATACTGTTCACCCCTATGCTTCACTGTACATACTTGGTCTACACACACATGGCACTTCCATGCCATGGCCAGAGTGTGACAAATTATCACTGACTAGTCAGGTCCTCCTGTGACCTGATATGTGAAACAATACCCTCCTACATCACAGCAAGGTAAGTATACTAAAGCTGCTTCACGAGTGTACCACATTGCTTCACAGCTTTGGCAGGCTTCCTTGTGATTGGCTGGTTGAACCAAGGTACTGTTAGAATGATAGAGTTCCTTCTTGTTAAACCCTTAGCACCTGGTTCACTGGTCAGAAGGCATGCCTATATGGGTGACATATAGCCAAATAAAATGTAACATACTCTTAGCATGTCACACCCCCACCCCAAAAGGGCTCTAATAGCTAGGACCAGGAATCCTCCATGGGTAGTATGCCACCACAGCATAAAAAAACTAATGGAACCACCTCTCCTCTCAACCATCCAACTCATTAAGTAGTGTTCAACTCCAATGGACTTCCAAGTCAGACACAGCCTTAGAGCAAGACAGCAGACAGTAGGGCTAGCATAGGTTCAAGACACTTGCAGACAAGAGCAAGTGTCCCCTTACTAAAAAACCTTATGGCCAGATTAAAAAGTCCTTACTACCCATTTTGTCCCTAACACATCCTAACAATTAAATTTTGGAGAGGGCATCAGCCAGCATATTTTTTTTTGCAGGCTATGTGGCATATGGAGATAATGTATGGTTGCAGTCATAATGTCCATCGCATAAGTCATGCATTCTTGTTCTTCACTGAACTAAGGTATGTCAGAGGATTGTGGTCACTGAAGACGGTAACCACATGTATTGTACTAGACAAGAACATATCAAAATGTTCCAGCACAAGTACCAGGGCCAGGGCCTTCTTCTCTCCAGTAGGGTAGGCTCTCTAGTACACTACAGGCTACAGACCTCCCTCAACATAAGCTTGGAGTAACACTGCCCCAGTTCCTGAGTCATAAACATCAACCAGCAATACAAATGGTTTTTAAAAATCAGGAGACAAAAGTATGGGAGTAGTGCATAAAAGATGTTTAACATGAAGCAGCCTCTGTTTTTCAGGATTAACTCTGTAGGGAGAGAGTTTAATAGGTTCAGCAGTTCCTAGGTCCACATTGTGATAACCCAGGTTGCACTTTTTTGGAACACCCAAAAAAAATACGTTGGGATAGGTTTGTAGAAGGGTAGTGTTACTACTTGGTCTTTTGCAAGTCCCAACATTATGGGGTGAGGATCCTGGAAAATGGCTGAGTTAGGAAGCCAGACTTGAACTTCCACAACTGTATACGGAGAATTGGGGTCATCTACAGGGTCAGGGACAGAGGAGAAGGTCATTATTGGGACCTTAGATAATTCAAAGAATAGTTTATTAATCTGATTAATGTGGTAAACTTTACCCACATTTTCTTTATCAAGAGGTAATACCATGTAGTTTAAATCAGAATCCTTTTTTATTACCTGCAACGATCCCATAATTCTTGTTTTCAAGGTGTGACCAGGCACAGATTCCTAGACCAACATCTTGTCTCCTGGGTTAAAGGAGAGAAGTTTAGAAGTTTTGTCATACCTCTGTTTCATGTTGTTTTGAGCAGATTTTAAGTTGGCCTTAGCCAGGCTGTTTTGCATGCGTCTCCTCCCATCCATCCTTCCTTGAGCATGTGTAAAGGGGCCTCTCACATTATGCCCAAAAATTAGCCTATAAGGACTGTTGATTCCTGAACAGTTTCTCACATTGCAAAGACCAACAGAGGAAGTAATTCATCCCAGTCTGTAGGAAAATGTGAGCAATACATACGCATCACAGTTTTTAAGGCTCACCCTCAATCCCAAGGCTCCTTGGGATTGAGGGTGATAGGCAGTTTTTTATTAATTCCTAGTCTAGTTAAAGCTCCCTTAAATGATTTTGCTGTAAAATTAGTGCCCTGATCACTCTGGACAGATTGGGGAATGCCACAGTGGAAAAAGAACTTAATGAGGGCTTAAAGAATGGTTTTAGTGTTGATACTACACAGGTACTGCCTAAGGATACCTAATAGTTTTTATCAAGAATGGTAAACATATATTAGTTACCTGACTTGATCTTTGGTAATGGTTCCACACAGTCGATAGTTAGGTTTGTAAATGGCTCTCCACCAGCGGGTATGGGATGAATTGGTGTGGGTTTAATATAGAGCCAAGCTTACTCACTTGCTGACACACAACAGGAGCAGATATGACTCTGCACATCTTGTCTTCTATCTGGCCAATAAAAGGTTTTAAGATCCTATAAAGGGTTTTAGTAACACCTAAACATCCTCCTAAGGAAGAATTGTGAGCTATTTTCAGAACCTGAGTTCTGAATATATTTGGAACTACCAATCTGGTTAGTAGTAAGCTTTCCCCTACAAGTCCTTACCAGTCTCTGAACACATTAAGAAGTTATTTTTAATTTCATATTTAACTGGGTGATCTGAGTTAGATTTGCCCATGGCAACTGTAAGAGCGGAAGCTAAAGAAGGACCGCTTTGTTGCTCTTTATGAAAGGATAGTCCCTTTGGCATGGAAACAGAACAATTGGGCAATCCTATGACCCAGGAAGAGGAAGGCTCAATCAAGGACTTTTCACTGGATTTAAGAGTCCCTGGCCAGTTTTCCTTGTAAAATAAACTGTCGAGACCTAGATCAGGTTTAAAAAAATTATGCAAAGAAAGAAAAAACACTGCTCCTCCATAGGATTCTAATAACACTAAGAAGTTTAATGAGGTCTCTTCAGAAATTGGAAGTACTCCTTCTTGTAAGAGAGAGAGCAATAAGTCTCTAAATCACTGAAGGTGGATACCTCAATGGGACTTTTAGGTTCCTTAAGGGAATTTAAACTTTGACTATAAAAGAGTGCCAAACAGGCATCTATTTTCTGCTGATTTGTTTTAATGGAAAGCACAGCTATTTTTCCTAATGGTAGCAGTCTAATTAACTTACTACCAGCAGCAAATTTACCTAATTTGGGGCGAGCAGCCTTCATGTGACCTGGATTACAACAGCAGTAACCGGAAATGGGTTTGCGATTCTCGTCTCTTGCTCCATGCTGATGTTGAGGTAGACGTCGTTTTCTAGCTCCAGCCTTCTTCATAATCTACCCAGAGATCCGTCCACAACAATACAGTCTTCTGCTTCTTCTGTTGGGTTTCAGGGCCACTGACAGCATATGCCGTATCGAGCCTGGCCGTCCAGTGCTAGGAGAGGGAATATCGACCAAAGTGGAAGAATGTCTTGACTAATAACTATGTATCATATGTCTCTGATATGCCCTGAAGCCAGCAGGAAGGAGCAGGTACAAGCTAATATCTCCTGATGGTCCAGAGGGCAAAACCCCTCCCCATTGAGGAGGACAGGTAGAGTGAAAGTGTGCACCCCAAGTGTGCGCAAGGCCTCACAGAGAGTAGTCCATGCAGAGTGATAACGTTGGTACCACAGCAGGAAGTATTCCACCGTCTCAGGCTGTGAGGGACACCAAGGGCAGTACGGAGAGTCCGTCATCCGAAGGCAATATAGATGAGCCACCAGTCATGAGTGCCCAACTTGAAGGCGAGTCAGTGCAACGTCCACCGAGCGGTTGGGATGGCGAGCCCAAGGGCAGGGGCCATTAAAAGTTCAGACAGAGCCCAACGCTGAAGAAGAGAGGGAGTGTGCAAGGCCCTCTTGCCACTGATGATGGATTCCCTTCCAAACAGCCCTTGTGAAATAACTGTGGCCCAGGGCAAGAGGAGTAACAGTAGGAAGTGTGTGCGTGAGGGAGGCCGCCCGATCTGCCACTTCACTGCCACAGATTCCAACATGGGCGGGAACCCACTGAAGGGAGATGCTCCAACCTGGGCTCTGCAAGAAGCGCAGGAGGAGAGATTGTGTCCGATGAACGAGGACGTGCAGCGATCGTGGACGGGCAGAGCACAAAAGTGCCAGGGAAGATTGGGAATCAGAGAAGAGGACCAATGGTTGTGGGGGAATGTGATCTAGGACAAAAGCCAGAGCCTGGTGAATGGCGAAGAGCTCCCCTGCCAGAACAGAATGAGCAGGGTCCAACCACCACGTTTGACACAGGGAGAGATTAGCAAAGAAGGCCGCAGATGATGTAGAAGGGGGGGAGGACCATGCCAAGCCATCCATGTAGATGGAGAACGAAGAGCCATATGCAACAGAGTGAAACTCTTCAAATAGATATGCAACTAACTGAGGGGGTTCCCTGTTCCTGTAGTGCCAATCCAGGTGAATGTATCGTGTCAGGTCCAGCCAGGGGGGTGCCAGAGAGTGGAGAGGGGAGGGAGTCATCACAAGTGCAGGAAGAGTAAGGCAGGACAGGGAATGCTGGGCCCTGGCTACAAAGGAAGGCTGAGCCAAACGTGGGGGGACAGAGGCTGTCTCCCATATCTGTGAAGAGAGGCGACAGGGGTGAGTGCAAGGCAGAGAGGCCATATGATGGAGTCATAAACAGTTCCTCGCTGTCCTCACCGACGAGAGAGGGACTATCCCCGACTCTGCCTCCAAGGCATATTACGGATGGCTGAATTCTGGAGAATGTCTAAGTGATGAAGAGAGGAGGAAGAAGCCGAGCCATACACCTCACTCGCATAAGTGAGCTTGCTGCAAACCATAGCTATATAGAACTTATAGAGAAGGTCTTGATCCACCCCCACTTGGTGCCAGAGATCCGGTGCATAAGTGCAATGCGATGGGCACACGAGAGGTGGAGGGCCAGTATGTGTTTCTTCCATGTCAAGAATGGTGCATCTAAGGTGACTCCCAACCATCGATGAGAAGAGACCAAAGGGATTGGCATCTGGTTCAGTGAGACTGATGGAAGAGTGGGGAGTCGGCATCTAGTAAAGCATAAGAGCTTGGACTTAGTGTCACTAACCTCCAAACCCCAGGTGGTGGCCCATGATGTTATGCATTGCAGGGCACCCTGAAGTGTTTCCTGTGCTGTCAGTAAAGCTGGAGCACTGCACATAAGGGCCACATCATCTGCATATACCAGGGTATGCACTCCTTGGATGGAAGGGAGATCTGACAATAAGACAGAGAAAAGGAGTGAGCTAAGAACAGATCCCTGGTGCACTCCCCGGTATACAGGACAGGGTGAGGACAAAGCGCCACCCACTGCTACACGAAAGGTCCTCCCTTGCAAAAAGTTGCACATCCAGCAGAGGGGAGCTCCTGTCAGCCCCATGCAGGCCAGCTTGAAAATTGCTGTGTGTGATGCAGAGTCAAATGCTCTGCGTAGGTCCAAAAATGCAGCCAAAAGAAATTCCTGGCATTCAAATGAAGTGTGTACAAGCTGTGTAAATTGAAGCAAAGGGTCGAGGGTGGATTGACCTTCTCGGAAGCCGCTCTGGTTATCAGGCAGGAGGCCATGTTCCTCAATCCACCAAGAGAGGCGAGTAGTCACCAGTCATTCCAGCACCTTACCCAAGCAGGGCAGTAGAGCAATGGGCCGGTAAGAGCTCGGTTGGGTATCATCCTTGCCCGGCTTTAGAATCGGAATCAGAAGAGAGTGTTTCCACATATCAGGGAAGACACCTGTATACCAGCTGGTATTGAAAACCTCCAGCATAGCTTCTGTACAGGAGGGAGGTAGATGTAGTATAAATGAATAGGGTAAGTTGTCCTTCCCTGGAGAAGAGCGGGAAGAAAGTTGGGAAAGTGCCCGCTGCAGTTCATGGGAGCTAAAGGGAGATGCCAGCACCTGGTAGTGAACCTCGGGCATGGCAGGTGGCAAAGGGCCCTATTTGATCACCTTAGAGAGTAGAGGAGGAGGAGGAGGAGAAAACATAGGACTGAAGAAATTTGCAAATGTCTCAGCCTTGTCCTGGGGTAAGAGTGGAGTCGCTCCTTCCCTCAGCAGGGGAAAAGTACTTACAGAACATGATCCCAACATGGAGTGGAAGAAACCCCATGCCTGACTGGCAGAGGTGTGAAAAGAAAGAGAAGAACAGAATAAAGCCCAGGATGCATGTTTTGCTTGGAGGAGGGTTCACCAACAAAGAGCGTCTGCCCTTTGGTAAGCCAACTGCTGAGTCCGAGAGGGTTGCACCACCACCATGCCCATGCTGTCCGACGCACCTTCACTGCTCGGAGGCACTCATCATTCCACCACGGAACCCAGGGGCATGAATGGGAGAAGCTCTCGGAGAGACAGAATGAGCGCGAGCCCGCCTCAAGCATGGCCCCTTGCAGAGATGCAACAGCCTTGTCCAGCAAGGAGTCCTGAGGCAGGCTGTAATCAGCAAGGGCCCGATTATAGTTTGTCCAACCAGCCTGGGTGATTTTCCACCGTGAACGAACTGCTGTCACTGGCACTGCTAAGGCTTCATTTGTAGAAGTAAGGACTGGAAGATGGTCACTCCCCATGAAGGGGCCTACAGTAACCATAGCTGTAGTAAAATATCCACACCCAAGAACGAGGTCTAGGGTAGAAACTCGCCCGGTATAAGGATCCACTCTAGTCTCCAAACCTGGTGGTGTGAGCAACGAAAGGTGAGATGCGAGGAGGGTTTGGAACAGCGTCCTACCTGTGGGATTCACCGATCCCAAAGAAATGGATGGCTCCCATAACTGGTGACTTGCATTAAAGTCTCCTATCACAAGCGTAGAACCATGGAGTTGTCCAAAGTAATAGGTAAATTCACTTTGTGTAACTGGCCTGCCTGGATTATAGATCAGGAGTATGTTGCACCACTGAGTGCCCAAGGCAACTCTCACAGTCAGAGTTTCCAACACTCCACTCTCATAGGCTTGGAGAGAGAGGGTCGTACTCTGGAGCTGGTTGTGTACAAGAAGAGCTAGGCCACCTCTGCTCCCTGCAAGGCGATCCCTACGGTAAACAATGAAACCAGGCATCCGAAGAGAATGTCGAGGGTGTAACCATGTCTCAGAGAGACCCACCACCAGTGGCTGTACCTCAGCCGGATACCTCTGAAGGTCTGGAAGTTTCCCCAGTACAGAACGTGCATTCCAAAGAAGAAAAACAGAGGGGTGAGAAAGGTTCACGTGTGTGAACTAAGCAGCCCAATAAGGCGAGGGAGAACCGAGAGACATGCAGTCACAAAAGAGGTGCCCTGGAGGTAAGAATGTAGCACCTCCTCCACCAGGAGGAGGATAGGATGGAGGAATAAAGCCCAGGCAGGCGAGAGCGAGAAAGTGGGACCTTCAGACATGAAGGGTCCCAGAGTGGAGACAGGCCGAGGCTGGGGTTGAGGAGAATTGGGGGAGGGGAGTCGGCTGTGAGACAGGAGGCTCCGGGTCAGGTATGATGTCCATCTGAACTGGGTGGGGCTCTGAGCAATGAGTCGATTTGGGAGCTGTACCACCTTGACGGGAGGACGTGCGTTGTGGACGAGGGGGGGCATGTGCAATAATTTCTGCAATGGAAGCCGGGTCCGAGGACACCCTGAGTTGATGTTGCCCCGGGGGTGGGGAATCCTCTAAAGGGAAAGAGAGGTCCGCAAGAGCCCCAAACTGATTTGTAACAGGGATATTAACCCTCACAGCTGCGGAGTACAGATGCCCTGGCCGTGTTGGTGTTGAGGAGACTCCCTTAGTGGGGGGGGGGGCACTGGAGGTGAAGGAGGCAGGGGCTGACGGACTGTGACTGGCTTTACGGACCGCAAGCAGGAGTTACATTCATCGAGCAAACAAGACTGGGCCCTGGCTGAGTTTGCCAAATCAAGAGCCTGGCGATATGTCGGGCAAGACCGGGAGGTAACCTTGTGGTTCCCTTTACAGAAGTAGCACAAAGCTGGGCGGGTACAGGTAATGCCGTCTTTAACTACTGGGTGAAACCCACTGCAGTTCGCACATCTTACCTTACCACGGCAAGACAACTCTCCATGCCCGAAAAGGAAACATTTCTGACACCAGAGTAAAGGAAAATTATAAGGAAGAACAGGAAATCTTAGATTGCCAAAAGTCACAAATTTCGGGAGAGCACCCGAGAAACATACACAAACCATATGAGATGGGGTAGGATGATTTGTGAGGCTCCAAACCTCCCGCAAACCTAAGTCGCCACCCCCACTGTGAACCAATTCAGAGTGGATCTTCTCATCTGAGAGGGATGTAGAAATTGGTCCAATTCTGCTGTAACAACAGCCAGCGGTGAGGATTGAGGAGCGGACCTCCCAGCAGACAACATTCCACCTACCCAGGACATGAATGGCATTTAGTGGCAAATTTCTAGCCAGAAAAGACTTACGATGGAGCCGGAGCCTTATGGCTGCACCCCTACCAAGTTGTTGGACGCCCCCATCTATGCAAGCCTTGCCAAAAGGAGATCCACTGATGGCGTTGGTGACGTCCTGTGGGTTGGTGAAGGGCGTACCGCCATCCTTAGGATGCACAAGAACCACCATCATGTCTGGAGTGATGTGAGGAGAAGGAGCATAGTCTGGACAAGTGGTGGGTTGGCGTTTTGGGCTAGACAAGGGCCTGGCACTGTCATCAACCTCAAGGGCCCGTTTGTTTATCCCAGTAGGGGGCACACTAGTCATATCTTGGTCTGACGGTAGTGAAACAGTTGTCAACTGAGTAGAGACAGGAGGGGGGTCCCTCCATATGGGGGCGAACGACAACTCAGTCGAACCCCCCATAAATGGGCCACACAACACGACCTGATGGAGAAGACAATGACAACTCAAGCACACAAGAAAAGAAAGAATGTGAAGCAGAGCCTAAACAGGGCCTACACCACCAATAAACAGCTGAGGAACCCTCAGAAGACACGTCCACACTCCACCAATGCCGGCCGAGCTCCCACAACAATACATGTATCTGTCCATACCAGGCTGCTGGGAAGAAAAGTTCAAGGACTGCTCAGACAGGGAGCGGTTGGCCTCAATGTATCAGATGGAGATGGGCAAACAGGGGATGATGCTTTGAAGAATGGTGTTGATACATTACCAGTAATAACTGATGGTAGCACTGATGCTAGTACAGGTGCTGTATTATTATTATAATAAAAAAGAAGCGCTAAGCCATACAGGTGCTGTAGATAGTGGGGAGTCAGAAAATATGCACTAGTAGGGAACCCAGCCACAAAAAATCCTGGCAAACAGAAATCAAATATATGCATATTCTATGCCTTGGGCCAATTCAAGAATTTCTGATATAATCCCAACACCAAAGGACTTTGTAAATGTAATAAATGACACGCCCATGCACCTGCCCCAGGCCCAGACTCGTGGAACTCCGTTTTCACCAAGAACTGCAAGAAACCACTTTCATGCGCATTAACTTTTCTATGGAGAGGGAGCATGGACACGGGTCATCCTTGTCACTAAAATCAACAGATATAGCCCCACTCCACAAGGGTGGCAGTAAAGCAATTGAAAAGAATTACAGACCGATAATGCTGACATCACACATCACACAAACCTTTGAAAAGGTTCTAAAAAGCAAGATCGCCAACCACTTAGATAACCATAATAATAAAATAATAATAATAATAATAATAATATCTTTATTTACTACTAGTACATGTACAAGGTATACAGTCCTAGCTGACATCAATGACACTACTATATAGAAAGCCGCTTGTTGTGCTTAGCATTTCAGGCAGATTAGGTCCTTGTCCCAGGATGCGACCATGGGCAACATGGGTTTAGAGCAGGTCACTCCTGTCTGTCCCAGCTACTATGACATCCATGGTTTTGGATGCATTGGAGAATAATAAAAATGTAGATGTAGTATACACAGACTATGCAAAAGCCTTCAACAAGTGTGATCATAACATAATAGCACATAAAATGCGTGATAAAGGAATAACAGAAAAAGTAGGCAGATGGATCCATAACTTTGGCTTCTGTGCCAGCCTTCGTTGGGTGTGAACGTCTCTCTCTCTCGCCTGAGTGTCAGTGACAAATTTCCCCTGTTCTCACTGGGACGCTTGTCCTCATCTACATAGCCCGCCGGGCACTCTACAGGAGGGGCACCTGTTCATCGGCTTTAGCTAGCTCCATTTTTACCGCTCTGCGGGAAATTCTTTAACGGTCTTTGGCGGGAAGCCGGTTACTAAACTTGGGTGGGGGTGTTGGCGTCCCTCTCTGCTGGGGCTTGGCAAGGAAGTCCACCGGATCCAATTAGAAACTTCAAGTTTCTATCTCTATTTACAAAGGAACTTTTGTTCCTTTTCTCTCATCGCCCAGCCCTGGGAAACAATTTTTTCTCATCCCATCGAGAAACCGGGCTCGATACGGTGTATGCTGTCAGTGGCCCTGATAAACCCAACAAAGAAAAAAAATCTATAACTTCCTAACAAATAAAACACAAAGAGTAACAGTACACAGAGTAAAGTCAGAGCTTGCTACAGCGAAAAGCTGTTCCACAAAGTACAGTACTCATTCCCATCCTTTTCCTCATCCTTATATCTTTCATAGACAGACGTAAGCCACATGGCTGTGTCCTCCTCTGCTGACGATACCAGAATTTGCATGACAGTGTCATTCATCGAGTACACTGCAAATCTCCAACCCCTCACCTTGATGCTAGTGACGGGCAGAGTATAGGCTAGGTGAACAAAGACTACAGGCGGAAATAAATGGTATAAAATACCGACACAATGGAAATATAAACACAAATGCAGTATAATGTGATCCTTTATTGACTACGTTTCGCCCACACAGTGGGCTTTTTCAAGTCACAAACAGAACTACCTGGGGTGGAAGGAACGCGAGTATTTATAGTCCGGTTCAGAATGCTGAGGTCAGGTGAAGAATGTTGCATCTGATGAAGTACCGAGTGGGGTTATAGAGTCTAAAAACTTGGGTAGCTTGGAAAGGAGATTGGACAAGTTTGTGAGCAGACCTTCTACAGTGTTCTTATGTGGGATAGCGACGAAGAAGTTTCTTGGCAAGTGGTTCAGCTATGTTATAGAAGCCACTATTCTGGTTGAAGTTGTCGGATATAGAAATAAGTGATGATTCCAGGATTCTTCGGTATTGAGTGTTGTCTTCTGTGGCGATAAGTCTTGAGTTTCTGTAGTTTATCAAGTGGTTGTGTGAATTACGGTGTTGTACGCAGGCATTCCTGGTGTCGTCAGACCTGCTTGCGTATTGGTGTTCTGAAATACGTGTTTGGAGGTCCCTTGATGTTTCGCCCACATATAACTTGTTGCAGTCATTACAAGGGATTATGTATACCCCTGCAGAGGATGGAGGCTTGTCCTGTCTACTACTGGTGATGTCCTTGATGATCGTGGTTGTGGAGGTAGATACTTGGAATGATGTTTTGGCAAAGATGTTGGAAACATGTTTGGCAATGGAGTTGGTGGGAAGGACTATGTATCTCTTCTCGGCAGTGTCTTCTCTGGGTGTGTTGAAGATGTTTAATGCCCGCCGTCTGCAGTCTCTGATGAAGTGACGAGGATAGTGGAGTTTAGAAAATATTTGTTCAATTATAGTGCATTCTTCCTCAAGGAACTCGTTGCTGCAGATTCTGAGTGCACGCAGGAAGAAGCCTATAATTACACCACGTTTGGTTTTGGTGTCGTGGTGAGAGTGGAAGTGGAGAAGATCGTTTTGGTTGGTGGGTTTTCGATAGACTTTAAAACGAAGTTCGTGGTCAGCTTTGCAGAGCAGGACATCAAGGAAAGGAAGAGTGTTGTCGACTTCTTCTTCAAGTGTGAACTGGATTGAAGGCTCGACCTGGTTGAGCTTGTCTTGGAGAGCTTGAACGTTGAAGCGTTTAGGAGTTATGAGGAGAATGTCGTCAACATAACGGAGCCAGGTGACAGACGAAGGAATAATGGTGGAGAAACGTTCGGCTTCTAGATGTTCCATGTATAGGTTCGCCAGGACTGCACTGAGTGGCGAACCCATGGGTAGTCCAAAAGTCTGCTGAAAGAGGTGATTTTCGAAAGAGAAACACGTAAAGCCAACACATAGTTCAACAAGGTCGATGAAATCGCTGGCTGGAATGGGAAGATCAAGTGAATCGTCAATTTTCCTGTGCAAGAGATCGATGGCTTGTGTAGTAGGTACTTTGGTGAATAGGGAAGTCACGTCAAGGCTGGAAAGTTTCTTGTTCCTGATGTTGATGTTGCGAATGCGATTGAGAAGATCACCTGATTGAGAAGATCACCTCTCTAAACTCTTGGGCACTATCAGTCCAGCACATCTCAAACACTCAGGTGATCTTCTCAATCGCATTCGCAACATCAACATCAGGAACAAGAAACTTTCCAGCCTTGACGTGACTTCCCTATTCACCAAAGTACCTACTACACAAGCCATCGATCTCTTGCGCAGGAAAATTGACGATTCACTTGATCTTCCCATTCCAGCCAGCGATTTCATCGACCTTGTTGAACTATGTGTTGGCTTTACGTGTTTCTCTTTCGAAAATCACCTCTTTCAGCAGACTTTTGGACTACCCATGGGTTCGCCACTCAGTGCAGTCCTGGCGAACCTATACATGGAACATCTAGAAGCCGAACGTTTCTCCACCATTATTCCTTCGTCTGTCACCTGGCTCCGTTATGTTGACGACATTCTCCTCATAACTCCTAAACGCTTCAACGTTCAAGCTCTCCAAAACAAGCTCAACCAGGTCGAGCCTTCAATCCAGTTCACACTTGAAGAAGAAGTCGACAACACTCTTCCTTTCCTTGATGTCCTGCTCTGCAAAGCTGACCACGAACTTCGTTTTAAAGTCTATCGAAAACCCACCAACCAAAACGATCTTCTCCACTTCCACTCTCACCACGACACCAAAACCAAACGTGGTGTAATTATAGGCTTCTTCCTGCGTGCATTCAGAATCTGCAGCAACGAGTTCCTTGAGGAAGAATGCACTATAATTGAACAAATATTTTCTAAACTCCACTATCCTCGTCACTTCATCAGAGACTGCAGACGGCGGACATTAAACATCTTCAACACACCCAGAGAAGACACTGCCGAGAAGAGATACATAGTCCTTCCCACCAACTCCATTGCCAAACATGTTTTCAACATCTTTGCCAAAACATCATTCCAAGTATCTACCTCCACAACCACGACCATCAAGGACATCACCAGTAGTAGACAGGACAAGCCTCCATCCTCTGCAGGGGTATACATAATCCCTTGTAATGACTGCAACAAGTTATACGTGGGCGAAACATCAAGGGACCTCCAAACACGTATTTCAGAACACCAATACGCAAGCAGGTCTGACGACACCAGGAATGCCTGCGTACAACACCGTAATTCACACAACCACTTGATAAACTACAGAAACTCAAGACTTATCGCCACAGAAGACAACACTCAATACCGAAGAATCCTGGAATCATCACTTATTTCTATATCCGACAACTTCAACCAGAATAGTGGCTTCTATAACATAGCTGAACCACTTGCCAAGAAACTTCTTCGTCGCTATCCCACATAAGAACACTGTAGAAGGTCTGCTCACAAACTTGTCCAATCTCCTTTCCAAGCTACCCAAGTTTTTAGACTCTATAACCCCACTCGGTACTTCATCAGATGCAACATTCTTCACCTGACCTCAGCATTCTGAACCAGACTATAAATACTCGCGTTCCTTCCACCCCAGGTAGTTCTGTTTGTGACTTGAAAAAGCCCACTGTGTGGGCGAAACGTAGTCAATAAAGGATCACATTATACTGCATTTGTGTTTATATTTCCAAAGACTACAGGCCTCACTCAAGGAGAAAGATCTTGGGGTGGCCATAACACCGAGCACGTCTCCGGAGTCACACGTCAACCAGATAACTGCTGTAGCATATGGGCATCTAGCAAACCTGAGAATAGCGTTCCGACACGATAAGGAATCGTTCAAGACACTGTACACTGTGTACGTTAGGCCCATACCCGAGTATGCGGCACCAGTTTGGAACCCACACCTGGTCAAGCACGTCAAGAAGTTTGAGAAAGTACAAAGGTTTGCAACAAGGCTAGTTCCGGAGCTCAGGGGAATGTCCTACTGTGAAAGGTTGAGGGAAATCGGACTGACGACAATGGAGGACAGAATGGTCAGGGAAGACATGATAACGACATAGAAGATACTGCGGGGAATAGATAAGGTGGACAGACAGGATGTTCCAGAGGGGACACATAAACAAGGGGTCACAATTGGAAGCTGAAGACTCAGACGAGTCACAGGGATGTTAGGAAGTATTTCTTCAGGCATGGGGTCGTCAGGAAGTGGAATAGCCTAGAAAGTGATGTAGTGGAGGCAGGAATCATATATAGCTTTAAGACGAGGTATGACAAAGCTCAGGCAGCAGAGAGAGAGAGAGAGAGAGAGAGGGCCTAGTAGCGATCAGTGAAGAGGCGGGGCCAGGAGTTGAGTCTCGACCCCTGCAACCACAATTAGGTGAGTAAGTACACACACACACACACACACTCACACACACACACACACACACACACACACACACACACACACACACACACACACACACACACACACACACACACACACACACACACACACACACACACAAGGTTAGTTCCAGAGCTAAGGGGAATGTCCTATGAAGAAAGATTAAGGGAAATCGGCCTGACGACACTGGAGGACAGGAGGGTCAGGGGAGACATGATAACGACATATAAAATACTGCGTGGAATAGACAAGGTGGACAAGGACAGGATGTTCCAGGGAGGGGACACAGAAACAAGAGGCCACAATTGGAAGTTGAAGACACAAATGAGTCAGAGAGATAGTAGGAAGTATTTCTTCAGTCATAGAGTTGTAAGGCAGTGGAATAGCCTAGAAAATGACGTAGTGGAGGCAGGAACCATACACAGTTTTAAGACGAGGTTTGATAAATCTCATAGAGCGGGGAGAGAGAGGGCCTAGTAGCAACCGGTGAAGAGGCGGGGCCAGGAGCTAGGACTCGACCCCTGCAACCACAAATAGGTGAGTACAAATAGGTGAGTACACACACACACACACACACAATGTGGCTGTATAGCCACATTAGGAGGAAGACAACAGTCAAGGACCAGGTGATAAGGCTGAGGAAAGAAGGTGGAGAACTCACAAGAAACGATCAAGAGGTATGTGAGGAGCACAACACGAGATTTAAGGAAGTATTTACAGTAGAGACAGGAAGGACTCTGGGGGGACAGACCAGATGGGGACACCAGCAAGGAATACACCAACAAGTGTTGGACGACATACATACAGATGAGGAGGAGGTGAAGAAACTGCTAAGGGACATCGATACCTCAAAGGCAATGGGACCGGACAACATCTCCCCGTGGGTCCTTAGAGAGGGAGTAGATATGTTGTGCGTGCCACTTACCACAATCTTCAACACATCCCTGGAAACTGGGCAACTACCTGAGGTATGGAAGACGGCAAATGTAGTTCCCATTTTTAAAAAAAGAGACAGAAAAGAGGCACTAAACTATAGACCTGTGTCACTGACGTGTATAGTATGCAAAATTATGGAGAAGATTATCAGGAGGAGAGTGGTGGAGCACCTGGAACGGAACAGGAGTATAAATGCCAACCAGCACGGATTCACGGAAGGCAAATCCTGTGTCACAAACCTTCTGGAGTTTTATGATAAAATAACAGAAGTAAGACACGAGAGAGAGGGGTGGGTTGATTGCATCTTCTTGGACTGCAAGAAGGCCTTTGACACAGTTCCTCACAAGAGATTAGTGCAGAAGCTAGAGCATCAGGCGCATATAACAGGAAGGGCACTGCAATGGATCAGAGAATACCTGACAGGGAGGCAACAACGAGTCATGGTACGTAATGATGTATCACAGTGGGCACCTGTGACGAGCGGGGTCCCACAGGGGTCGGTCCTAGGACCAGTGCTATTTTTGGTATATGTGAACGACATGACGGAAGGGTTAGACTCAGAAGTGTCCCTGTTTGCAGATGATGTGAAGTTAATGAGGAGAATTAAATCTGATGAGGACCAGGCAGGACTTCAAAGAGACCTGGACAGACTGGACACCTGGTCCAGCAAATGGCTTCTCGAATTTAATCCTGCCAAATGCAAAGTCATGAAGATATGGGAAGGGCACAGAAGACCACAGACAGAGTATAGGCTAGGTGGCCAAAGACTGCAAACCTCACTCAAGGAGAAAGATCTTGGGGTGAGTATAACACCGAGCATGTCTCCGGAAGCACACATCAATCAGATAACTGCTGCAGCATATGGGCGCCTGGCAAACCTGAGAACAGCATTCCGATACCTTAGTAAGGAATCATTCAAGACACTGTACACCGTGTATGTCAGGCCCATACTGGAGTATGCAGCACCTGTTTGGAACCCGCACTTGATAAAGCACGTCAAGAAACTAGAGAAAGTACAAAGGTTTGCGACAAGGTTAGTTCCAGAGCTAAGGGGAATGTCCTATGAAGAAAGATTAAGGGAAATCGGCCTGACGACACTGGAGGACAGGAGGGTCAGGGGAGACATGATAACGACATATAAAATACTGCGTGGAATAGACAAGGTGGACAAAGACAGGATGTTCCAGGGAGGGGACACAGAAACAAGAGGCCACAATTGGAAGTTGAAGACACAAATGAGTCAGAGAGATAGTAGGAAGTATTTCTTCAGTCATAGAGTTGTAAGGCAGTGGAATAGCCTAGAAAATGACGTAGTGGAGGCAGGAACCATACACAGTTTTAAGACGAGGTTTGATAAAGCTCATGGAGCGGGGAGAGAGAGGGCCTAGTAGCAACCGGTGAAGAGGCGGGGCCAGGAGCTAGGACTCGACCCCTGCAACCACAAATAGGTGAGTACACATACAGAGCTAAGGGGATTGTCTTACGAAGAAAGGTTAAGGGAAATCGGCCTGACGACACTGGAGGACAGGAGGGTCGGGGGAGACATGATAATGACATAAAATACTGCGCGGAATAGACAAGGTGGGCAAAGACAGGATGTTCCAGAGAGGGAACACAAACAAGAGGTCACAATTGGAAGTTGAAGACACAGAAGAGTCAGAGAGATATTAGGAAGTATTTCTTCGGTCATAGAGTTGTCAGGCAGTGGAATAGCCTAGAAAGTGACGTAGTGGAGGCAGGAACCATACATAGTTTTAAGATGAGGTATGATAAAGCTCATGGAGCAGGGAGAGAGAGGATCCAGTAGAAACCGGTGAAGAGGTGGGGACAGGAACTATGACTCGACCCCTGCAACCACAAATAGGTGAGTACACACACACACACACACACACACACACACACACACACACACATACACACACACACACATGAGTATACATACACGAGTACCACAGCAATAGCAGTGTAACACAGGTGAGTTCTTCCGGTCTTTCCTGTCAGTTCTGGACAACACGTAGCACCTTCCGAAGGGGAGAACCCAAATGGTTGTTGTTATTTTGTTGTTGTAGGTGTTGTGAAAGAGCTAATATGTGCACTGCTCGTGAAGACTAGTAATCCAACGGGATGAGAATGTGATTAGTCCCGTAGCTTCCATGGACACGTATGTGCTCACATCAGAGGTGACTTGTTTAGTGGTACTGACCACATGTTTGAAGCATTGATGGCCAAGTGGATTAAGGCGTCTCGCAATTTTGGCGGGTTTCTAGGTAGGCTTGCTAATATATATATATATATATATATATACATACATATATATATATATATATATATATATATATATATATATATATACATATATATATATATATATATATATATATATATATATATATATATATACATACATATATATATATATATATATATATATATATATATATATATATATATATATATTTATATATATATATATATATATATATATATATATATATATATATATATATATATATATATATATATATATATATATATATATATATATATATATATATATATATGCAAAACAACCACTCTGAAAGAATAGAGAAATTCCAAGCGCTTTCGTGACTACTCACATTATCCTTGATAATGTGAGTAGTCACGAAATCGCTTGGAATTTCTCTATTCTTTCAGAGTGGTTGTTTTGCATATTCTGAAATCACCTGTTTACTGTGATCTTATTGCATATATATATATATATATATATATATATATATATATATATATATATATATATATATATATATATATATATATATATATATATATATATATATATATATATATATATATATATATATAATTGTGGTTGCACGGGTCGATTCATAGCGCCTGGCCCAGCCTCACACACTGTGTGTATGTATGTATATTATATCATTAAATATTCATCAGCATGGGAAGGATGAGTGATGCTGGGGGGATAGTGATGGGGAGAGGGGATATTGATGGGGAGGGGGATAGTGATGGGGAGAGAGGATAGTGATGGGGAGAGGGGACAGTGATGGGATAAGGGAGGATAGTGTTTGGGGTGAGGGTGGGGGGAGTGTGTGTGTGTGAGAGAGACGAGGGATCAGTGTTGAGGTGGTGCTGGTGTCGGCAGCTTCATCGTTGCTTCCAAGTGTAGCGTCAGGTAAGGTATCTTACGTGGGTCCTTGTAGTGTCAGGTAAGATATCTTACGTGGGTCCCTGTAGTGTCAGGTAAGATATCTTACATGGGTCCCTGTAGTGTCAGGTAAGATATCTGACGTGGGCCCCTGTAGTGTCAGGTAAGATATCTTACCTGGGTCCCTGTAGTGTCAGGTAAGATATCTTACCTGGGTCCCTGTAGTGTCAGGTAAGATATATTACGTGGGTCCCTGTAGTGTCAGGTAAGATATCTTACGTGGGTCCCTGTAGTGTCAGGTAAGAAATCTTACGTGGGTCCCTGTAGTGTCAGGTAAGATATCTGACGTGGGTCCCTGTAGTGTCAGGTAAGATATCTTACGTGGTTCCCTGTTTACCTGGAGTTTACCTGGAGAGAGTTCCGGGGGTCAACGCCCCCGCGGCCCGGTCTGTGACCAGGCCTCCTGGTGGATCAGAGCCTGATCAACCAGGCTGTTGCTGCTGGCTGCACGCAAACCAACGTACGAGCCACAGCCCGGCTGGTCAGGAACCGACTTTAGGTGCTTGTCCAGTGCCAGCTTGAAGACTGCCAGGGGTCTGTTGGTAATCCCCCTTATGTATGCTGGGAGGCAGTTGAACAGTCTCGGGCCCCTGACACTTATTGTATGGACTCTTAACGTGCTAGTGACACCCCTGCTTTTCATTGGGGGGATGTTGTATCGTCTGCCAAGTCTTTTGCTTTCGTAGTGAGTGATTTTCGTGTGCAAGTTCGGTACTAGTCCCTCTAGGATTTTCCAGGTGTATATAATCATGTATCTCTCCCGCCTGCGTTCCAGGGAATACAGGTTTAGGAACCTCAAGAGCTCCCAGTAATTGAGGTGTTTTATCTCCGTTATGCGCGCCGTGAAGGTTCTCTGTACATTTTCTAGGTCAGCAATTTCACCTGCCTAGAAAGGTGCTGTTAGTGTGCAGCAATATTCCAGCCTAGATAGAACAAGTGACCTGAAGAGTGTCATCATGGGCTTGGCCTCCCTAGTTTTGAAGGTTCTCATTATCCATCCTGTCATTTTTCTAGCAGATGCGATTGATACAATGTTATGGTCCTTGAAGGTGAGATCCTCCGACATGATCACTCCCAGGTCTTTGACGTTGGTGTTTCGCTCTATTTTGTGGCCAGAATTTGTTTTGTACTCTGATGAAGATTTAATTTCCTCCTGTTTACCATATCTGAGTAATTGAAATTTCTCATCGTTGAACTTCATATTGTTTTCTGCAGCCCACTGAAAGATTTGGTTGATGTCCGCCTGGAGCCTTGCAGTGTCTGCAATGGAAGACACTGTCATGCAGATTCGGGTGTCATCTGCAAAGGAAGACACGGTGCTGTGGCTAACATCCTTGTCTATGTCGGATGTGAGGATGAGGAACAAGATGGGAGCGAGTACTGTGCTTTGTGGAACAGAGCTTTTCACCGTAGCTGCCTCGGACTTTACTCTGTTGACGACTACTCTCTGTGTTCTGTTAGTGAGGAAATTATAGATCCATCGACCGACTTTTCCTGTTATTCCTTTAGCACGCATTTTGTGCGATATTACGCCATGGTCATACTTGTCGAAGGCTTTTGCAAACCATACCCCGGCCGGGATTGAACCCCCGGTCATAGAGTCTCAAAACTCCAGCCCGTCGCGTTAGCCACTAGACCAGCTAGCCACAATAAGATTCGTCCAACTAGGTATATTTCTACACCATAGGAAGGTTAGCACAGGCACCACTGTGACCACAAATGCAAGTTTTTACAGACGAATCTCCAGCTAGCGTGGCCGTGACGAACTCTAGCTCAAGTCCCTTCACTGCTGTCAACATGACTCACGAAATCGTAATGACACGATTGCAAACAAACCTTAAAGGGACCATGAAGGGACTTGAGCTAGAGTTCGTCACGGCCACGCTAGCTGGAGATTCGTCTGTAAAAATTTGCATTTGTGGTCACAGTGGTGCCTGTGCTAACCTTCCTATGGTGTAGAAATATACCTAGTTGGACGAATCTTATTGTGGCTAGCTGGTCTAGTGGCTAACGCGACGGGCTGGAGTTTTGAGACTCTATGACCGAGGGTTCAGTCCCGGCCGGGGTATGGTTTGTTTGCAATCGTACCATTACGATTTCGTGAGTCACCTTTTGCAAAGTCTGTATATATTACATCAGCATTCTTTTTGTCTTCTAGTGCATTTAGGACCTTGTCGTAGTGATCCAATAGTTGAGACAGACAGGAGCGACCTGTTCTAAACCCATGTTGCCCTGGGTTGTGTAACTGATGGGTTTCTAGATGGGGTGATCTTGCTTCTTCGGACCCTTTCAAAGATTTTTATGATATTGAATGTTAGTGCTATCGGTCTGTAGTTCTTTGCTGTTGCTTCATTGCCCCCTTTGTGGAGTGGGGCTATGTCTGTTGTTTTTAGTAACTGTGGGACGACCCTCGTGTCCATGCTCCCTCTCCATAGGATGGAAAAGGCTCGTGATAGGGGCTTCTTGCAGTTCTTGATGAACACGGAGTTCCATAATTCTGGCCCTCTGGCAGAGTGCATGGGCATGTCATTTATCGCCTGTTCGAAGTCATTTGGTGTCAGGATAACATCGGATAGGCTTGTGTTAACCAAATTTTGTGGCCCTCTCATAAAAAATTCATTTTGATCTTCGACTCTCAGTCTGGTTAGCGGCTTGCTAAAAACTGAGTCATATTGGGACTTGAGTAGCTGACTCATTTCCTTGCTGTCATCTGTGTAGGACCCATCTTGTTTAAGTAGGGTCCCAATACTGGACGTTGTTCTCGACTTTGATTTGGCATAGGAGAAGAAATACTTTGGGTTTCTTTCGATTTCGTTTATGGCATTTAGTTCTTCCCGCGATTCCTGACTCCTATAAGATTACTTTAACTTAAGTTCGATGCTTGCTATTTCTCTGACCAGTGTCTCCCTAAGCATTTCAGATATATTGACCTCTTTTAGCCGCTCTGTTATTCTTTTCCGTCGCCTGTAAAGGGAGCGCCTGTCTCTTTCTATTTTATATCTACTCCTCCTTTTTCATAGAGGAATAAGCCTTGTGCATACATCGAGTGCCACCAAGTTAATCTGTTCTAGGCATAAGTTGGGGTCTGTGTTGCTTAGTATATCTTCCCAGCTTATATCGGTTAGGACTTGGTTTACTTGGTCCCACTTTATGTTTTTGTTATTGAAGTTGAATTTGGTGAATGCTCCCTCGTGATTAGTCTCATTATGTCGGTCTGGGGCTCCATGCATACATGTCTGAACCTCAATTATGTTGTGATCTGAGTATATTGTTTTTGATATGGTGACATTTCTTATCAGATCATCATTGTTAGTGAAGATGAGGTCTAGTGTATTCTCCAGTCTAGTAGGCTCTATTATTTGCTGGTTTAAATTGAATTTTTTGCAGATATTTAACAGCTCGTGTGAGTGTGAGTTTTCATCAGAGCTGCCTCCTGGTGTTATTACTGCAACAATATTATTTGCTATATTCCTCCATTTTAGGTGCCTTAAGTTTAAATCCCCCATGAGCAAGATGTTGGGTGCAGGAGCTGGAAGATTTTCCAGACAGTGGTTAATTTTTAACAGCTGTTCCTGGAATTGCTGGGATGTTGCATCCGGAGGCTTGTAGACTACCACAATGACTAGGTTTTGGTTCTCGACCTTTACTGCTAAAACTTCCACTACATCATTTGAGGCATTAAGCAGTTCTGTGCAAACAAGTGACTCTGCAATGTACAGGGAAACCCCCCCCTTTTTTTTTGCCTGTTCACTCTGTCACATCTGTATAGGATGTAACCTGGGATCCATATTTCGTTGTCCAAGTGATCCTTTATGTGGGTCTCAGTGAAAGCCGCGAACATTGCCTTTGCCTCTACAAGCAGTCCACGGATGAAAGGTATTTTGTTGTTTGTTGCTGGCTTTAGACCCTGTATATGTGCAAAGAAGAATGTCATCGGACTGGTGGTATTGTTGGTACCGGGAGGGGGGATTTTTTTTCCGGCATTAGTATCTGTATCTGTATCTGTTGGTTTGGAGTGGAGGCCATCGACTGTGGTTCCACTCCAGGAATGACTGGATTTGGTGTAGTGTCAGGTAAGATATCTTACGTGGGTCCTTGTAGTGTCAGGTAAGATATCTTACGTGGGTCCCTGTAGTGTCAGGTAAGATATCTTACGTGGGACCCTGTAGTGTCAGGTAAGATATCTTACGTGGGTCCCTGTAGTGTCAGGTAAGATATCTTACGTGGGTCTCTGTAGTGTCAGGTAAGATACCTTACGTGGGTCCCTGTAGTGTCAGGTAAGATATCTTACGTGGGTCCCTGTAGTGTCAGGTAAGATATCTTACGTGGGTCCCTGTAGTGTCAGGTAAGATATCTTACGTGAGTCCCTGTAGTGTCAGGTAAGATATCTTACGTGGGTCCCTGTAGTGTCAGGTAAGACATCTTACGTAGGTCCCTGTAGTGTCAGGTAAGATATCTTACGTGGGTCCCTGTAGTGTTAGGTAAGATATCTTACGTGGGTCCCTGTAGTGTCAGGTAAGATTTCTTACGTGGGTCACTGTAGTATCAGGTAAGATATCTTACGTGGGTCCCTGTGGTGTCAGGTAAGATATCTTACGTGGGTCCCTGTAGTGTCAGGTAAGATATCTTACGTGGGTCCCTGTAGTGTCAGGTAAGATATCTTACCTGGGTCCCTGTAGTGTCAGGTAAGATATCTGACGTGGGCCCCTGTAGTGTTAGGTAAGATATCTTACCTGGGTCCCTGTAGTGTCAGGTAAGATATCTGACGTGGGCCCCTGTAGTGTTAGGTAAGATATCTTACGTGGGCCCCTGTAGTGTCAGGTAAGATATCTTACCTGGGTTCCTGTAGTGTCAAGTAAGATATCTTACGTGAGTTCCTGTAGTGTCAGGTAAGATATCTTACGTGGGTCCCTGTAGTGTCAGGTAAGATATCTTACGTAGGTCCCTGTAGTGTCAGGTAAGATATCTTACGTGGGTCCCTGTAGTGTCAGGTAAGATATCTTACGTAGGTCCCTGTAGTGTCAGGTAAGATATCTTACGTGGGTCCCTGTAGTGTCAGGTAAGATATCTTAAGTGGGTCCCTGTAGTGTCAGGTAAGATATCTTACGTAGGTCCCTGTAGTGTCAGGTAAGATATCTTACGTGGGTCCCTGTAGTGTCAGGTAAGATATCTTACGTGGGTCCCTGTAGTGTTAGGTAAGATATCTTACGTGGGTCCCTGTAGTGTCAGGTAAGATTTCTTACGTGGGTCCCTGTAGTGTCAGGTAAGATATCTTACGTGGGTCCCTGTAGTGTCAGGTAAGATATCTTACGTGGGTCCCTGTTTTGTCAGGTAAGATATCTTACGTCGGTCCCTGTAGTGTCACGTAAGATATCTTACCTTGGTCCCTGTAGTATCAGGTAAGATATTTTACATGGGTCTCTGTAGTATCAGGTAAGATATCTTACGTGGGTCCTTTTAGTGTCAGGTAAGATATCTTACGTGGGTACCTGTAGTATCAGGTAAGATATCTTACGTGGGTCCCTGTAGTGTCAGGTAAGATATCTTACGTGGGTCCCTGTAGTGTCAGGTAAGATATCTTGCGTGAGTCCCTGTAGTGTCAGGTAATACATCTTACCTGGGTCCCTGTAGTGTCAGGTAAGATATCTTACCTGGATCCCTGTAGTATCAGGTAAGATATCTTACGTGGGTCTCTGTAGTATCAGGTAAGATATCTTACGTGGGTCCCTGTAGTGTCAGGTACGATATCTTACGTGGGTCTCTGTAGTGTCAGGTAAGATATCTTACCTTGGTCCCTGTAGTATCAGGTAAGATATCTTACGTGGGTCCCTGTAGTATCAGGTAAGATATCTTACCTGGGTCCCTGTAGTTCCAGGTAAGATATCTTACCTGGATCCCTGTAGTATCAGGTAAGATATCTTACGTGGGTCCCTGTAGTATCAGGTAAGATATCTTACGTGGGTCCCTGTAGTGTCAGGTAAGATATCTTACGTTGGTCCCTGTACTGTAAGGTAAGATATCTTACGTGGGCCCCTGTAGTGTCAGGTAAGATATCTTACGTGGGTCCCTGTTTACCTGGAGTTTACCTGGAGAGAGTTCCGGGGGTCAACGCCCCCGCGGCCCGGTCTGTGACCAGGCCTCCTGGTGGATCAGAGCCTGATCAACCAGGCTGTTGCTGCTGGCTGCACGCAAACCAACGTACGAGCCACAGCCCGGCTGGTCAGGAACCGACTTTAGGTGCTTGTCCAGTGCCAGCTTGAAGACTGCCAGGGGTCTGTTGATAATCCCCCTTATGTATGCTGGGAGGCAGTTGAACAGTCTCAGGCCCCTGACACTTATTGTATGGTCTCTTAACGTGCTAGTGACACCCCTGCTTTTCATTGGGGGGATGTTGCATCGTCTGCCAAGTCTTTTGCTTTCGTAGTGAGTGATTTTCGTGTGCAAGTTCGGTACTAGTCCCTCTAGGATTTTCCAGGTGTATATAATCATGTATCTCTCCCGCCTGCGTTCCAGGGAATGCAGGTTCAGGAACCTCAAGCGCTCCCAGTAATTGAGGTGTTTTATCTCCGTTATGCGCGCCATGAAGGTTCTCTGTACATTTTCTAGGTCAGCAATTTCACCTGCCTTGAAAGGTGCTGTAAGTGTGCAGCAATATTCCAGCCTAGATAGAACAAGTGACCTGAAGAGTGTCATCATGGGCTTGGCCTCCCTAGTTTTGAAGGTTCTCATTATCCATCCTGTCATTTTTCTAGCAGATGCGATTGATACAATGTTATGGTCCTTGAAGGTGAGATCCTCCGACATGATCACTCCCAGGTCTTTGACGTTGGTGTTTCGCTCTATTTTGTGGCCAGAATTTGTTTTGTACTCTGATGAAGATTTAATTTCCTCCTGTTTACCATATCTGAGTAATTGAAATTTCTCATCGTTGAACTTCATATTGTTTTCTGCAGCCCACTGAAAGATTCGGTTGATGTCCGCCTGGAGCCTTGCAGTGTCTGCAATGGAAGACACTGTCATGCAGATTCGGGTGTCATCTGCAAAGGAAGACACGGTGCTGTGGCTGACATCCTTGTCTATGTCGGATATGAGGATGAGGAACAAGATGGGAGCGAGTACTGTGCCTTGTGGAACAGAGCTTTTCACCGTAGCTGCCTCGGACTTTACTCTGTTGACGACTACTCTCTGTGTTCTGTTAGTGAGGAAATTATAGATCCATCGACCGACTTTTCCTGTTATCCCTTTAGCACGCATTTTGTGCGCTATTACGCCATGGTCACACTTGTCGAAGGCTTTTGCATAGTCTGTATATATTACATCAGCATTCTTTTTATCTTGTAGTGCATTTAGGACCTTGTCGTAGTGATCCAATAGTTGAGACAGACAGGAGCGACCTGTTCTAAACCCATGTTGCCCTGGGTTGTGTAACTGATGGGTTTCTAGATGGGTGGTGATCTTGCTTCTTAGGACCCTTTCAAAGATTTTTATGATATGGGATGTTAGTGCTATCGGTCTGTAGTTCTTTGCTGTTGCTTTACTGCCCCCTTTGTGGAGTGGGGCTATGTCTGTTGTTTTTAGTAACTGTGGGACGACCCCAGTGTCCATGCTCCCTCTCCATAGGATGGAAAAGGCTCGTGATAGGGGCTTCTTGCAATTCTTGATGAACACGGAGTTCCATGAGTCTGGCCCTGGGGCAGAGTGCATGGGCATGTCATTTATCGCCTGTTCGAAGTCATTTGGCGTCAGGATAACATCGGATAGGCTTGTGTTAACCAAATTTTGTGGCCCTCTCATAAAAAATTCGTTTTGATCTTCGACTCTCAGTCTGGTTAGCGGCTTGCTAAAAACTGAGTCATATTGGGACTTGAGTAGCTCACTCATTTCCTTGCTGTCATCTGTGTAGGACCCATCTTGTTTAAGTAGGGGCCCAATACTGGATGTTGTTCTCGACTTTGATTTGGCATAGGAGAAGAAATACTTTGGGTTTCTTTCGATTTCATTTATGGCTTTTAGTTCTTCCCGCGATTCCTGACTCCTATAAGATTCCTTTAGCTTGAGTTCGATGCTTGCTATTTCTCTGACCAGTGTCTCCCTACGCATTTCAGATATATTGACCTCTTTTAGCCGCTCTGTTATTCTTTTCCGTCGCCTGTAAAGGGAGCGCCTGTCTCTTTCTATTTTACGTCTACTCCTCCTTTTTCTTAGAGGAATAAGCCTTGTGCATACATCGAGTGCCACCAAGTTAATCTGTTCTAGGCATACGTTGGGGTCTGTGTTGCTTAGTATATCTTCCCAGCTTATATCGGTTAGGACTTGGTTTACTTGGTCCCACTTTATGTTTTTGTTATTGAAGTTGAATTTGGTGAATGCTCCCTCGTGACTAGTCTCATTACGTCGGTCTGGGGCTCCACGCATATATGTCTGAACCTCAATTATGTTGTGATCTGAGTATATTGTTTTTGATATGGTGACATTTCTTATCAGATCATCATTGTTAGTGAAGATGAGGTCTAGTGTATTCTCCAGTCTAGTAGGCTCTATTATTTGCTGGTTTAAATTGAATTTTTTGCAGAGATTTAACAGCTCGTGTGAGTGTGAGTTTTCATCAGAGCTGCCTCCTGGTGTTATTACTGCAACAATATTATTTGCTATATTCCTCCATTTTAGGTGCCTTAAGTTTAAATCCCCCATGAGCAAGATGTTGGGTGCAGGAGCTGGAAGATTTTCCAGACAGTGGTCAATTTTTAACAGCTGTTCCTGGAATTGCTGGGATGTTGCATCCGGAGGCTTGTAGACTACCACAATGACTAGGTTTTGCTTCTCGACCTTTACTGCTAAAACTTCCACTACATCATTTGAGGCATTTAGCAGTTCTGTGCAAACAAGTGACTCTGCAATGTACAGGCCAACCCCCCCCCCTTTTGCCTGTTCACTCTGTCACATCTGTATAGGTTGTAACCTGGGATCCATATTTCGTTGTCCAAGTGATCCTTTATGTGGGTCTCAGTGAAAGCCGCGAACATTGCCTTTGCCTCTGCAAGCACTCCACGGATGAAAGGTATTTTGTTGTTTGTTGCTGGCTTTAGACCCTGTATATTTGCAAAGAAGAATGTCATCGGACTCGTGGTATTGTTGGTTCTGGGGGGGGATTTTTTTTCCGGCATTAGTATCTGTATCTGTTGGTTTGGAGTGGAGGCCATCGACTGTGGTTTCACTCCAGGAATGACTGGATTTGGTGTACGATTTCTGCCATTTCCTGCCAGTTTTTTTCCTTCCTGGCACTAAAAAACCTCTCCCTCTTGAGTGGCTGTGGCTACCCAGGTTTACCCATGGCCTGGATGTTTTGTATGTTTTTGTACCCTTTAGATGGTGTGCCTGGCAATTTAAGTTATAGCACAGTCTTTCCTGTATTGAAGAGGTACACATTTCAGGGTGAAAAAGCTTACAGGAAGGGAGTTTGCATTTTCCTGTTGTCATATGGGCATGGCATTTTCTAGGGTGGTCATAGTTGCACGTCCCGTCTGTTTTTCCAGATTTCCCATGTCTGCAGATACCAAGTGCATAGTATGTGCACAGGCTTGGTTTCCGTTTGCCTTGGGTTTCTGTGACTGTATTCCCTGTTGGTGCATGTTTCCCTGTCTTATTCCTATCCTCCCTAGCACCAACAATGGAGCTCCCACCAGTTGTTTTTGGTAATATATCCTCACTATAGCTAGTGGAGTCCTCTTGTTTGCTATTTCCTGTGGTATTTCTAGTTTGCAATATTGGTTTCATCTTATCTTTGACTACACTTATTTCCCCACTACGGCTCCTGTCCCCTATGAGGTCATTTATATGTATTCCTTCCTGCGTATAATTCCCGACTACCTGGACAAAATCTCCAGCTTCACCATTACTGTCTCCCAGGACAGCACCTCCAGCTTCACCATTACTGTCTCCCAGGACAGCACCTCCAGCTTCACCATTACTGTCTCCCAGGACAGCACCTCCAGCTTCATCATTACTGTCTCCCAGGACAGCACTATCAGCCTCACATTTACTGACTACCAGGACATCACCTCCAGCCTTACAGTTTCTGACTACATGGCCAGTATCAAGGGCAGCACCATTCAGCCCAGACTTTTTATGTTCCCATCTGTTGTAGAAAGCTTCCAGGTTGTCTATGAAAGCAGCTTTGATGTTGTCCTCTTTTAATACCCTTGTGATTTTAGTCCACAGATTTTCCTCATTTGGGCATACCCAAAAACACTTCCCTGTTTTAATACTGCTTGTAGCTAGTTCTTGGATATCTGCACAAGGGGCGTGACACCAATTTCCATAAAAATGACAATTTATCCATGTGGAAACCCGTTTGTTTGATTGACTGCAGACTATACAGAGCTTCATAATGATTTGAGTGGTTGATTTACTGTAATTCAACTAGCAACCTCTTGAATACTCTATTAATAACCTCCTTAAATGAAGCTCTAGCTATTTGTATTTCTATTTCTAACTAATTGGACAGCTTACCGTGTATGTTCCTGATTTATATTTATTGTTTGTGTTTGATAAGGGCGCCTACAACCCCATCCGTTTACAGTCTGCTTTATTGTCCAACGAAACCGTTTGAAATCAGTCAAGGGTTCGGACCATCAAGGGTTCGGACCAGTCGAGGGTTCGGACCAGTCGATCTGATCTGATCAGTGGGTCACTTATTTAAAACATACTGGTCGGTGATTTGGGCTAACACATGAAGGATCTACTTGAAATTATCTACCCGAGTAATATGTGATTTGATTGATACAAAAGTATAACTTGCGTGTTGAAGAGCCAGTGATTTCTGGCAGCTCCTACAGTGACGAACGGTCGAGCCTCAACCCTTGTTTATCAATCGCTGTATCTAGCTTTTCTAGTTTTTTTTCGTCTCCACCACAATAAATGCTATATTATCACTATAGTTGACTGGTGGAAATTTTGGAGAAAGGACGCTTTTTCTGTAGTAATAATTGCTTTTCGTTGTGTATATTGCGACCGCTGGTAACTACAGGTTATGAAATTCACAGTATACGTCTGGTATTTCAAGAAAAAAGAAACTAATGAAAGTCACTCCACTCCACTAAGTACCATTATAATACTGGTTAGTTGCTACTACAACACTGTATTCTGCTATTCACTGGCATCACTAGATTATATGCGAGTACACTAGCAAGCCAGGAAGATTATTAAAAACAGGTGACCTGTGGTAAGATTCTGGCGACTTCTATAATAATAATAATAATAATAATAATATCTTTATTTACTACAAGTACATGTACAAGGTATACAGTCCTAGCTGACAACAATGACATACTACTATATAGAAACTCCCTTGTTATGCTCTGCATTTCGGGCAAATTAGGTCAGTGTCCCGGGATGCGACCCACACCAGTCGACTAACACCCAGGTACCCATTTTACTGATGGGGAACATAGACAACAGGTGGAAAGAAACACGTCCAATGTTTCTACTCTGGCTGGGAATCGAACCCAGGCCCTCGCCGTGTGAAGCGAGAGCGTTAACCACCAGGCCACCAGAGCACCTGCCTCTATAGGCTTATCACTTCATTTACAAATTCACCTGTTTTCAAATGACACTTTAGCCTTTATCATCTATATACTAGGTAGCCACTGTAGTATACACTATACACTATGTATACACAATGTTATCAGGGAGACTTTCTTTCCTCTGACAAAGAAAAGTTCTATTATTATTATTTTGCACACGGAACACAGGCCTATGATTCCCTTCTGGCAGTAAACTCTGCTAGGTAGTGCCTGTAGTGTCAGGTAAGATATCTTACGTGGGTCCCTGTAGTGTCAGGTAAGATATCTTACGTGTGTCCCTGTATATCTGGAGTATACCTGGAGGCGGTTTCGGGGGTCAACGTCCCCACGGTCCGGTCTGTGACCAGGTATCGTGGTGGATGAAGTCTTGTTCAACCAAGCTGTTACTGTTGGCTGCATGTAAACGGACGAAAGAAGCACAGCTCGGCAGGTCAGGTACTGACTTTAGGTGCCCGTCCAGTGTCTTCTTGAAGACAGCCAGGGGTCTATTGATAATCCCCCTTATGCATGCTGGGAGGCAGTTGAACAGTCTTGGGCTCCTGACACTTATTGTGTTGCATCGTCTGAGAGTCTTTTGCTTTTACAGGGAGTGATTTTCATGTGCAAGTTTGGTACTAATCCCTTTAGGATTTTCCAAGTGTATATAATCATGTATCTCTCCCGCCTGCGTTCTAGGGAGTACAGGTTGAGGAACTTTAAGCATTCCCAGTAATTGAATTGTTTTATCTCCGTTATGCGCGCCGTGAAGGTTCTCTGTACATTTTCTATGTCAGCAATTTCACCTGCCTTGAAAGGTGCTGTTAGTGTTCAGCAATATTCCAACCTACATAGAATAAGCGACCTGAAGAGTGTCATCATGGGCTTGGCAGCCCTAATTTTGAAGGTTCTCATTATCGATCCTGTTATTTTTCAAGGAGATGCGATTGATACCATGTTATGGTCTTTGAAGTTGAGATATTCTCACATGATCACTCCCGGGACTTTGACATTAGTTTCTCGCTCTATTGTGTGGCTGCAATTTGTTTTATATTCCGATGAAGTTTTAATTTCCGTATGTTTTCCATATCGGAGTAATTGAAATTTCTCATCATTAAATTTCATATTGTTTTCTGCTGCCCATTTAAAGATTTGGTTGATGTCCGCCTGGAGTCTTGCAGTGTCTTCAAAGGAGGACACTGTCATGCAAATTCGGGTGTCATCTGCAAAGGAAGACACGGTGCTGTGGCTTATATCCCTGTCTATGTCAGATATGAGGATGAGGAGCAAGATAGGAGCGAGTACTGTGCCTTGCAGAACGAAGCTTCTTATTGTAGCTGCCTAAGACTTTACTCTGTTGACTATTACTCTTTGTGCTCTGTTTGTTAGGAAATTATAGATCCATCTACCAACTTTTCCTGTTATTCCTTTATCACGCATTTTGTTCGCTATTACACCATGGTCACACTTGTCAAAGGCTGTTGCAAAGTCTGTGTTGGAGACTGAGACACTTATGCACCATGTGTGTCTCAATCTCCATACGTGTCTCAATCTCCAACTTGTCGGTTTTTAAAACCATTCATCACACACACAGTCTGTGTATACTACATCTGTATTCTGTAAAGTAAAAGGCAGTAGACAGTGATAAAGAATATGATATTGTTTATTTGGATTTCAGTAAAGCCTTCGATAGAGTACCTCACAAGTGGCATCTCATGGTATAGGAGGTAAAGTTCTAGTATAGAGGTATGGCTTACCAATAGAAAGCAGTTTCCATTAATTGGTTAAATCTGAATGGGGACCTTGATGAAGGAATTTCAAGTGACATGAGCAAATTTGTTGATGATACAAAAATAGGCCGTGCGATTCATTCTGAGGAAGATACCAGTGAACTCCAGGAGGACTTGGATAAATTAATGTCTTGGTCTGAAAAGTGGCAAATGAAGTTCAGTGTGGACAAGTGTAAAGTACTAGTCCTTGGTAATGAAAATAACCCTCGATGTTATAAACTGCGTGAGGTAGAGCTTGATCATACAGAATGTGAAAAGATTTGGAAGACATGGTAAGCAGAACTCTAAAGCCAAGACAACAGTGCCTTAGCGTGCGCAACAAGGCTAAGAGGATTACTAGGATTTATTTCAAGAAGTATAAGTAACAGAAGTCCAAAAGTTATTTTACAGCTCTATACATCACTAGTGAGGCCTCATTTAGATTATGCTGCTCAGTTTTGATCTTCTTACTACAGGATGGATATAGACTCATTGGAAAACATACAGAGAAGAATCACTAAAATGATTTACTCAGTTAAGAATCTCCTTTATGAAGATAAACTTAAATCCTTGAATCTTCACTCTCTGGAGAGACGTAGAATGAGGAGAGATATCATCGAGGTGTATAAGTGATGATGGGCATAAACAAAGGTGATATTAATAAAATATTGAGGATATTAAACCAGTTAAGAACCAGAAATAACGGATTTAAGCTAGATGAATTTAGATTTAGAAAAGAAATAGGTAAGTACTGGTTTTCTAACTGAGTTGTGGATGCGTGGAACAATCTTCCGAGTAGGGTGATAGAGGCTAGGACCTTGGGTAGCTTCAAAAAGAGACCGGACAAATATATGAGTGAGAGGGGCTGGGTTTGATTGGTGTTGTGGATACGGGAGTAACTTCTTGGACAGCTTTGAGCAGTGGTAGTTTTGCTAAGGACCTGCTTTGTATGGGCCGGCAGGCCTTCTGCAGTGTTCCTCCATTCTTATGATCTTATGAGAGAGAGAGGCTTGGTGGACACCTAGAGAGGTAACAGCGTTCCTCACAAAAGACTGGGACGGAAACTCGAGGAGCAAGCAGAAGTGAGTCAAAAAGTTCCATATGGGAACGAGACAAAGTGTAATTGTCCGAGATATCGGACTGGGAAAATGCAACAAGCGGGGTTCTGCAAGGATCGGCTTTGAGACCGGTACTGTTTTCTGGTAAATGTGAATAATATACGAGAGTGATATAAATTAATGAGAATAAAAAAAAAGATGCAGGCAAGGAAAAACTACAAGTGAATCCGGATAAACTGCAAAATTCCTCAGACAAGTGGCTATTGGAATCTAAGTCCAGCTATGAAAATTGAGGAATGCGTAAGAAGACCGAAAACTGAATATATACATGGGACACAAGGCTGCAAGCATTATTCAGGGAGTGAGCATAGTGCCGAGCATATCACCGGTGAATACTCATCTAGGAAATGAAAGCAGTATTCAGAAACCTCAAGTCTTTCACGTCGGCATCTTAGAATATCCTTGATAAGCATGGAACCTTCCTAAAAAAAAAGTAAGTTAAGAAACTGAAGAAAATGCAGATGTATGCAACGAGATAAGTCCCAGAGTCAAGGGAGATGAACTAAGAGGGACTGAAGGAGCTAAGATTCTAACACTTGATCAGGTATGTTGGGGAAAAATCTTACCCCGGAAATGCTGAAATATATTCTGATCGTCCTTGCCGCGGCCAGGTAGTGAGACTGGAAAATTGTTGCTACCGGACGCAGTTCCCATTTAGCGTGCATGGAGGAATAAAAGTAGACTCACGGGCAACACACTAAGATTGTGTTCGCTAGATCATCACTGAATATTTAATGTCTTTATGCTTCTATTACTACTGTTTTAATATCTTTCCTTCATCTTTCTAGCACCTGGCACATATGCCTTGGCTGATGCTATCTCATTCTAGTTGGAGTCGTTCCCTTGAAGAGATGTTCCTGGACTGTTACTCATTTCTGCAAAGTTCCAAGCTCCTGATGGGTTGATTGCAACACTAAAGGTCCAGAGCTATTATTATATATATATATATATATATATATATATATATATATATATATATATATATATATATATATATATATATATATATGTATATATATATATATGTATATATATATATATATATATATATATATATATATATATATATATATATATATATATATATATATATATATAATATATATGTGCGTGTGTGTGTGTGTGTGTGTGTGTGTGTGTGTGTGTGTGTGTGTGTGTGTGTACTCACTTAGTTGTACTCACCTAGTTGAGGTTGCGGGGGTCGAGTCCGAGCTCCTGGCCCCGCCTCTTCACTGATCGCTACTAGGTCACTCTCCCTGAGCCGTGAGCTTTATCATACCTCTGCTTAAAGCTATGTATGGATCCTGCCTCCACTACATCGCTTCCCAAACTATTCCACTTACTGACTACTCTGTGGCTGAAGAAATACTTCCTAACATCCCTGTGATTCATCTGTGTCTTCAGCTTCCAACTGTGTCCCCTTGTTACTGTGTCCAATCTCTGGAACATCCTGTCTTTGTCCACCTTGTCAATTCCTCTCAGTATTTTGTATGTCGTTATCATGTCCCCCCTATCTCTCCTGTCCTCCAGTGTCGTCAGGTTGATTTCCCTTAACCTCTCCTCGTAGGACATACCTCTTAGCTCTGGGACTAGTCTTGTTGCGAACCTTTGCACTTTCTCTAGTTTCTTCACGTGCTTGGCTAGGTGTGGGTTCCAAACTGGTGCCGCATACTCCAATATGGGCCTAACGTACACGGTGTACAGGGTCCTGAACGATTCCTTATTAAGATGTCGGAATGCTGTTCTGAGGTTTGCTAGGCGCCCATATGCTGCAGCAGTTATTTGGTTGATGTGCGCTTCAGGAGATGTGCCTGGTGTTATACTCACCCCAAGATCTTTTTCCTTGAGTGAGGTTTGTAGTCTCTGACCCCCTAGACTGTACTCCGTCTGCGGCCTTCTTTGCCCTTCCCCGATCTTCATGACTTTGCACTTGGTGGGATTGAACTCCAGGAGCCAATTGCTGGACCAGGTCTGCAGCCTGTCCAGATCCCTTTGTAGTTCTGCCTGGTCTTCGATCGAGTGAATTCTTCTCATCAACTTCACGTCATCTGCAAACAGGGACACCTCAGAGTCTATTCCTTCCGTCATGTCGTTCACAAATACCAGAAACAGCACTGGTCCTAGGACTGACCCCTGCGGGACCCCGCTGGTCACAGGTGCCCACTCTGACACCTCGCCACGTACCATGACTCGCTGCTGTCTTCCTGACAAGTATTCCCTGATCCATTGTAGTGCCTTCCCTGTTATCCCTGCTTGGTCCTCCAGTTTTTGCAACAATCTCTTGTGTGGAACTGTGTCAAACGCGTTCTTGCAGTCCAAGAAAATGCAATCCACCCACCCCTCTCTCTCTTGTCTTACTGCTGTCACCATGTCATAGAACTCCAGTAGGTTTGTGACAAAGGATTTCCCGTCCCTGAAACCATGTTGGCTGCTGTTGATGAGATCGTTCCTTTCTAGGTGTTCCACCACTCTTCTCCTGATAATCTTCTCCATGATTTTGAATACTATACATGTCAGTGACACTGGTCTGTAGTTTAATGCTTCATGTCTGTCTCCTTTTTTAAAGATTGGGACTACATTTGCTGTCTTCCATGCCTCAGGCAATCTCCCTGTTTCGATAGATGTTTGAATATTGTTGTTAGGGGTACACATAGCGCCTCTGCTCCCTCTCTCAATACCCATGGGGAGATATTGTCTGGCCCCATTGCCTTTGAGGTATCTAGCTCACTCAGAAGCCTCTTCACTTCTTCCTCGGTTGTGTGCACTGTGTCCAGCACTTGGTGGTGTGCCCCACCTCTCCGTCTTTCTGGAGTCCCTTCTGTCTCCTCTGTGAACATTTCTTTGAATCTCTTGTTGAGTTCTTCACATACTTCACGGTCATTTCTTGTTGTCTCTCCTCCTTCCTTCCTTAGCCTGATTACCTGGTCCTTGACTGTTGCTTTCCTCCTGATGTGGCTGTACAACAGTTTCGGGTCAGATTTGGCTTTCGCTGTGTGTGTGTGTGTGTGTGTGTGTGTGTGTGTGTGTGTGTGTGTGTGTGTGTGTGTGTGTGTGTGTAGAGTTATTATTGAAAGAATTAAGAGTAAGACGGAGAATAGGATAGCAGATGAACAAGGAGGCTTTAGGAAAGGTAGGGGGTGTGTGGACCAGGTGTTTATAGTGAAACATATAAGTGAAAAGTATTTAGATAAGGCTAAAGAGGTTTTTGTGGCATTTATGGGTTTGGAAAAGGCGTATGACAGGGTGGATAGGGGGGCAATGTGGTAGATGTTGCAGGTGTATGGTATAGGAGGTAGGTTACTGAAAGCAGTGAAGAGTTTTTACGAGGATAGTGAGGCTCAAGTTAGAGTATGTAGGAAAGAGGGAGATTATTTCCCAGTAAAAGTAGGCCTTAGATAAGGATGTGTGATGTCACTATGGTTCTTTAATATATTTATAGATGGGGTTGAAAGAGAAGTAAATGCGAGGGTCTTGGCAAGAGGCGTGGAGTTAAAAGATAAAGAATCACACATAAAGTGGGAGTTGTCACAGTTGCTCTTTGCTGATGACACTGTGCTCTTGGGAGATTCTGAAGAGAAGTTGCAGAGGTTGGTGGATGAATTTGGTAGGGTATGTAAAAGAAGAAAATTAAAAGTGAATACAGGAAAGAGTAAGGTTATGAGGATAACAAAAAGATTAGGTGATGAAAGATTGGATATCAGACTGGAGGGAGAGAGTATGGAGGAGGTGAATGTATTCAGATATTTGGGAGTGGACGTGTCAGCGGATGGGTCTATGAAAGATGAGGTGAATCATAAAATTGATGAGGGGAAAAGGGTGAGTGGTGCACTTAGGAGTCTGTGGAGACAAAGAACTTTGTCCTTGGAGGCAGAGGGGAATGTATGAGAGTATAGTTTTACCAACGCTTTTATATAGGTGTGAAGCATGGGTGATGAATGTTGCAGCGAGAAGAAGGCTGGAGGCAGTGGAGATGTCATGTCTGAGGGCAATGTGTGGTGTGAATATAATGCAGAGAATTCGTAGTTTGGAAGTTAGGAGGAGGTGCGGGATTGCCAAAACTGTTGTCCAGAGGGCTGAGGAAGGGTTGTTGAGGTGGTTCGGACATGTAGAGAGAATGAAGTGAAACAGAATGACTTCAAGAGTGTATCAGTCTGTAGTGGAAGGAAGGCGGGGTAGGGGTCGGCCTAGGAAACGTTGGAGGGAGGAGGGTAAAGGAGATTTTGTGTGCGAGGGGCTTGGACTTCCAGCGGGCATGCGTGAGCATGTTTGATAGGAGTGGATGGAGACAAATGGTTTTTAATACTTGACGTGCTGTTGGAGTGTGAGCAAAGTAACATTTATGAAGGGATTCAGGGAAACCGGCAGGCCGGACTTGAGTCCTGGAGATGGGAAGTACAGTGCCTGCACTCTGAAGGAGGGGTGTTAATGTTGCAGTTTAAAAACTGTAGTGTAAAGCACCCTTCTGGCAAGACAGTGATGGAGTGAATGATGGTGAAAGTTTTTCTTTTTCGGGCCACCCTGCCTTGGTGGGAATCGGCCAGTGTGTTAATAAAAAAAATAAATAATAATAAAATATATATGCAATAAGATCACAGTAAACAGGTGATTTCAGAATATGCAAAACAACCACTGTGAAAGAATAGTAAAACTCCAAGCGCTTTCGTGACTACTCACATTATCCAGGAACAATAAAATAATGCAACAAAGGAAGGCATATAAAGGGGCTAGACCACACCTCACCATCACATCCCACAACAAAGCAACACCTGACGCGCGACGACACGTAACTCATAAGAAAGAGAACACTGTAGCAGGCCCACTGGCCCAACTAGACAGGTCCTTCACGGCAACCCACAAACTATTCTACCCAAGAATTAAGATTTATTATTTATCCAATGTATTATTAAATTCTTCCCAAATTCTATTAATTATAAATGGATCTAATTTATATAAACCAAAGGAAATATTCATATTATTTTCAAAACTGCTTTTTATGAAACAAGATTCAATTACATTCCTGTTGATCATGGACTTGCTTGATACAACTTTCTCAGCTTTTTTGAAAATCAATTGGATGGTTAAAATCTCTCACATGAATAAAAAGAACATTGGAATCTTGTCCAGTTCTAATGCTATATTTATGTTGTTTTAATCTTAGTTTGAGACTTTTACCAGTTTAACCGTAACAAACTTTATCGCAAATTTTACAAGGAATCTTATAGACACTAAGAACAGGTGAAAGAGGATTTCCCATTGCCATACCAAACTTCTGAGTGTAAAACTTATCATTACATACAAATTTTGCATCAACAATGCAAAGTTTAATAAGTTTAATGATAGTAGGAAATGGCAATGGTAAATCATAATTAACGAGTTCTTCAGATAAGAAACTTAATAAATCATCAACAGCAACTTTTATTTTGGAGTGAAATCAATTCTTCATCCATCATTCCTGTTTCGTCATTGCTGATATCTAAGAATGGACTGATCACCCAGTCTGGTACTTTAAGCAAAAAGGATCCTGAAATATGTCAGACATGTCTCTATGTAGCTCATTCAAGTGAACACTTGAAGGTCATCGTCTGGTATGCTCTTCTTCAACTGAGAGAGGCTCGGAAATTGGAAAAGCTCACGACGGGTTATGTTACGTCTGAATAGCTGTAACCTGGACAGAAAAGTGGAAAGGGCTGATTTGACTTTGATAAAATTAACTTAATTTTCTTGCAATTGCAAATTATCTTCGTTGAACTTTGTAAATACATCTGACAAATAAGTAATGTCATGCTTTATGTTTCTTGGTTCATCACATAGAACGGAACTGGAGTCTTGGATGAGTTCAACAACTGTTTTAAAAAGTGAATGGAAACGTGTCAGGAAATTTCTCTTTGACAGCCGTCTAAATTATGTGTGTGCAACAACATACGTTCAAAATCTTCGTCATTCTCAGTGTAGAGCTGTTGAAACAGTCGGGGATTGAGAGCATGTGCCATGATTTTATTTACTTCTGTGATAACAGTGCTTAATGATTTGTGAAGTTAACTACTTATGTTTTGACATCCCTCCTTCAATACCACTCAATCATATCTTTATTATATTATACTTTCAAATGATAACTTGCAGTGTGTATAAACCTAGAACCTTTACCCCTGCAGACGAGAAAATCTGATCATCACCGGTACCCGCGGCGTTTACTGTCTGATCTGGCTGACGTGTAGCGCGTCCAAACATTTGTACTTTTAACTCCGACTTCGGACCCCAAAATAAATCAAGACTATACTTTCATGCATAACGTTATGTTAATTTTATTCTTTGTAAACAATTTGTGTCAAGTGTTCATGACTTAAATTCTGTGATATTATGTAAAACAAATGATCCCTTAGTTCTGATGCCTCCCCCTTTTTTCCTCAACCCCACCCCCCTCCAGGGCGGGATCACTGACCTAGACGGTTGAGCGTCAGACTGTCACTTCACGGTTTGAGCTCCTCGTCTTCCCTTCCGTTTATTCATCGACAGTTGGTTATTACAACTTAATTTGAACAGGGCGACCCGAGAAAGAAGAAACACTTTCACCAACACTCACTCCATCACTGTCTTGCCAGTGGTGCATCGAAATTACAGTTCAGATGATCCTCCAAACTGCAACAACCCCCCCCCTCCCACCCCTCCTTCAGAGTGCAGGCACTGTTCTTCCAACCCTTCAGGACTCAAGTCCCGTTAACAGGTTTCCCTGGATCCCTTCCTAAATCCTACCTTGCTCACACTCTATATCCACTTGAAGTCATAAAAAAAAACACTTGCCTCTACTCATTCCTATCTAACACACTTACACACGCCTGTTGAATGTCCAACGTTTCCAACCATGCCGGGGACTGAACCACGAATACTTAATATGAGGCGAATGTGCTGCCAACCGAACCACGGGACACCGTATACATACTCATTGTTTCTCTCTTTCAGGGTTACGAAATGGCAGTGAGAGAGGTATTACTGAGCTCTGGGCACCGCATGCCCCTCCTGGGTCTCGGCTGTTGGCAGGTAAGTGCCAGATCCGTGAGTCTGTGAGATCTGTTTACTACTAGGTGACCTGGGATACCTGTTGTCCTTGGTCACCTAGCACCTACTCACTTGGGCTCCAACGGCTGTAACCTCCGAGTCACAGGTAACTTGCATCTGTATATTCTTCCTAATTAGCCGTGGCTAAGGTTGTAATAATATATCTTTGAAGGAATTCGGATAAATAGATCAACCAGACTTGAGGTCTGTGAGTGGAAAGTACAATACCAATGCCAACATTTAGAGGATGAATGGGGTTGTTGCGGTTCTGTAGATGGGAGTGCCAGTACTCTGAAGGAGAGGTAAGGATGCTGTGGTTCTGGTTGTGGGAAGTACAGTGCCAACACTCTGAAGGATGAGTGAAGATGTTGTGATTCAGAGAGCCAGCACTCCGAAGGATGAGTAGGGATATTGTGGTTCTGGCGGTGGGAAACAGTGTCAACACTGAAGGCCGGATGGGGTGATCGTGGTTCTGGAGATGGGAAGCACAATACCAACACTGAACGACGGGGGGAGGGGAGAGAGGTCGTGGTCCTGGAGGCTCTGAAGGACGGGTGGAAAGCTACAGCATTGGAGGATCATTTTGATCGTGAAATCCGCGTACTTCTAGGAAGACAGCTGAGGGATGAGTGCTCTGAAATGTCTTAGTGTTCTTTAATGCCAGTGCATTAAAAAATCGAAGACAGGACGAAATGGATTACATAATAAAATCCGAATTAAGAAGAAAGACTGAAGACACGAAGCAATTATTGGAAGAAAGGTGACATAATAACTCTCAATAAGTTCAAGGGACGCTATTAGAAAACAAAGAGGGAGAGTTTCTTGGAATTAAAAAACATAATCTTTGAAAAGAAAGAAGCTCCACAGGCAAGAGCACCTGCAAACACAAGAGGTCTAAAATGAACACTAGGGATGTAAATCCCTGGTAGGTTCCCACATTTACTACAATACGTCAAGTGACCTTAGCTACAGAAGAATATTTCATCCTGGGAAAAACCACGAATCATGGTGACCAGATCACCCCATGACTAGGTTCTCTGCAGCACCAGGATAGGCTGAAGGCCGTCTTCAACACTACAATATTACGAGAGGTTTCAACTTCAGGCGAGTTCGCCTGAAATACGAAGTATTTCTCTCAGTAAAAATTGGAACAATTCACTTGTTAAAGTCACTGAAGCAAGAACAGTTCTCAGTCTTACAGCATAACTCCTGCAACATAGCACAAACAATGAGAATATTTTATAATCTTTATCTTCGTGGCAACTTCTCGGTACCAAGGACAGGCGGTGTGGCCTTCACATCTTCACTGGCGAATACAAAGCAGATCCCTGGATGCACAGGTCCCTTCTCTCTCCCAAACAACAAGAACTTTTGTAAAAGAATCACAAAGGCTTTTGTGTAAAAAAAAAAGTCAAAATACATTACGAAAATATTTAGCACCAGCGTGCTGAACACGGGATATATGATGACAACTACAGTTTTATTTTTGTTAATTTCTGATGACAACCTGTCTTTCACATCACTACGCTATTTTTTTACGAGATTTACAACGTAAATTACGTAACGCTTCCTATTTTCTATGTTTTAAGTTGGACTTGGCTAGATTATGTTAGGTTAGGTTAAAATTATATTGCTTTAGGCTTTATTATGTTAAGTTAGGTTAGGGATGACTAAGAAATGTTGAAATATGAACGATCATTGGATGTGCCAGAGTTGTTGACATTCAAGCCATGAAATCCTAGCCCAGTTTCATTTGTATTATTTTTATTCTTTTCTTGACTCTTCACTTCAAATACATACCTCTAAATTCTCTTTCAATTAATTATTTTTTTTAATATGACCTCTATATTCATTAATTTGGATAACCCACACAGGTTATGAAGGCAGTTATTCACCAGCAGAATATAAAACTATCAACCGTAATATATCATCCCTCCATTCCTCTCGGACCCGGATCTTACACCTGTCGCGCATTTCACTAAAATTTGTACGTAATTTTAAATAACGATCATACCCGCATAGATATAAACACCGTGAGGTGTATGTCTTAAAGTATTGTTGCTGGTGGTGAACAGGGTAAGTAAGTTTACTTAGATACAGGTACACATAAGTAGAATTGAAGAACTAGATACTTGTGTAACATTTAGGAATCTACATTGAGGAAATGTTGCAATAGTGTTTAATTCTTCAACGTGTCGGTTTTCTAAACCATTTACATTATAACTGTAGTTTGCAAAAATTTAGGTGACTACAAATTATCGTACATAGTGACATATGTGTAAATTACCTACCAGGATAACCCAAAAAAAGGTCTGACGAAGTGACTTATTTCAACTAGGGTGGCTACACTGCAGCCTTAGTAACCCTCGTCTAATAGTGGATAGGCTTGAAAGCCAATTATCCAGTCAATTAGCCTGCACCTGCATTAACATATTACTGTAGTTGCCTGATAAGTTGCCTGGCTCCCTGATGATGCCTGACATAGTGAAGTGTACAAGGAAACACTTGTCCTGATCACCCACGTCGCTGCGCCAACTGATACTCAAGTCAGTCAGTCATTTCTGATGCTGATAAAATAGACACATGTGCAACACTTGGGTATCATTATTGAGGAAACGTTTCGCCACACAGTGGCTTCATCAGTCCATACAAAGGAGAATGGTGAAGAACAGGAGGAGTTTGAGATAATCTACATTCCTGTCAGACACAGAAACATCTTGGGACCTTAATACAGGGAATTCTTCACTTGCCTAACCTAATGACACGATTGAAAACAAGCCATACCACGGGTGGGGTTTGAACCCGCGGTCAGTCTCAAAACTCCAGACCGTCGCGTTAGCCACTGGGTCAGCTAGTTTCAATAAGATTCGTTCAACTAGGTATATTTCTACACCATAGGAAGGTTAGCATAGGCACCACTGTGTGTGTCTATAATGTTAGTAATAGTGATGATTGTAATATAAGTGGTGGTGAAGAGTGTGATGAGGGCAATGGTGTCTATAATGTTAGTAATAGTGATGAGCGTAATATAAGTGGTGGTGAAGAGTGTAATGAGGGCAGTTGTGTCTATGATGTTAGTAATAGTGATGACTGTAATATAAGTGGTGGTGAAGAGTGTGATGAGGGCAGTGGTGTCTATAATGTTAGTAATAGTGATGACTGTAATATAAGTGGTGGTGAAGAGTGTGATGAGGGCAGTGGTGTCTATAATGTTAGTAATAGTGATGAGCGTAATGTAAGTGGTGGTGCAGAGTGTGATGAGGTTAACCACTTTGACATTAATGTTGAATACAATACTGTTGATAAATGTAATGAACACAGTGTTGGTAGTGGTGTTGGTGATGACAGTTATAGTGATGCTTGTAATGTTAGTGGAGGAGGGAATGTGAGTAGTGGTGTCACCTATCATACATTCACACATGAACAGCGTCGCGCTCTGAGTTAGTAAGACTCCCCACGAGGCCTTACAACTGGAAGTGCACTTAAAAACTCATGGACCAGGGTAACACTGTTGACATTGATAAGGTCTGTTATTTATATGAAAATTTTTTTCATTATGCTGAGAAACTCAACAAGATCCCAGGACTACTATAATGGATCTAAACTCGTATAAACTTTCTATATTAAGCTGGAATATTGCATCACTTAGAAAAAGACTTCCTGACCTTCATCATAAAGTAACCTCTGAACCCATTGATGTTGTGTGTCTACAAGAGTACAGAGTCCCTGAAAAATCCCAGCCCTCTAAATTACCATCATTTGTTGCATATAACCTCAAATCTACTAATTCTTGTGTTCTATATATTAAAAAATCACTTCCCCATCAACTTCTTGCACATAAGAAAACAGAGGGGCTACAGTATCACGGAGTTAGGATTTATATAGGGAACTCTGCTCTCAACATATTTAACTTGTATGCTCCTGCTGATAAGTTTAATTACTTGGAGCTCCCAACTTGTGCTCATTCTGAACCTACTCTTTTTATTGGCGATTAAAATGCGAGACACAAAAGCATTGGAAACTCACAGTTTGGTAATCGTAATGGTAATCAACTGTTGTCACTCTTAAACAGTCATGATAATGTGTAAATTGTAGGTGACCTTGAACCCACACATATCTATGGAGGCATCCTTGATCTGTGTCTTGGCTTCAACATTACTTCTGCCAGCTGTGAGTCTTCCATTGTAACAGATATAGCGTCTGATCATTTCCCTAGGCTAACCTCACTAGATATTGGTAATCCTTCTTGGTGGGATTTTCAAACGGAAACGTTTTAATGTTCCCACTGATCAGCATGATGACTTTGTTGCACATGTGACTGACTGGTATAATTCCTATGAGTGTTCCTCTGTAGAGACCTTTAACAATGACCTTGTGAGCAGTATTCAGAACTACTTAGAACTGCCACCGAAACATCTTGGTACTCTAAACCCAACAAACTTCCATAATAATCATACCTCCTTCAAAAGCCATACTTATTACACTGATTCTAAACTTCGTACACTGAAACGTACTGCTCGCAGACTAGGCCTAGCCTATAGAAAACATCGTACCCCTGGAATGCTGAGGCTCTTCCAAACTGCCCTTGCTGCTGCCAGAGAGCGTATGACAGAGCTGCGGCAAACAGACTGGGAAAAATGTGTCAACGGTCTTAATGCTCACACCCCACTTAGCCGGGCATGGAGGGACATAAATAGATTTAAGGGTAACAGAACTGGGCAGATCGCGCACCCTCATCCCTTACATAGGGCGAATGAGTTAGTCAGTGCTTGGGCTGCTACATCTAGCTATGACAATCTTCCCAGTACTACACAGGAAAAATTAAATGACAAATATGATGCAAGGGAGAGACTTGTTTGCTTTATGCTCAGCAAGGAAGATGACTGCAACATTCCTTTCACTAATTATGAACTTGATGCAGCACTAACTAAGGGCAACTCCACGTCGCCTGGTGAGGATGGTATTACTTACAACATACTCAGATTGCTGTGTCGAGTACCAAGTAATCCATTACTTGAATTATATAACATGAGCTATGTAACTGGGGAGCTCCCTCAATCTTGGACCAACAGCCTCATCATTCCAATTCCTAAGCCCAATCAACAAAATGCATTTCGCCCAATATCTCTTACTAGCTGCTTGTGTAAAACATTTGAGAGAATGATTCTTAATCGTCTCATGTACAGAATCAAATAATTTTTGTCTCCCTGGTTACATGGTTTCATGCATGGAAGGAGTTAGTTTAATATCTTTATTATGCACCCCATACCCATCCTGTGGGCGGTAGTCACCCCATACCCATCCTGTGGGCGGTAGTCAAAAGATTACAAAGATACATAATGGGTCCGGGGACTGGACCCCAAAGTTATGATAGCTGAACTAGTTACAAAGGTAATGAACTCCAGGTAGATCTGGTCATAATCATGGCAAGTTACAAAGGTAATGAATCAGCCTCACTCCTATACATGGTTACAGTCATGAACAAATTACAAACTAATGAACCACTGATACGTCCACACCTGGTCACAATTGTAATGAGTTATAAATACAAGTATTAAGTGGGTCATACACCCACACTAGCGCGCGCGCACACACATACACACACAAGGGCGCACACACAGACATATGCAAACGAGCGTACAAATATATGCATACACACAAGCACGCACACCCACACGCACAGTTCGCCAGATCCAATTGCATGATGGGTCTCTTCTAGAATATGTAAGCAGATACAGGTATCTAGGCTTTGAGGTTCCACTACTTGGACCTGTTGTAACAAGACTTTGTCGCCAATACAAAGAACGACTAAGAGCACTTAGAGTTGTGGCAGGGCTTCACCCCAGGTATGGTGCTAGTGTTAAAATTGTGAAAATGATGTATCTTGCTTATATTAGACCATTGGTTGATTATGCAGCGCCACTACTTGCTCTTGAGTCTGACTGGAAGCTTGGAGGGCTGGAAAAACTGCAGAACGAAGCAATGAGGATCATTTTAGAATGCCCTCGTACTGCCAAAATTTTAAATATGCGGAAAGAACTTGATATTCCAAGCATCAAAGATCGTGTTACTGAAAGAAATATCCTTATTGGGGTTAATATGTTCAGGCAAGCCCATTCAAACCCCTGCACAGAAGCCCTCCAAACTTTCCTCAGCACTGGTGAACACTCCAAATGGATCGAAAAAACTGGAACCGACCTCCGCATGAATCAGTTACATGATCTATGTCAAGTAAGGCAACAGCGGCACTTCTCCGCTCCATGGGATATTACCCCATTCCAAACTACCATTCCTCCATTTCCCCCCAAACTACTTCTTAAATCACAACCAAAACTTCGCCTTGAAGCCAAACATGAGGCCTTAAGCTGTATTGATAATTTAGTCACACAGCACACACTCTCGCAAATTATTTACGTTGATGGTTCTGTTCACCAATCCACTGGTGCAGCTGGTAGTGCTGCTGTTGTCGGACAGAGTGATGGCTCTCTTAAAGAATTTGGAGCACGCATCAATAATTGGGCCTCTACCCTTCAGACAGAACTGTTTGCCATACTCCTTGCACTGAAATGCATCTATGTATCTAAGATTGACAGTTTAATTGTAACTGATTCTCTGTCATCCATAAATGCTCTCAACTCATTAAGTATAAATTGTGGCATGCTTGTGTCAGAAGCCAGACATAGGTATGGTAAGATTGTGGACAATGGAGTCAGAGTGCACATGCTGTGGATTCCATCTCACATTGGTCTTCGGATGCATGATAGAACTGATAAATTGGCTAAGCTGTATGCTTTCAAAGAGGGAGTAGATTACAATCTTGGCTTGTCATGTAGTAGTTTGAGAACAATAATACGAAAAGAACTTCAACTGAATTTTATTGACTTAAGACTCAGGGAGACTGACACCAGTCAGTCCATCTATCATCATTCTATCATGCAGGAGGAGCCACATGTCTATGGTGCATCCAACAAGATAAGCAGACTCTTGGATGTCACTACTGCCCGGCTCCGGCTGGGTTACAAGTATCTTTGGCAGGTTAAATCACCGCCACCAGATGTAGACCAAACGAAATGTAAACCTTGCCAGATGGACTATTGTCACACCCTGCGTCATTATGTAGTGGAGTGCGATAAAATTAATGAATTTAGAAACAACTCACTCAGAAGTGTTCAAGAAATGGCAAAGTATTTTATCCACAGTGGTACATTACAGACCATTCTGGAGAAATACCATGACTTTGCTAGCTGTAAATAAAGCATTACCACATGTGTGCGTGTGTGTGTGTGTGTGTGTGTGTGTGTGTGTGTGTGTGTGTGTGTGTGTGTGTGTGTGTGTGTGTGTGTGTGTGTGTGTGTGTGTGTGTATGTGTGTGTGTGTGTGTGTGTGTGTGTGTGTGTGTGTACTCACCTATTTGTACTCACCTATTTGTGGTTGCAGGGGTCGATTCATAGCTCCTGGCCCCACCACTTCACTGATTGCTACTAGGTCCTCTCTCTCCCTGCTCCAAGAGCTTTATCATACCTCGCCTTAAAACTATGTATGGTTCCCGCCTCCACTACTTCACTTTCTAGGCTATTCCACAGCTTGACTACTCTATGACTGAAGAAATACTTCCTAACATCCCTGTGATTCATCTGTGTCTTAAACTTCCAACTGTGTCCCCTTGTTACTGTGTCCAATCTCTGGAACATCCTGTCTTTGTCCACCTTGTCAATTCCTCTCAGTATTTTGTATGTCGTTATCATGTCCCCCTATCTCTCCTGTCCTCCAGTGTCGTCAGGTTGATTTCCCTTAACCTCTCCTCGTAGGACATACCTCTTAGCTCTGGGACTAGTCTTGTTGCAAACCTTTGCACTTTCTCTAGTTTCTTTAGGTGCTTGGCTAGGTGTGGGTTCCAAACTGGTGCCGCATACTCCAATATGGGCCTAACGTACACGGTGTACAGGGTCCTGAACGATTCCTTATTAAGATGTCGGAATGCTGTTCTGAGGTTTGCTAGGCGCCCATATGCTGCAGCAGTTATTTGGTTGATGTGCGCATCAAGTGAGGTTTGTAGTCTCTAGCCCCCTAGACTGTACTCCGTCTGCGGTCTTCTTTGCCCTTCCCCAATCTTCATGACTTTGCACTTGGTGGGATTGAACTCCAGGAGCCAATTGCTGGACCAGGTCTGCAGCCTGTCCAGATCCCTGTGTGTGTGTGTGTGTGTGTGTGTGTGTGTGTGTGTGTGTGTGTGTGTGTGTGTGTGTGTGTGTGTGTGTGTGTGTGTGTGTGTGTGTGTGTGCGTGTGTGCGTGTGTGTCTGTGTGTGAGTGTGTGTGTGTGTGTGTGTGTGTGTGTGTGTGTGTGTGTGTGTGTGTGTGTGTGTGTGTACTCACCTATTTGTGGTTGCAGGGGTCGAGTCCTAGCTTCTGGCCCCGCCTCTTCACCGGTTGCTACTAGGCCCTCTCTCTCCCCGCTCCATGAGCTTTATCAAACCTCGTCTTAAAACTGTGTATGGTTCCTGCCTCCACTACGTCATTTTCTAGGCTATTCCACTGCCTTACAACTCTATGACTGAAGAAATACTTCCTACTATCTCTCTGACTCATTTGTATCTTCAACTTCCAATTGTGGCCTCTTGTTTCTGTGTCCCCTCCCTGGAACATCCTGTCTTTGTCCACCTTGTCTATTCCACGCAGTATTTTATATGTCGTTATCATGTCTCCCCTGACCCTCCTGTCCTCCAGTGTCGTCAGGCCGATTTCCCTTAATCTTTCTTCATAGGACATTCCCCTTAGCTCTGGAACTAACCTTGTCGCAAACCTTTGTACTTTCTCTAGTTTCTTGACGTGCTTTATCAAGTGCGGGTTCCAAACAGGTGCTGCATACTCCAGTATGGGCCTGACATACACGGTGTACAGTGCCTTGAATGATTCCTTACTAAGGTATCGGAATGCTGTTCTCAGGTTTGCCAGGCGCCCATATGCTGCAGCAGTTATCTGATTGATGTGTGCTTCCGGAGACATGCTCGGTGTTATACTCACCCCAAGATCTTTCTCCTTGAGTGAGGTTTGCAGTCTTTGGCCACCTAGCCTATACTCTGTCTGTGGTCTTCTGTGCCCTTCCCCTATCTTCATGACTTTGCATTTGGCAGGATTAAATTCGAGAAGCCATTTGCTGGACCAGGTGTCCAGTCTGTCCAGGTCTCTTTGAAGTCCTGCCTGGTCCTCATCAGATTTAATTCTCCTCATTAACTTCACATCATCTGCAAACAGGGACACTTCTGAGTCTAACCCTTCCGTCATGTCGTTCACATATACCAAAAATAGCACTGGTCCTATGACCGACCCCTGTGGGACCCCGCTCGTCACAGGTGCCCACTGTGATACATCATTACGTACCATGACTCGTTGTTGCCTCCCTGTCAGGTATTCTCTGATCCATTGCAGTGCCCTTCCTGTTATATGCGCCTGATGCTCTAGCTTCTGCACTAATCTCTTGTGAGGAACTGTGTCAAAGGCCTTCTTGCAGTCCAAGAAGATGCAATCAACCCACCCCTCTCTCTCTTGTCTTACTTCTGTTATTTTATCATAAAACTCCAGAAGGTTTGTGACACAGGATTTGCCTTCCGTGAATCCGTGCTGGTTGGCATTTATACTCCTGTTCCGTTCCAGGTGCTCCACCACTCTCCTCCTGATAATCTTCTCCATAATTTTGCATACTATACACGTCAATGACACAGGTCTATCTGCTCCCTCTCTAAGGACCCATGGGGAGATGTTGTCCGGTCCCATTGCCTTTGAGGTATCGATGTCCCTTAGCAGTTTCTTCACCTCCTCCTCATCTGTATGTATGTCGTCCAACACTTGTTGGTGTATTCCTTGCTGGTGTTCCCATCTGGTCTGTCCCCCCAGAGTCCTTCCTGTCTCTACTGTAAATACTTCCTTAAATCTCGTGTTGAGCTCCTCACATACCTCTTGATCGTTTCTTGTGAGTTCTCCACCTTCTTTTCTCAGCTTTATCACCTGGTCCTTGACTGTTGACTTCCTCCTAATGTGGCTATACAGCAGTTTCGGGTCAGATTTGACTTTCGATGCTATGTCGTTTTCATACTGTCGCTGGGCCTCCCTCCTTATCTGTGCATACTCGTTTCTGGCTCTTCTACTAATCTCCTTGTTTTCCTGGGTCCTATGCCTCCTGTACCTTTTCCATTCTCTGTTGCACTTAGTTTTTGCCTCCCTACACCTTCGGGTAAACCAAGGACTCGTTTTGGTCTTCCTATTATTTCTGTTTCCCTTGGGAACAAAACTTTCCTCTGCCTCCTTGCACTTTGTTGCCACATATTCCATCATCTCGTTTACTGATTTTCCTACCATTTCTCTGTCCCACTGAACCTCCTGCAGGAAGTTTCTCATACCTGTGTAGTCCCCCCTTTTATAGTTTGGCCTGTCCCCTTCAGCTCCTGTTACCTTCTCCACTTGTAACTCTACTATATAGTCAAAACTCAGAACCACATGATCGCTAGCTCCAAGGGGCCTCTCGTAAGTGATATCCTCAATGTCTGAACTGCTCAGGGTGAACACAAGATCCAGTCTTGCTGGCTCATCCTCCCCTCTCTCTCTGGTTGTGTCCCTGACATGTTGATGCATGAGGTTTTCAAGTACCACATCCATCATCTTGGCTCTCCATGTTTCGGGACCCCCATGTGGCTCCTGGTTTTCCCAGTCGATCTCCCTGTGGTTGAAATCGCCCATTACCAGTAACTTTGCTCTGCTCGAGTGAGCTCTTCTTGCCACCTCAGCCAGTGTGTCCACCATCACCCTGTTGTTTTCTTCGTACTCCTCTCTTGGCCTCCTGCAGTTCTGTGGTGGGTTATACATCACTCCAATGACTACTTTATGTTCTCCGGACTGAATTGTACCTACAATGTAGTCTCTTTCTCCAATCATGTCCATGCCTTCCATTTCCTCAAATCCCCATTGGTGTTTTATGAGCAGTGCAACCCCTCCTCCCCCTCTACTCCTTCTATCTTTCCTCAGGATCTGGTATCCTGTTGGGAAGATTGTGTCTGTTATTGTCTCAGCGAGTTTTGTTTCTGTGACTGCTATGATGTCTGGGGATTTTTCACTGATTCTTTCATTCCACTCCTCATGTTTATTCGTTATTCCATCCGCGTTTGTGTGTGTGTGTGCGTGTGTGCGTGTGTGTGTGTGTGTGTGTGTGTGTGTGTGTGTGTGTGTGTGTGTGTGTGTGTGTGTGTGTGTGTGTGTGTGTGACTCAACAATCAACATTTGCACCAATAACTCACTACAGTTGTGACCGGGTGTGGAAGTGTGAATTGCTCATTATTCTATAATTTGTTCATGATTGTAGCCATGTATAAACGTAAGTAACCATTCTTACAGGATTCATTACCTTTGTAACTTGTGAGTTCATTACCTTTGTAACTTGTGAGTTCATTACCTTTGTACCTAGTTCAGCCATCCAAACTTTGGGGGTCCAGTCCCTGGACCCATTACGTACCTCTGTAATCTGTAAATACCTTTGTAACTTGTCATGTTTGTGACTAGACGTACCTGGACTTCATTACCTTTGTAAATTGTGAGTTCATTACCTTTGTAAATTGTGAGTTCATTACCTTTTTAAATTGTAAGTTCATTACCTTTGTAAATTGTAAGTTCATTACCTTTGTAAATTGTAAGTTCATTACCTTTGTAAATTGTGAGTTCATTACCTTTGTAAATTGTGAGTTCATTACCTCTGTAACTAGTTCAGCTATCATAACTTTGGAGTCCAGTCCCTGGACCCATTATGTACCTTTGTAATCTTTTGACTACCGCCCACAGGATGGGTATGGGGTGACTACCGCCCACAGGATGGGTATGGGGTGACTACCGCCCACAGGATGGGTATGGGGGGACTACCGCCCACAGGATGGGTATGGGGTGACTACCGCCCACAGGATGGGTATGGGGTGACTACCACCCACAGGATGGGTATGGGGTGACTACCGCCCACAGGATGGGTATGGGGTGACTACCGCCCACAGGATGGGTATGGGGTGACTACCGCCCACAGGATGGGTATGGGGTGACTACCGCCCACAGGATGGGTATGGAGTGACTACCGCCCACAGGATGGGTATGGGGTGACTACCGCCCACAGGATGGGTATGGGGTGACTACCGCCCACAGGATGGGTATGGGGTGACTACCGCCCACAGGATGGGTATGGGGTGACTACCGCCCACAGGATGGGTATGGGGTGACTACCGCCCACAGGATGGGTATGGGGTGACTACCGCCCACAGGATGGGTATGGGGTGACTACCGCCCACAAGATGGGTATGGGGTGACTACCGCCCACAGGATGGGTATGGGGTGACTACCGCCCACAGGAAGGGTATGGGGTGACTACCGCCCACAGGATGGGTATGGGGTGACTACCGCCAACAAGATGGGTATGGGGTGACTACCGCCCACAGGATGGGTATGGGGTGACTACCGCCCACAAGATGGGTATGGGGTGACTACCGCCCACAGGATGGGTATGGGGTGACTACCGCCCACAGGATGGTTATGGGGTGACTACCGCCCACAGGATGGGTATGGGGTGACTACCGCCCACAAGATGGGTATGGGGTGACTACCGCCCACAGGATGGGTATGGGGTGACTACCGCCCACAGGATGGGTATGGGGTGACTACCGCCCACAGGATGGGTATGGAGTGACTACCGCCCACAGGATGGGTATGGTGTGACTACCGCCCACAGGATGGGTATGGGGTGACTACCGCCCACAGGATGGGTATGGGGTGACTACCGCCCACAGGATGGGTATGGGGTGACTACCGCCCACAGGATGGGTATGGGGTGACTACCGCCCACAGGATGGGTATAGGGTGACTACTGCCCACAGGATGGGTATGGACTACCGCCCACAGGATGGGTATGGGGTGACTACCGCCCACTGGATGGGTATGGAGTGACTACCGCCCTCAGGATGGGTATGGAGTGACTACCGCCCACAGGATGGGTATGGAGTGACTACCGCCCTCAGGATGGGTATGGAGTGACTACCGCCCTCAGGATGGGTATGGGGTGACTACCGCCCACAGGATGGGTATGGAGTGACTACCGCCCACAGGATGGGTATGGGGTGACTACCGCCCACAGGATGGGTATGGAGTGACTACCGCCCACAGGATGGGTATGGGGTGACTACCGCCCACAGGATGGGTATAGGGTGACTACCGCCCACAGGATGGGTATGGACTACCGCCCACAGAATGGGTATGGGGTGACTACCGCCCACAGGATGGGTATGGAGTGACTACCGCCCACAGGATGGGTATGGGGTGACTACCGCCCACAGGATGGGTATGGAGTGACTACCGCCCACAGGATGGGTATGGGGTGACTACCGCCCACAGGATGGGTATGGGGTGACTACCGCCCACAGGATGGGTATGGAGTGACTACCGCCCTCAGGATGGGTATGGGGCGCATAATAACCATATTAAACTTAAACTGTGTCCACAAATGCAAGTTTTACAGACGAATCTCCAGCTAGCGTGGCCTTGACGAACTCTAGCTCATGTCCCTTCAAAGCCGTCAACATGACTCACGAAATCATAATGACACGATTGCAAACAAATCATACCCCGGGTGGGGTTTGAACCCGGGGTCAGAGAGTCTCAAAACTCCAGACCGTCGCGTTAGCCACTGGGCCAGCTAGCTTCAATAAGATTCATTCGTGGTATGGTTTGTTTGCAATCGTGTCATTATGATTTCGTGAGTCATGTTCGTAGGGCAGGAACACCCTTTTGTTAATCCATGCTGAGATTCATGAATCAATTTATGTCTTTTAAGATGGCTACGAATGGCCTCGGTAACTATAGATTCCATCAATTTTCCCACTCTGGAGGTTAGGCTTATTGGTGTGTAGTTTGAACCAAGGACCTGTCTGTCGACTGCTTCGTAGACTGGTATCATCATAGTTGCCATTTTCTACTTACCTAGTATTATGCCAGTTCGTAGAGATATGTTGAAAAGGCTAGCCAAAGGTTTCTGAGGTCACAGACCGCTGCCCGGTCTGTGACCAGGCCTCACGGTGGATCAGGGCCTGATCAACCAGGCTGTTACTACTGGCCGCACACAAGCCGACGTATGAGCCACAGCCCAGCTGGTCAGGTACTGACTTTAGGCGCCTGTTCAGCACCTTCTTGAAGATATCCAGGGGTCTGTTGGTAAATCCCCTTATGTATGCTGGGAGGTAGTTGGGCCCCTGATACTTACTGTGTTTTAGCGTACTCGTGGCACCCCTGCTTTTCACTGGGGGGGGATGTTGCATCTCCTGCCAAGTCTTTCGCTTTCATAGGGACTGATTTTCTTGTGCAGGTTTTGGATTAGTCCCTCTAGGATTTTTCAGGTGTATATTATGTATTTTTCTCGCCTGCGTTCCAGGGAGTACAAGTCAGGGAACTACAATTGTTCCCAGTAATTTACGTGCTGTATCGTACATATACGTGCAGTGAAACTTCTCTGTACATTCTCTAGATTCACAATGTGTCCTGCCTTGAAAGAGACCGTTAGTGTACAGAAATATTCCAGCTTAGAGAGAACAAACGACCTCAAGAGAATCATCATGGTAATAGATACCAACAAATTGGTCACAGAAGTGATCAAGGCCCCAGGACCGAAACGTTTTCTAATAAATATGCCTTAGTGTTTTCTCACGTGTCTTTCTAAACCACTGACTGACCCGTTTGACACTACAGTCCATATACCCGGTGGTTTCAACTTTCCAGGTGTGTTGGCCAGCTGTGTGCTGCCCTGGTTAATAGGTGTTTCAAGCCCATCGACTACACCAGGAGCCATTAAGACTTCACATAACCTTTTCACCACCAGACAAAAATACTTTAATCCCATCAAAAGGGAATAAAATGACCTCTCAGTATTTGTGACCTGATGTCTTCCGTACCTGGCATCTCTTCCTTGTAAATAGAATTAATTTTTCCTGTAGGTTACAAAGTTTGGTCCAGGACCAGGCTTTCTGGTTGCTGGCTTGATCGATCAGACTGTTGGAACGTGTCCTTTGTTGGGATGACAAACTTGCTAGTGAGTGAAGCATTCCCTCACATAATATTCTAGTGTTGCACACGTGACCTCATTAAACTCGGTCAGTGACCTCATTAAACTCGGTCAGTGTACATGTATAAGATTGATAATTAAACGCATTTCCAACACCTGGGTATGTTTATTGCAATAACGTTTCACCACACAGTGGCTTCAACAGTTCAGTACAAAGAAGAATAGTGAAAATCAGAAGGAGACTGAGGTAATCAGTCTCTCATCCTGGAGTCGATATAATCAGTCCATCAGAGAACTTTTACCGTACGCATAAATAAGATAAAACACCTAAACTACTGGGAACGGTTGAAATCCCTTGATATGTATTCCTTGGAATGCAGGCGAGAAAGATACATGATAATATACACTTGGAAAATCCTAGAGGGACTAGTCCCAAATTTGCACACGAAAATCACTCCCTACGAAAGCAAAAATCTCGGCAGGAAATGCAACATCCCCCTCTAATGGAAAGTAGGGGTGCCACGAGTACGCTAAGAGACAACACAGAAAATGTCAGGGGCCCAAGACTATTCAACTGTCTCCCAGCATATATAAGGGGGGTTACAAATAGACCTCTGGCTGTCTTCAAGAAAGCGCTGGACAGGCACCTAAAGTATGTCGGTCTGCATGCGGCCAGCAGTAACAGCCTGGTTGAGCAGACCCTGATCCATCAGGAGGCCTGGTCACAGATCAGGCAGCGGGGGCGTTGATCCTCAAAACCCTCTCCAGGTATACTCCAGGTATCGACTGATTACATCGACTCCAGACTGAGGGACTGATGACCTCAATTTCCTTCTTATCTTCACTGTTCTTATTTGTATTGGACTGATGAAGTCACTGTGTGATGAAACGTTTCCATACTAAAGATACCCAAGTGTTGCATATATGTCTAATTTATCAGCTTGTTGGTTCTGTGAACCATTCATCAACACTACGAGGTTGATGTAACCGCTGGTTCACGTACCTGTCATCCGTGTAAACTTAGTGTAATAATAATCCTGGAAATTCACAAGTCTACAGATATTCGTAGATATTGAGCAATGTGGTAAAATAATTCTCGTCACACCTGCACTTGAAGGTCGTCTCAGACCTCTTACATCAATAATTCAAACAAGAATCCAGATTAGCGTAGTTAATGAGGCTTGTTTTGGTCTCCGAGTGGTCCGAGAAGGCTATCCCTACATCCGCTTAGCCCAGCCCTCTCTACTTAACGCATGCTAGCAAAATGAATGCTACAGAGTGTTGTGTAAGTTCCTAACGAAGTTAAATATCAACATAGAAGATTTGAAATTAATAAGATGACGCCTTCACTAATTTTTTTATTATTATTCTTAACACATTGGCCGTTTCCCACAAGGCAGGGTGGCCCAAAAAAAGAAAAACTTTCATCATCATTCACTCCATCACTGTCTTGCCAGAGGCGTGCTTACACTACAGTTATAAAACTGCAACATTAACACCCCTCTTTCAGAGTACAGACACTGTACTTCCCATCTCAGGACTCAAGTCCGGCCTGCAGGTTTCATAAGAACATAAGAAAGAAGGAACACTGCAGCAGGCCTACTGACCCATGCGAAGCAGGTCCATGTCCCTTCCCCGGATTATCCCAATGACCCACCTAGTCAGATCACTTCCACTTAAGGAAGGAGCAAGGCATTAGACCTAGTAGCACAAGCTAGCCAGGTCCAGCTCACACCCACCCACATCCACTCATGTATTTATCTAACCTATTTTTAAAATTACACAATGTTTTAGCCTCTATAACTGTACTCGGGAGTTTGTTCCACTCATCCACATCTCTGTTACCAAACCAGTGCTTTCCTATATCCTTCCTGAATCTGAATTTTTCCAACTTGAAACCATCGCTGCGAGTCCTGTCTTGGCTGGATATTTCCAGCACGCTATTTACATCCCCTTTATTTATTCCTATTTTCCATTTATACACCTCGATCATATCCCCCCTAATTCTACGCCTTTCGAGAGAGTGCAGATTCAGGGCCCTCAGTCTGTCCTCACAGGAAAGATTTCTGATACATGGGATCAACTTTGTCATTCTCCTCTGTACGTTTTCCAGAGCATTTATATCCATTCTGTAATACAGTGACCAGAACTGCGCAGCATAGTCTAAATGAGGCCTAACCAAGGATATATAGAGTTGAAGAACAACCTAATTCCCTGAATCCCATCATAAATGTTATCTTGCTCATACTCCAACAGCACTCAAGTCCTAAAAACCATTTGTTTCCATCCACTCCTATGAAATGCGCTCACGCATGCTTGCTGGAAGTCCAAGCCCCTCGCTTACAAAACCTCCTTTATTCAACTTTTCTTAGGCCTACCCCTACCCAGCCTTCCCTCCACTACAGATTTATACACTCTCGAAGTCTTTCTGTTTCGTTCCATTCTCTCTGCATGTCTGAACCACCTCAATAACCCTTCCTGAGCCCACTGGATAATAGTTTCGGTAACTTGACTCACGAAATCGTAATGACACGATTGCAAACAAACCATACCATGGACTTTTGAGACTCTCTGATCGCGGGTTCTATCCCAGTCCGTGGTATGGTTAGTTTTGGTAAACCCACACCTCCTCCTAATTTCCAAACTACGAATTCTCTGCATTACATTCACACCACACATTGCCCTCAGACATGACATCTCCACTGCCTCCAGCCTTCTCCTCGCTGCAACATTCATCACCCATGCTTCACACCCATATAAGAGTGTTGGTATAACTATACTATCATAAATTACCCTCTATGCTTTCACGGACAAAGTTCTTTGTCTCCACAGACTCCTAAGTGCACTTCTCATCCTTATTCCCTCATCAGTTCTATGATTCACCTCATCCTTCATAAGCCCATCTGCTGACACGTCCACTCATAAATATCTGAATACATTCACCTCCTCCATACTCTCTCCCTCCAATCTGATATCCATTCTTTCATCACCTATTTTTTTTTTTGTTATTCTCATCACCTTATTCCTGTATTCGCTTTTAATTTTCTTCTTTTACATACCCTACCAAACTCATCAACCAACTTCTGCAACTTCTCTTCTGAATCTCCCAAAAGCACAGTGTCACCAGCAAAGAGCAGCTGTGACAACTCCCACTTTGTGTAGATTCTTTATCTTTTAACCCCACGCTTCTTGCCAAGACCCTAGCATTCACTTCTCTTACAATCCCATCTATAAATATATTGAACAACCATGGTGACATCACACATCCTTGTCTAAGGCCTACTTTTACTGGGAAATAATCTCCCTCTCTCCTACATACTCTAACCTGAGCCTCACTATCCTCGTAAAAACTCTTCACTGTTTTCAGCAACCTACCTCCTACACCATACACCTGCAACATCTGCCACATTGTTACCCTATCTACCCTGTCATACGCCTTTTCCAAATCCATAAATGCCACGGAAACCTCTTTAGCCTTATCTAAATACTGTTCACCTATATTTTTCACTGTAAACACCTGGTCTACACACCCCCTACCTTTCCTAAAGCCTCCTTGTTCATCTGCTATCCTACTCTCCATCTTACTCTTAATTCTTTCAATAATAACTCTACCATACACTTTACCAGGTATACTCAACAGACTTATTCCCCTATAATTTTTGCACTCTCTTGTGTCCCCTTTGCCTTTATACAAAGGAACTATGCGTGCTCTCTGCCAATCCCTAGGTACCTTACCCTCTTCCATACATTTATTAAATAATAGCACCAACCACTCCAAAATTATATCCCCACCTGCTTTTAACATTTCTATCTTTATCCCATCAATCCCGGCTGCCTTACCCCCTTTCATTTTACCTAATGCCTCACGAACTTCCCCCACACTCACAACTGGCTCCTCCTCACTCCTACAAGATGTTATTCCTCCTTGCCCTATACACGAAATCACAGCTTCCCTATCTTCATCAACATTTAACAATTCCTCAAAATATTCCCTCCATCTTCCCAATACCTCTAACTCTCCATTTAAAAACTTTCCTCTCCTATTTTTAACTGTTAAATCCATTTGCTCCCCAGGCTTCCTCAGCTTATTAATCTCACTCCTAAACTTTTTTATTTTCAACAAAATTTGTTGATAGCATCTCACCCTCTCTCGCATTTGCTCTCTTGTTACATTGCTTCACCACTCCCTTAACATCTCTTTTCCTCTCCATATACTCTTCCCTCCTTGCACCACTTCTACTTTGTAAAAACCTCTCACTTGCTAACTTTTTCTACCAATCGCTCTTCTTCCCTCCCGCACCCACTTTCCTGTAACCACAAACTTCTGCTGAACACTATAATAATACTACATTCTTAAACCTACCCCATATATCTTCGACTCCATTGCCTATACTCTCACTAGCCCATCTATCCTCCAATAGTTGTTTACATCTTACTTTAACTGCCTCCTCTTTTAGTTTAAAAACCTTCAACTCTCTCTTACTTGCTGCTTCTATTTTCCATGTATCTCATCTACCTTTTACTCTCACTGTAGCTACAACTAAAAAACGATCTTATATCTGTGGCCCCTCTATAAGCAAACACTTCCTGAAGTCTACCCAACAGTTTTTTATCGACCAATACGTAGTCTAACAAATTATCAATTACACCCTACATCATATCTTGTATACTTATTTATCCTATTTTTCTTAAAATATGTTTTACCTATAACTATACCCCCTTTCTATATATGGAAACTAATACTCCACTTCATTGAAAAATCGCAAAATATCACATACATAGGTCAAAACTAATTCAAAATTTCCGCAAAGTAAGATTCACCAGCACTTTAATGCTAAGATAAGAACATAGGGATGGAGGAATATGTTGAAAAATGGTGTACAAAACCGACAGGTTGTTGATTAAGACACAAGTGCAACAGTTAGGTATCTATATTGTTGAAACGTTTCTTCAGTCGAGTACAGGAAAGTTGATAGAGGTAAAAGAGACGTGAAGACGATGTAATCAGTCTATCACCCTTGAAGTTTTGAGGTGGTCAGTCCCTCAGTCTGGAGAAGAGTATTGTTCAACTCCATATTGTTTCAGACTATGGAACAATACTCTTCTCCAGACTGAGGGACTGACCACCTCAAAACTTCAAGGGTGATGGACTGATTACATCGTCTTCACGTCTCTTTTGCTTCTAGCAACTTTTCTGTACTCGACTGAAGAAGCCTACTGTGTAGGCGAAACGTTTCGAAATAAATATACGTATCTCTCGCCCAGGTAGATCTGTTTGTGACTTGATAAAGCCAACTGCGTGGGCGAAACGTTGTCAATAAAAGATCACATTATACTGCACCGTAGATGCTACAAGTGTCAGCGCTGGGGTCACATTGCTTGGAAATGCCCAGCTAAGTCACACTGGTGTGCAGTGTGTGCCAAGGCCCATCCTTCTCACCAGTGCTATAATATGATCAAGAAACACCAGACCGTTGCATTAGAATGTATCAATTGTAAGACTCCAGGAGTCACAGCTGCTAATGCTGACTGCAGAGCGAAAGCTGCTCACATCGCCAGCCGCAGGGCTCCCGCCTCACCCATCACCCCCCATGATGAGGCAGTAGGCCTACCAGATACTTCATGTCTGAATACTGACCCATGCCTGATTTCAGACAATATGGTTGAGCAGGTCACTCTGGGAGTACATCAACAGAGCACGATCACGTCTGCTATCAACACTAGTAATGCTGCTGGTGTTGACACTACCTGTCTGGCTGAGTCAGCTGTCAGTCAGCCACCTGGCTCAGCTGACGGGGACTTCATACTTCCTGATGACGCTAGTCTTGCTGGGGTGGTACACAACATGCAGCTGCGCATAACAGTACTGGAGAAGCAACAATGGTGTTTGAAACAACAACTTGAGCACCACGAGGAAAAACTTACAGAGGTTGCAAATGAGTACATCAACCCACAGATTGTCAGCCATTATGAAAATGAGTGTGGTGATAATGAACAAACTGATGATTGCAGTGGTGTTAATAACAAAAATGATGAATCTGATAGTGGTGTTTACAATCACAGTGAAGATGATAAGGGCAGTGAAGACCATCATGATAGTCAAATTGATGAGTGTAATTTATTGATAGATACTGAGTGTGGAGATGACCCGGTTGTTGATAATGGTGTATGTATCACTGGTCATAATGATGAGGGAAGTGATACATGTGATGATAGTGATGAGTGTAATAAAAGTGGAGAGGTGAGTACAAGGGATAGTGTCACCTTCCTCACATTCACAGACAAAGAACGCCGTGACCTCTGTAAACAAAGAGTCCCAGAAGGTCTCCATAATGGAAGTGCACTTAAGAGACTCATGGATAAGGATAATACTGATGATATTGATATTGATATTGATTATGTCTGTTTGCTGTTTAGTAAGTTTTTTTCATTTTGCTGAGAAATTGAATTCTATCCCTGGACTTTTATAATGGAACCAAACTCGTATAAACTATCCATTTTAAGTTGGAATATTGCGTCACTTAGAAAAAGATTTTCTGACCTTCATCATAAATAACCACTGAATCCATTGATATTGTGTGTCTACGAGAGTGCAGAGCCCCTGAAAAATTCCAACCCTCTAAATTACCATCATTTGTTGCATATAACCTCAAATCTACTAACTCTTGTGTTCTATATATTAAAAAATCACTTCCCCATCAACTTCTTGCACATAAGAAAACAGAGGGGCTACAATATCACGGTGTTAGGATTTATATAGGGAACTCTGCTCACAACATATTTAACTTGTATGCTCCTGCTGATAAGTTTAATTACTTGGAGCTCCCAACTTGTGCTCAGTCTGAACCTACTCTTATTATTGGTGATTATAATGCAAGACACAAAAGCATTGGAAACTCTCAGTTTGGTAATCGTAATGGTAACCAACTGTTGTCACTCTTAAACAGTCATGATAATGTGCAAATTGTAGGTGATCTTGAACCCACACACATCTATGGAGGCATCCTTGATCTGTGTCTTGGCTTCAGCATTACTTCTGCCAGCTGTGAGTCTTCCATTGTAACAGATATAGCGTCTGATCATTTCCCTAGGCTAACCTCACTAGATATTGGTAATACTGTCCTCCCTGGTGGGATATTCAAACGGAAACGTTTTAATGTTCCCCCTGATCAGCATGATGACTTTGTTGCACATGTGACTGACTGGTATAATTCCTATGAGTGTACCTCTGTCGAGACTTTTAACAATGACCTTGTAAGCAGTATTCAGAACTTCTTAGAGCCGCCACTGAAACCTCCTACTACTCTAAATCCAAATGACTTCCATAATAATCATAAGTCTTATAAAAACCATACCTATTACAATGATTCTAAACTTCGAACATTAAAACGCACTGCTCGCAGACTAGGCCTAGCCTATAGAAACCATCGTACCCCTGAAATGCTGAGCCTCTTCCAAACTGCCCTTGCTGCTGCCAGAGAGCGTATGACAGAGCTGCGGCAAACAGACTGGGAACAATTTGTCAATGGTCTCAATGCTCACACCCCACTTAGCCGGGCATGGAGGGACATAAATGGAATTAAGGGTAACAGAACTGGGCAGATCGCGCACCCTCATCCCTTACATAGGGCGAGTGAGTTAGTGCTTGGGCTGCTACATCTAGCTATGACAATCTTCCCAGTACCACACAGGCGAAATTAATGGACAAATATGATGCAAGGGAGAGACTTGTTTGCTTTATGCTCAGCAAGGCAGATGACTGCAACATTCCTTTCACTAATTATGAACTTGATGCAGCACTAACTAAGGGCAACTCCACGTCGCTTGGTGAGGACAGTATTACTTACAACATACTCAGATTGCTGTGTCGAGTACCAGGTAATCATTTACTTGATTTGTATAACATGAGTTATGTCACTGGGGAGCTCCCTAAATCATGGACCAACAGCCTCATTATTCCCATTCCGAAGCCCAATCAACAAAACTCATTTCGCCCAATATCCCTTACTAGCTGCTTTTGTAAAACATTCGAAGGGATGATTCTTAATCGTCTTATGCACAGAATTAAGCAATTCTTGTCTCCCCAGTTGCATGGCTTCATGCATGGAAGGAGTGTGCATCGTTGCATTACCACCTCACTCTCAACACTGACAGCTCATACACTACCTTCCTTGACCTTAAATCCGCTTTTGATGTAGCCAACCGACATGTAATCATTAGTGAACTTGCCAGAATGGATGTTGGAGGATGGCTTCTCCGCTGGATTAAAGGTTACCTGTCCAACAGAAAGTCGTCTGTGTTGTTCCAGGGACATAGAAGTGTAATTAAAGATTTCGAATTAGGAATCCCTCAGGGAGGTGTGCTTAGTCCCACCCTTTTCAATATTCTGATTAATGCCTTACTTAATGCCATGCCTAGCCAGCCCCATCATTATATGGTTAGTTTTGCTGATGATATAATGATTCACACCACCGGATTCTCCAACACCCAAAACATTCTTAATCATGTACTAGCCTCGTGTCAGGACCTGGGGTTAATAATCTCAGGAGATAAAACAAAGATACTCAACAGGCGTCCTCCGCGGCAGAGAGGCACAGTTGGTCAGATCCAGTTGCATGATGGGTCTCTTTTAGAATATGTAAGCAGATACAGGTATCTAGGCTTTGAGGTTCCACTACTTGGACCTGTTGTAACGAGACTTTGTCGCCAATACAAAGAAAGGCTGAGAGCACTTAGAGTTGTGGCAGGTTTTCATCCCAGGTATGGAGCTAATGTTAAAATTGTGAAAATGATGTATCTTGCTTATATTAGATCATTGGCTGACTATGCGGCGCCACTACTTGCACTCGTGTCTGACTGGAAGCTTGGAGGGCTGGAAAAACTGCAAAACGAAGCAATGAGGATCATCCTAGGATGCCCTCGTACTGCCAAAATTTTAAATATGCGGAAAGAACTTAATATTCCAAGCATTAGAGATCGTGTTACTGAAAGAAATATCCTTATTGGGGTCAATATTTTCAGGCAAGCCCATTCAAACCCCTGCACAGAAGCCCTCCAAACTTTCCTCAGCACTGGTGAACATCCTTCCAGATGGATCGAAAAAACTGGAACCGATCTCCGCATGAACCAGCTACATGATCTTTGTCAAGTTAGACAACAGATACATTTCACTGCTCCATGGGATATTACCCCATTCCAAACTACCATTCCTCCATTTCCCCCCCAAAACTCTTCTTAAATCACAACCAAAGCTTCGTCTTGAAGCCAAACATGATGCCTTAAGCTGTATTGATAACTTAGTCACACAGAACACTCTTTCACAAATTATTTACGTTGATGGTTCTGTTCACCAATCCACTGGTGCTGCTGGTAGTGCTGCTGTTGTCATACAGAGTGATGGCTCTCTTAAAGAAATTGGAGCACGCATCAATAACTGGGCCTCTACCCTTCAAACAGAACTGTTTACCATACTCCTTGCACTCAAATGCGTCCATGTATCTAAGGCTGACACTTTAATTGTAACTGATTCTCTGTCATCCATAAATGCTCTCAACTCATTAAGTATAAATTGTGGCATGCTTGTGTCAGAAGCCAGACATAGGTATGGTAAGATTGTGGACAGTGGAGTCAGAGTGCACATGCTGTGGATTCCATCTCACATTGGTCTTCAGATGCATGATAGAACTGATAAATTGGCTAAGCTGTATGCTTTCAAAGAGGGAGTAGATTACAATCTTGGGTTGTCAGTTAGCAGTTTGAGAACAATAATACGAAAAGAACTTCAAATGAACTTTATTGACTTAAGACTTAGGGAGATTGACACAAGTCAGTCCATCTATCATCATTCCATCATGCAGGAGGAGCCACATGTCTATGGTGCATCCAACAAGATAAGCAGACTCTTGGATGTCACTACTGCCCGGCTCCGGCTGGGTTACAAGTATCTATGGCAGGTTAAATCACCACCACCAGATGTAGACCAAACGAAATGTAAACTTTGCCAGATGGACTATTGTCACACCTTGCGTCATTATGTACTGGAGTGTGATCAAACTAATGAATTTAGAAACAACTCACTCAGAAATGTTCAAGAAATGGCGAAGTATTTTATCCACAGTGGTATATAATAGATCATTCTGGAGAAATACCCTGACTTTGCTAGCTGTAAATAACGCATTACCATGTGTGTGTGTGTACTCACCTAATTGTACTCACCTAACTGTGGTTGCAGGGGTCGAGACTCAGCTCCTGGCCCCGCCTCTTCACTGATCACTACTGGATCCTCTCTCTCTCTGCTTCCTGAGCTTTGTCATACCTCTTCTTAAAACTATGTATGGTTCCTGCCTCCACTACTTCACTTGCTAGGCTATTCCACTTGCTGACAACTCTATGACTGAAGAAATACTTCCTAACGTCCCTGTGACTCGTCTGAGTCTTCAGCTTCCAGTTGTGACCCCTTGTCCCTGTGTCCCCTCTCTGGAACATCCTATCTCTGTCCACCTTGTCTATTCCCCGCAGTATCTTGTATGTCGTTATCATGTCTCCCCTGACCCTTCTGTCCTCCAGTGTCGTCAGTCCGATTTCCCTTAACCTTTCCTCGTACGACATTCCCTTGAGCTCTGGGACTAGCCTTGTTGCAAACCTTTGTACTTTCTCTAACTTCTTGACGTGCTTGACCAGGTGTGGGTTCCAGACTGGTGCTGCATACTCCAGTATGGGCCTAACATACACAGTGTACAGTGTCTTGAACGATTCCTTATTAAGGTATCGGAACGCTATTCTCAGGTTTGCCAGGCGCCCGTATGCTGCAGCGGTTATTTGGTTGATGTGTGCCTCCGGTGATGTGCTCGGTGTTATGGTCACCCCAAGGTCTTTCTCCCTGAGTGAGGTCTGTAGTCTTTGTCCACCTAGCCTATACTCTGTCTGCGGTCTTCTTTGCCCCTCCCCAATCTTCATGACTTTGCATTTGGCTGGATTGAATTCGAGAAGCCAGTTGCTGGACCACATGTCCAGCCTGTCCAGGTCTCTTTGCAGTCCTGCCTCATCCTCGTCCGATTTAATTCTTCTCATCAACTTCACGTCATCTGCGAACAGGGACACTTCAGAGTCTATTCCTTCCATCATGTCGTTCACATATATCAAAAATAGCACTGGTCCTAGAACTGACCCCTGTGGGACCCCGCTCGTAACAGGCGCCCACTGTGATACCTCTTCACGTACCATGACTCGTTGCTGCCTCCCTGTCAGGTATTCCCTTATCCATTGCAGTGCCCTCCCTTTTACGTGCGCCTGATCCTCCAGCTTCTGCACTAATCTCTTGTGGGGAACTGTGTCAAAGGCCTTCCTGCAGTCTAGGAAAACGCAATCTACCCACCCCTCTCTCTCGTGTCTTACTTCTGTTACCTTGTCATAAAACTCCAGGAGGTTTGTGATACAAGATTTGCCTTCCATGAACCCATGCTGGTTTTCATTTATAATCTTGTTCCTTTCCAGGTGTTCGACCACTCTCCTCCTGATAATCTTCTCCATGACTTTGCACACAATACATGTCAGAGACACAGGTCTGTAGTTTAGTGCCTCGTTTCTGTTTCCTTTCTTAAATATGGGGACTACATTAGCTGTCTTCCATTTCTCAGGTAGTTGCCCAGTTTCAAGGGATGTGTTGAAGATTGTGGTTAGAGGCATGCACAGCATCTCTGCTCCTTCTCTAAGGACCCATGGGGAGATGTTGTCCGGTCCCATCGCCTTTGAGGTGTCAAGGTCACTTAAGAGCTTCTTCACCTCCTCCTCAGTTGTTCGTATGTCATCCAACACTTGTTGGTATATTCCCTCTTGATGTTCCCTTCTGTGCTGTCTTCCCACAGCCCTTCCTGTCTCTACTGTAAAAACTTCCTTAAATCTCCTGTTCAGCTCCTCACATACCTCCTGATCATTTCTTGTGAGTTCTCCACCTTCTGTCCTTAATCTGATCACCTGGTCTTTGACTGTTGTCTTCCTCCTGATGTGGCTATACAACAGTTTCGGGTCAGTCTTGATTCTCGATGCTATGTCATTTTCATACTGTCGCTGGGCCTCCCTCCTTACCTGTGCGTACTCATTCCTGGCTCTGCGACTGATCTCCCTATTTTCGTGTGTTCTCTGCCTTCTGTACTTTTTCCATTCTCTATTGCATTTTGTTTTTGCCTCCTTACACCGTCGGGTAAACCAGGGGCTCGTTCTGGTCTTCCCGTTGTTACTGTTGCCCTTGGGAATAAACCTTTCCACTGCCTCCTTGCATTTTGTTGTTACATATTCCATCATTTCATTTACTGGCTTTCCTGCCAGTTCTCTGTCCCACTGGACCTCCCGCAGGAAGTTCTTCAACCCTATGTAGTCCCCTCTTTTATAGTCAGGCTTTTCCCATTCAACTCCTGTTATTCTCTCCACTTGCAGCTCTACTATGTATTCAAAGCACAGAACCACGTGATCGCTAGCTCCTAGGGGACTCTCATACTTGATGTCCTCAATATCTGAGCTGCCCAGGGTGAACACAAGGTCCAATCTTGCTGGTTCATCCTCCCCTCTCACTCTGGTAGTGTCCTTAACATGTTGGTGCATGAGGTTTTCCAGCACCACGTCCAACATCCTGGCTCTCCATGTTTCGGGACCCCCATGTGGCTCCAGGTTTTCCCAGTCAATCTCCCTGTGGTTGAAATCCCCCATAACCAGCAACTTTGCTCTGCTGGAGTGAGCTCTTCTTGCCACCTCAGCAAGTGTGTCCACCATTGCTCTGTTGCTCTCTTCATATTCCTCTCTTGGCCTCCTGCAGTTCTGTGGTGGATTATACATCACTGCAATGACCACTTTGTGTTCCCCAGACTGAAGTGTACCTGCTATGTAGTCTCTTTCTCCCGTCTCATCTATTCCTTCCATTTTCTCGAATTTCCATCTGTTTTTTATGAGCAGAGCAACCCCACCTCCCCCCCTACCCCTTCTATCTTTCCTAATGATCTGGTATCCTGGTGGGAAGATTGCATCTGTTATTGTCTCCATGAGTTTTGTTTCTGTAACTGCTATGATGTCTGGAGACTTCTCATTGATTCTTTCTTGCCATTCCTCATGTTTATTCGTTAATTCATCTGCATTTGTGTACCAAACCTTCAACTTCTGTTCTAATACTGTAACTGTGGTGTGCGGGGTGGAAACAGAGGGATCGGTGTGTGATGGTTGGTTTGGATTGTTCAGTTGCCTTGGGGGTGTCGTGGCTGGAGTCCTTCTGCAGGTGTTTCTGGGGGGTGCACTTGTCCTTCCATTTGATCCTGGATTATTCTGCTCTCCTTTTTCATTTCCTCCCATTTCTCCTTTCGTTTTTGAACTCTCTCTTTCATTGTCTTCCTTTCGTCCTGTGTTCTGTCTCGATCGAGGTACACACTCCG
>NC_091293.1:16426551-16464051 GCF_038502225.1 Cherax quadricarinatus | reverse complement strand
TGTCGCAACAACAACAATGCTAACATTAGCACCTGTCGCCACAAAAACACTGCTAACATTAGCACCTGTCGACACAAAAACACTGCTAGCATTAGCACCTGTCGCCAAAGAAACACTGCTAACATTAGCACCTGTCGAAACAGAAACACAGCTAACATTAGCACCTCTCGCCACAGTTACCGATGAACGGGATGTATGCAGGAGGAGTGGAGAAGTTCCTGAAGAAGTCACTGGCGGCACTACAGCTCTCCTACGTTGACCTGTACCTGATACACCTTCCTGTAGGGGTCAAGGGTCAACATGACCTCGATATCTTGCCCAAGACTGATGATGGTCACATTGTGATCGATTGTGCTACTGACCTTATTGCTCTCTGGAAGGTAAGAGGTGGGTTAGTGTGGTAGGTGGGTGGGTTGATGTAGTAGGTGGGTGTGTTAGTGTAGTAGGTGGGTGGGTTAGTGTAGTAGGTGGGTGTGTTAGTGTAGTAGGTGGGTGGGTTAGTGTAATAGGTAGGTGGGTTAATGTAGTAGGTGGGTGTGTTAGTGTAGTAGGTGGGTGTGTTCGTGTAGTAGGTGGGTGGGTTAATGTAGTAGGTGGGTGTGTTAGTGTAGTAGGTGGGTGGGTTAGTGTAATAGATGGGTGGGTTAGTATGTAGTAGGTGGGTGGTTTAATGCAGTAAGTGGGTGGGTTAACGTAGTAGGTGGGTGGATTAATGAAATAGGTGGGTGTGGTAGCGTAGTAGGTGGGTGGGTTAATGAAGTAGGTGGGTGGGTAAATGTAGTAGGTGGGTGTGTTAGTGTAGTAGGTGGGGGGGTAAATGTAGTAGGTGGGTGTGTTAGTGTAGTAGGTGGGTAGGTTAATGTAGTAGGTGGGTGGGTTAATGTAGTAATTGGGTGGGTTAATGTAGTAGATGGGTGTGTTAGTGTAGTAGGTGGGTGTGTTAGTGTAGTAGGTGTGGATTAATGTAGTAGGTGGGTGGATTAATGTAGTAGGTGGGTGTCTTAGTGCAGTAGGTGGGTGGGTTAATGTAGTAGGTGGGTGGGTTAATGTAGTAGGTGGGTGGGTTAGTGTAGTAGGTGGGTGGGTTAATGTAATATGTGGGTGGGTTAATGTAGTAGGTGGGTGGGTTAATGTAGTAGGTGGGTTGGTTTATGTAATAGGTGGGTGGGTTAATGTAGTAGGTGGGAGGGATAATGTAGTAGGTGGGTGGGTTAGTGTTGTAGGTGGGTGGGCTAATGTAGAGGGTGGGTGGGTTAATGTAGTAGGTGGGTGGGTTAGTGTAGTAGGTGGGTGGGTTAACGTAGTAGGTGGGTGGGTTAATATAGTAGGTGGGTGGGTTAATGCAGTAGGTGGGTGGGTTAGTGTAGTAGGTGGGTGGGTTAATGTAGTAGGTGGGTGTGTTAGTGTAGTAGGTGGGTGGTGTTAATGTAGTAGGTGGGTGGGTTAATGTAGTAGGTGGGTAGGTTAATGTAGTAGGTGGGTGTGTTAGTGCAGTAGGTGGGTGTGTTAGTGCAGTAGGTGCGTGGTTTAATGTAGTAGGTGGATGAGTTAATGCAGTAGGTGGGTGTGTTAGTGTAGTAAGTGGGGAGGTTAATGTAGTAGGTGGGTGGGTTAATTTAATAATTGGGTAGGCTAATGTAGTAGGTGGGTGTTTTAGTGTAGTAGGTGGGTGGGTTAATGTAGTAGGTGGGTGGATTAATGTAGTAGGTGGGTGTGTTAGTGTAGTAGGTGTGTGGGTTAATGTAGTAGGTGGGTGTGTTAGTGTAGTAGGTGGGTGGGTTAGTGTAGTAGGTGGGTGTGTTAGTGTAGTAGGTGGGTGGGTTAGTGTAATAGGTGGGTGGGTTAATGTAGTAGGTGGGTGTGTTAGTGTAGTAGGTGGGTGTGTTCGTGTAGTAGGTGGGTGGGTTAATGTAGTAGGTGGGTGCGTTAGTGAATTAGGTGGGTGGGTTAGTGTAATAGGCGGGTGGGTTAGTATGTAGTAGGTGGGTGGTTTAATGTAGTAAGTGGGTGGGTTAATGTAGTAGGTGGGTGGATTAATGAAATAGGTGGGTGTGGTAGCGTAGTAGGTGGGTGGGTTAATGTAGTAGGTGGGTGGATTAATATAGTAAGTGGGTGTGTTAGTGTAGTAGGTGGATGGGTTAATGAAGTAGGTGGGTGGGTTAGTGTAGTAGGTGGGTGGGTTAATGTAGTAGGTGGGTGGGTTAATGTAGTAGGTGGGTGTGTTAGTGTAGTAGGTGGGCGGGTTAATGTAGTAGGTGGGTGGGTTTAATGTAGCAGGTGGGTGTGTTAGTGTAGTAGGTGGGTGGGTTAATGTAGTAGGTGGGTGGGTAAATGTAGTAGGTGGGTGTGTTAGTGTAGTAGGTGGGTAGGTTAATGTAGTAGGTGGGTGGGTTAATGTAGTAATTGGGTGGGTTAATGTAGTAGGTGGGTGTGTTAGTGTGGTAGGTGGGTGTGTTAGTGTAGTAGGTGGGTGGATTAATGTAGTTGGTGGGTGGATTAATGTAGTAGGTGGGTGTGTTAGTGCAGTAGGTGGGTGGGTTAATGTAGTAGGTGGGTGGGTTAATGTAGAAGGTGGGTGGGTTAGTGTAGTAGGTGGGTGGGTTAATGTAGTATGTGGGTGGGTTAATGTAGTATGTGGGTGGGTTAATGTAGTAGGTGGGTGGGTTAACGTGGTAGGTGGGTTGGTTTATGTAATAAGTGGGTGGGTTAATGTAGTAGGTGGGTGGGATATTGTAGTAGGTGGGTGGGTTAGTGTTGTAGGTGGGTGGGCTAATGTAGTGGGTGGGTGGGTTAATGTAGTAGGTGGGTGGGTTAATGTAGTAGGTGGGTGGGTTAACGTAGTATGTGGGTGGGTTAATGTAGTAGGTGGGTAGGTTAATGTAGTAGGTGGGTGTGTTAGTGTAGTAGGTGGGTGGTGTTAATGTAGTAGGTGGGTGGGTTAATGTAGTAGGTGGGTTGGTTAATGTAGTAGGTGGGTGTGTTAGTGTAGTAGGTGGGTGTGTTAGTGTAGTAGGTGCGTGGTTTAATGTAGTAGGTGGGTGAGTTAATGTAGTAGGTGGGTGTGTTAGTGTAGTAGGTGGGGAGGTTAATGTAGTAGGTGGGTGGGTTAATTTAACAATTGGGTAGGCTAATGTAGTAGGTGGGTGTTTTAGTGTAGTAGGTGGGTGGGTTAATGTAGTAGGTGGGTAGATTAATGTAGCAGGTGGGTGTGTTAGTGTAGTAGGTGTGTGGGTTAATGTAGTAGGTGGGTGGGTTAGTGTAGTAGGTGGGTGGGTTAATGTAGTAGGTGGGTGGGTTAATGTAGTAGGTGGGTGGGTTAGTGTAGTAGGTGGGTGGGTTAATGTAATAGGTGGGTGGGTTAGTGTAGTAGGTGGGTGGGTTAATGTAGTAGGTGGGTGGGTTAATGTAGTAGGTGGGTGGGTTAATGTAGTAGGTGGGTGGTTTAATGTAGTAGGTGGGTGGGTTAGTGTAGTAGGTGGGTGGGTTAATGTAGTAGGTGGGTGGGTTAATGTAGTAGGTGGGTGGGTTAATGTAGTAGGTGGGTGGGTTAATGTAGTAGGTGGGTGGGTTAGTGTAGTAGGTGGGTGGGTTAATGTAGTAGGTGGGTGGGTTAATGTAGTAGGTGGGTGGGATAATGTAGTAGGTGTCTGGGTTTATGTAGTAGGTGGGTGTGTTAGTGTAATAGGTGGGTGGGTCAGTGTAACAGGTGGGTGGGTTAGTGTAGTAGGTGGGTGGGTTAATGAAGTAGGTGGGTGGGTTAGTGTAGTAGGTGGGTAGATTAATGTAGCAGGTGGGTGTGTTAGTGTAGTAGGTGTGTGGGTTAATGTAGTAGGTGGGTGGGTTAGTGTAGTAGGTGGGTTAGTGTAGTGTAGTAAGTGGATGTAGTAGGTGGCGGGTTAGTGTGGTAGGTGGGTGGGTTAATGTAGTAGGTGTGTGGGTTAGTGTAATAGGTGGGTGGGTTTGTGTAGTAGGTGGGTGCGTTAGTGTAATAGGTGGGCGGGTTAGTGTAAAAGGTGGGTGGGTTAGTGTAGTAGTTGGGGGGTTAATGTAGTAGGTGGTTGGGTGAGTGTAGTAGGTGGATGTGTTAGTGTAATAGGTGGGTGGGTTAGTGTAATAGGTGGGTGGGAAAGTGTAGTTGGTGGATGGGTTAGTGTAATAGGTGGGTGGGCTAGATTAGTAGGTGGGTGGGTTAGTGTTGTAGGTGGGTTGGTTAGTGTAATAGGTGGGTGGGTTAGTGTAGTAGGTGTGTGTATTAGTGTAATAGGTGGGTGGGTTAGTGTAATAGGTGGGTGGGTTAGTGTAGTAGGTGTGTGTATTAGTGTAATAGGTGGGTGGGTTAGTGTAAAAGGTGGGTGGGTTAGTGTAGTAGGTGGGTGAGTTAATGTAGTAGGTAGTGGGGTTAGTGTAGTAGGTGGGTGGGTTAGTGTAGTAGGTGCGTGGGTTAGTGTGGTTAGATAGGTTGGTTAGTGTAGTAAGCAGGTGGGTTAGTGTAATAGGTGGGTGCGTTAGTGCGGTAGGTGTGTGAGTTAGTGTAGTGAGTGGGTTAGTGCAATAGGTGGGTGGGTTAGTGTAATAGGTGGGTGGGTTAGTGTAGTAGGTGGGTTAGTGTAATGGGTGGGTGTGTTAGTGTAATGGGTGGGTGTGTTAGTGTAATAAGCGGGTGGGTTAGTATAATAGGTGGGTGGGTAAGTGTAGCAGGTGGGTGGGTTAATGTAGTAGGTGGGTGGATTAGTGTAGTAGGTGGGTATGTTAGTGTGGTAGGTGGGTGGGTTAGTGTAGTAGGTGGGTGGGTTAATGTAGTAGGTGGGTGAGTTAGTGTAGCAGGTGGATGTGTTAGTGTAATAGGTGGGTTGGAAAGTGTAATAGGTGGGTGGGTTAGTGTAATAGGTGGGTGGGTTAGTGCAGTAGGTGGTGGGTTAGTGTGGTAGGTGGGTTGGTTAGCGTAGTAGGCGGGTGGGTTAGTGTAATAGGTTGGTGTGTTAGTGTGGTAGGTGGGTGGGTTAGTGTAGTAGGTTGGTGGGTCAGTGTAATAGTTGGGTGGGTTAGTGTAGTAGGTGGGTGTGTTAGTGTAATAGGTGGGTGGGTTAGTGTAAAAGGTGGGTGGGTTAGTGTAGTAGGTGGGTGGGTTAATGTAGTAGGTGGGTGGGTTAGTGTAGTAGGTGGGTGTGTTAGTGTAATAGGTGGGTGGGTTAGTGTAAAAGGTGGGTGGGTTAGTGTAGTAGGTGGGTGGTTTAATGTAGTAGGTGGGTGGGTTAGTGTAGTAGGTGGGTGGGTTAGTGTAGTAGGTGGGTGGGTTAGTGTGGTAGGTAGGTTGGTTACTGTAGTAGGCGGATGGGTTAGTATAATAGGTGGGTGTGTTAGTGTGGTAGGTGGGTGAGTAAGTGTAGTAGGTGAGTGGGTTAGTGTAATAAGTGGGTAGGTTAGTGTAATAGGTGGGTGGGTTAGTGTAGTAGGTGGGTGGGTTAATGTAGTAGGTGGGTGGGTTAGTGTAGTAGGTGGGTGGGTTAATGTAGTAGGTGGGTGGGTTAGTGTGGTGGGTGGGTGGGTTAATGTAGTATGTGGGTTGGTTAGTGTAGTAGGTGGGTGGGTTAGTCTAATAGGTGGGTGTGTTAGTGTGGTAGGTAGGTGGGTTAGTGTAGTAGGTGGGTGGGTTAGTGTAATAGGTGGGTGGGTTAGTGTAGTAGGTGGGTGGGCTAGTTAAATAGGTGGGTGGGTTAGTGTAGTATGTGGGTTTGTTAGTGTGGGAGGTGGGTTGGTTAGTGAAGTAGATGAGTTTGTTAGTGTAATAGGTGGGTGGGTGAGTGTGGTAGGTGGGTAGGTTAGTGTGGAAGGTGGGTGGGTTAGTGTGGTAGGTGGGTGGGTTAGTGTAGTACGTGGATGGGCTAGTGTAGTATTTCGATAGGTTAGTATAGTAAGTGGGTAGGTTAGTGTGGTAGGTGGGTGGGTTAGTGTTCTAGGTGGGTGGGTTCATGTGGTAGGTGGATGGGTTAGTGTAGTACGTGGGTGTGTTAGTGTAATAGGTGGGTGGGTGAGTGTGGTAGGTGGGAAGGTTAGTGTGGTAGGTGGGTGGGTTAGTGTAATAGGCGGGTGGGTTAGCGTAATAGTTGGGTGTGTTAGTGTGGTAGGTGGGTGGGTTAGTGTAGTAGGTGGGTTTGTTAGTGTAATATGTGGGTGGGTTAGTGTAATAGGTGGGTGGGTTAGTGTAGTAGGTGGATGTGTTAGCGTAGTAGGTAGGTGGGTTAGTGTAGTAGGTGAGTAGGTTAGTGTAGTAGGTGGGTAGGGTAGTGTAGTAGGTGGGTAGGTTAGTGTGGTAATTGGGTGGGTTAGTGTGGCATGTGAGTGGGTTAGAGTAGTAAGTGGATGGGTTAGTGCATATTTCAGTAGGTCAGTGGGTTGGTTCAGTGGGTGGATTGGTTGGTTCAGTGGGTTACTTCAGTGAGTTGGTGGGTTATTGCAGAGTGGTGGACAGGTTAGTGTATGAGTGGCTTACACAAGCATGTTGGGGAATTTTATTATCATATGGGTAGGTCAGTGAAGAGGGTGGGTGGGCTAGCTGATTGGCTGTGTGGCTTAGTGGAATGAGTGGGTTGGGTAGAATGGAGAGGTTTTAGGAGATAGATTCACTCTCAGGAAGGTTTATAAGCTTCAGATACTGTACTGACTTATGTACACTGGATGCACGTGGGACTGACCACCCTGGGTGTCCTCGCAGGAGATGGAGCAGATGGTGGACGCGGGTCTTACCAAGTCTATCGGCGTCTCAAACTTCTCCATCAAGCAGATAAGGAGACTTTGCGCCATCGCCAGAATCCCGCCAGCTGTCCAGCAGGTAGGTTTAGAAAGGCATGATCCAGCTGTTCAGCAGGTGGGTCTGGCATGGTATATCCAGCTGTCCAGCAAGTAGGTCTAGCATGGCATGAGCCAGCTGTCCAGCAGGTGGGTCTAGCATGGTATGATCCAGCTGTCCAGCAGGTGGGTCTAGCATGGTATGATCCAGCTGTCCAGCAGGTGGGTCTAGCATGGTATGATCCAGCTGTCCAGCAGGTGGGTCTAGCATTGTATGATCCAGCTTCACTCACCTAGTTGTACTCAGGGGTCGAGTCTCAGCCCCTGGCCCCGTCTCCCTACTGGCTGCTACAGGGATTCACTCTTCCCCAGCTGCTTGATCCCTATCATACCTATCTTAAAGCTATGTGTGAATTCCTCTTTTACCACTTCGTATGTCATTCCACTTCCTGACCTCTCTAAGGCTAAAGAAGTATTTCCCACATCCCTATGACTCATCTGAGCTTTTAACTTCCAGTTGTGACCTCGTGTACCTGAGATTCGCCTCTCAAATAGACTCGTCCTCTTCACCTCGTCAATTCCTCTCGGTATTTTGTATCTCGTAATCTTGTCACTTATGGTCCTTCTGTCCTTTATTGTCGTTAGGTTTACAGTCTCTAGCCTCTCCTCATAGCTCATACCCCTCAGCTCTGGGACTAATTTCGTTGCAAATCTTTGCATTTCCCCTATCTTCTTTACACACCTTATCAGATGCGGGTTGCATACTGGCGCTGCATACTCCAAGATGGACCGGACATATGCTGGGTATAGGGTCGTCAATGACTACTTGTTGAGATTCTTAAAAGTTACTCTTAAATCTGTCAGCCTTGCGTTTGCTGCAGTGGTTATCTTGTTGTGTGCCTCGGGTACTATGCTTGTGACTAGGCTCACTCCGAGGTCCTTCTCTTTCGGGAAGGTTTGCAGCCTTTGTCCCCCTGATCCTGAACTCTCCGCTCGTCTTTGCTCTACCCTAATTTTCATAATTTTACAGTTGCAGGGGGTAAATTGTAATAGACACTTGCCAGACTAATCCTGTAGCCTTTGTAGGTCTATTTGTAGTCTTTCCTGGTCTACTCCTGTTTGTATTTTCCTCATTAGTTTCACATCAGCTGCGAGCAGGGGCACCTCCGACTTGATTTCTCATGACATGTCGTTTACGTATACAAGAAACAGTAATAGTTCGAATACTGACCCTTTTGGAATGTCACTCGTTACTCTCGCTCATTTCGACATCTGGACAATAATTCGTAATTTCTTTCATGTTAAGTATTCCTTGATTCTGTTACTCCTGTCTGCTCCTTTAGCTTTTGTCTCGATTTCTTGTCGAGTACTGTATCAACGCCTTCTTTCAGCCCAGCAATATTCAGTGCACCCATCCCTCTCTCTCTTCTGCCTACCTCTCGTTATTTTGTCAAAGAACTCTAGCAGATTTGTGAGACAGGATTTACTGCAGAGTATGAATCTTCTCCTTTCCGGGTGCTCCACTACTCTTCTCCTGATAATCTTCTCCATGCCCTTACATATTATGCATGTTAGTAACACTGGCATGTAGTTCAATGCCACCTGTCTGTCCCTTTTTTTAATGCTGGGACTACACTCGCTATTTTCCAGACCTCAGGTAGCTGCTCTATCTCAAGTAGCTTGTTGAAGATCGCTGCTAGTGCTGCACAGTTCCCAGTGACTCAGCTGTGAAGCAAGTTTTTTTTTCGTATTTAATACAATAATCTGTGCATTCACACGAACAGGGTTGTTAATTCAGTGAAGATCACAATGCTTTATATAATCACTTGATTTTAGTAATTCTTCAGGTAGACAATTGATCCACATTCTTCACCGCATTTATCCCTTTGATGAAGATATCTTCACCAAAGGGATAAATTGTCTGGTATCCAGACAATCTGCTTCTTGAAGATCTAATTCAAGTTTTCTGAGACGATCTTACCCTTCTTACTAGTAGATCTGTGCCTTCAAGTTTCCTAAGAACATCCCACGATAGTAATTGGCAGATCCTTGCCTTAAAAGACCTCCACCGCCATTCTCAGTTTTTCCAAATATATTTCCAATCTACCAATCTGTGTTTAGCTGCACGTGTGACACTCCATTGGGTAAACCTTTGTTTTCCATCGTAGGTATGTGTCGCAGGTTGACCCTGACAATGTATATGCTGCAGGTAGAGCCTGACACTGTGTGTATTGCAGGTTGAGCTTCATGTGCACTTTCAGCAGCGGAAGATGCAGGAGTTCTGCAGAAACAACAACATCGTCATCACTGCCTACGGTCCACTAGGCTCCCCAGGTAGAAGCACGTAAGCACTCAACAAGGTCTCTCTCTCACGGTCTCTTAACTGAAGTCAGTAAAATTTTGCCACGTGATGACATTAATATTGAATATATGCACGCTGACTGTGTACACAGACCATGTGTATGGAGGTTATATGTAATAATTACTAAGTGTACACACACTGTTTGTATATAGACTTGCTGTAAACAGGCTATGCCCGGAGACTATTTATACTGTTTAGACTGTGTATGCAAGCTGACAGAAAACAGACAGAAAGACACAGTTAGTAGACACATACAGGGGGACAGAAAGATTCACTGATACATATACAGATGATAAGGCAGTGTTCATCATCAGAGCAGACACGGTACCACGGCTGCTGGATGACCCGGTGGTGCGGCTGGTTGCTGATAGACATGGGGTAACCACCGCTCAGGTCCTCATCCGCTTCCTCATCCAGCAAGGCATTATCACCATCCCCAAATCTACCAACCCTCAGCGCATCAAGACCAACGGAGAGGTGAGAACACACACACACAACAGTGGTCAGTTCTATAAGGTCAGTGTTGAAGGAGGAATTTCTATTTCTCAAGAAGGTAAATAAGAAACTGAAAATTCACCTGGATAAGTGAGGAGCAAATTGGCAGCCATTACAAGTGGGAATTAGTTTCCAGTAAAAAAGAAACATCAAAATGAAAGTAGAAAATCGCTTCTCTGTTCTCAAGGACGAATGTACTTCATCGGTCAGTGAGGATTAAGGTACCAATAACTAATAAAGATAAGAATATCATTGTGGTCAGTGACTCACAGGTAAAATATATTGACCGTGCTTTCTGTAACAGGAAGGTGAGATAGTGTTTCCCTGGACCTGGTGTTGGCAACATAGTCAACAGGTTGGTTAGCATCATGTCATGTAATGGGAATAAGCCCATTATCTGCCTTGGTGCTGGTGGAAATGATATTGGGAAGGGCAGGAAACAGGAGCTCTAGATAAGTACAGGACAGCCATAGGTTTAATTAGGTCTAAGGTCCAGGTCATAAGTAGCATCTTGCCTAGAAGAGGGATGTGCAATGAATGAGTGTCTAAGGCAATTGTTGGCTAGACAGGTACTGCAGAGAACTTGTAAATTCCATTCATTGACAAATGGGACAATTTCTATGGCAAACATAGGGCAAGGGTGGTAGTGTTAGCCAGCTCTGTCGAGGGGGCAGTTGCTGAATTATCTAGGACTTTAAACTGGCAGAAGAAATTCAAATTCAAATTCAAATTCAAAGTTTATTCTCTATAAGGATTACAATGCTGAGTTTACAGAAATTTGGTTATTGTGTGGTTTACATGTAGTAAAATAGTGATTATAGAGTGTACCACTAGAACGCTTAGCATGGCTAGGCATTTCGGGCAGACTTAGTTTTATTCTTAATTGTAAAATATTACAAATTATGAGGTAAGTTGGTATTATGGCTAAGTGACTAAATACTAGTTTGTGAGTTTAGCAATGTGAATGCTTTTGTTTTGGCACAGTACATAGTTTCAGTATTGGAGTATCACAGGATTCATTATTTTAAGATTGAGATTAATATTTCTGTTTATGGTCAAATGAGTGAGTGAGTGTAAGTGTGAACCACCAGGTGGTATTCGTGTAGTTAGTTGATGGGGTGTATCAGGGAGATAAGATGTTTTCTAATGGTAGTTTTGAAGGCGATGAATGTGTCTGCAGTTCTAGAGTTATCAGGTAGGGTATTCCAGATTTTAGGGCCTTTGACATACATTGAATTTTTGTAAAGGTTTAGTCGGACACGGGGAATGTCGTAGAGATGTTTGTGTCTGGTGTTATGCCTGTGGGTTCTGTCACAACTATCAAGAAAGCGCTTTAGGTCAAGGTTGATATTAGAGTTTAAGGCCCTGTAGATGTAGATTGCACAGTAGTAAGTGTGGATGTACTGAACTGGGAGTAAGTTTAGGTCTATGAAGAGTGGGGGGGTGTGTTGCCAGGGATGGGATTTAGTGATTATTCTTACTGCAGCTTTTTGTTGGGTTATTATTGGCTTTAGGTGTGTTGCTGCAGTTGATCCCCAAGCACAAATAGCATAGGTGAGGTATGGATAAATAAGTGAGTGGTATAGTGTGAGAAGGGCATTTTGCGGCACGTAGTATCGTATCTTGAAGAGGATCCCAACCGTTTTGGATACTTTTTTGGTTATATGCTGGATATGGGTGCTGAAATTCAGGTTGTTGTCAAGGTATAAGCCTAGGAATTTGCCCCCATTATTTCTGGTAATTAGAGTGTTGTCAATCTTAATGTTAATTTGTGCATCTCCTGCTCTGCTACCAAACATAATATAGTAGGTTTTGTCAGTGTTAAGCGTAAGTTTATTGGCTGTCATCCAAGTCGATATTTTGATCAGCTCCTCATTCACAATGGTGTTGAGGGTGGCAAGATTAGGGTGAGAGATGACATAAGTCGTGTCGTCAGCAAAGAGAATGGGTTTCAGGTGTTGGGATACGTTTGGAAGGTCATTGATGTATATGAGGAAGAGCAGGGGACCAAGGACACTTCCCTGCGGAACTCCAGTATCAAGTGGCCGTGTTGCTGATGCTGTGTCTTTAATGGTGACATACTGATACCTATTAGTAATGTAAGATTTGAAATAAGCAAGCGCATGGCCTCTTATACCGTAATGATCAAGTTTGTGGAGTAGGATGTCGTGGTCTACTGTGTCAAAAGCTTTTCTTAGGTCAATAAAAATTCCTAGTGGATATTCCTTATTTTCCAATGCTGTGTAAAGCAGATCTAGCATTTTTATGATTGCATCATTAGTGCTTTTATTTTTCCTGAATCCAAATTGGCAGGCGTTGAGTATGTTTTGAGCCGTTATAAATGAATACAGTCTCCTGTGCACGAGTTTCTCAAAGATTTTGGATAGCAATTGTAAGTTAGATATTGGCCTATAGTTGTTTAAGTCTGTAGGGTCACCACCTTTATGTATTGGTGTAACCCTTGCCATCTTGAGTAGTTTCGGGAAGGTGCTAGTCTCTAGTGACTTGTTAAAAAGTAATGAAATAGCATGCGAAAGGACATGGGCCGCTCGCTTGTACAGTAATGGTGGGACATGAGACAGATTCCCCGAGTTATTTTTAAGTGACTTTATAATCTCGGTGACTTCCGTGGGCTCAGTTGGTGCAAGATAGAAGGAATTAGGGAAATTCCCATCTAGGTAGTCCCCGGCATGGGCATTGGTATGTGGGATTTTACTGGCGAGATTAGATCCTATGTTTGAGAAGAAGTCGTTTATCTTGTTAGCTGTGTCAGTGGAAAAGAGGTATGGGTGCGTGTTGGAAACAAATAGGTTACAGTACAAGGGATGAAATGGACAAAAATGCCAGGATAAATCAGGATATGTTCAAAAGGCATTGTTTATCATAACAAAAATTACCATAAATAGATAAACAATAGATTAAAACATCTTACAGGTCAAATGAGCGGCATTTACAGGCGAATCAATGGGGAAAGGGGCACTTACGAAATTAATATATTTAATTAAGAGAGAAATATAAAAAGGAATAAGAAAAACCAAGAGAAATTAAAAAGTTAGTAGCAAGGAATTCGAAGATTAATTCAAAAGGTTTCTTTCAGATTAGGAACAATATAGGCCCACTTAAAAGTTGATAAATTAGACACATGTGCAACTCTTGGGTATCTTTATTGAGGAAACGTTTCGCCACACAGTGGCTTCATCAGTCCATATGTAGGAGAAACTTGAAGAACAGGAGGAGAATGAGGTAATCAGTCCCTCAACCTTGAGTCGATGTGTTCAGTCCATCTATCTTGAATAGATTGATGGACTGAACACATCGACTCAAGGTTGAGGGACTGATTACCTCATTCTCCTCCTGTTCTTCAAGTTTCTCCTACATATGGACTGATGAAGCCACTGTGTGGCGAAACGTTTCCTCAATAAAGATACCCAAGAGTTGCACATGTGTCTAATTTATCAACTTGTCGGTTCTCTGAACCATTCATCCACTTAAAAGTTGTTTAGCCCTTGTGGCTTAGCGCTTCTTTTTGATTACAATAATACTTAAAAGTTGTTCTGGCCAGCTTACAACGTCAGTGATAATGAAATATGTACAATCTTGAACACTTATTTCCTCTCAGTTTTTAGGCAGGAAGATACTAGATACTATTTTTTCACTAAGGTATTTGAGGAGGTAGATCATGATAATGAATATGATATTGTGTAACTGGACTTCAGTAACGCTTCTGATAGAGTTCCACACCTGAGATTGTTGAGGAAAGCAGAGGCACTCGGAACAGGAGTAGATTTTTTTGTTTTCATGGCTAGAGGTGTGGTTGACAGATAAGCAACAGAGTTTGTATAAATGAGAAACCAGAGCGGGGACGTGTCGCAAACGATTTTCCACATGGTCAGTGTTGGATCCTTTGCTCACAATATACATAAATGACATAGATAAAGAAATAAATAGCAACATATGCAAGTTCGCTGATGACACCAAAATAGGCCGTCGAATTAATTTTGACGAGGACACTAGAGCGCTGCAGGAACCTCTGAATGGACAGATGTAATGGTCGGAGAAGTAGCTGATGCAGTTTACTAGACAAATGCAAAGTTCTAAGCCTTTGAATAAAAAATAACCATGGCACATATAAACTAAAAAATGTAGATCTTAACACACACAAACAAGGTTTCTGTTCACACCTGTCTTTCAGAACTACCTGCAGGTGTTATGCACACATACGTAACAAATTTCCTTCGGCAGGTGTGGAACTTCAGCCTGACGGAGGTGGAGATGGAGGCCTTGAAGTCCATAGACAAGGGGGAGGCTGGTCGCTCCTTTACCTTCGCTAGCTTCCCCGGGTGAGCTAACTTTCTCTGTTTTTTCCATAGATTTTGCTAATTTTATTTCTCACAATTTATTCCTTGATTTTTGCCTAGACACACTTCGAGTGTACGTTATCATGGTCATAATTATATTCGTAATCACCGTCATCAATCACCGTCATCATGTCACCATCATAATCGATCATCATCATCTTCTCATCCATTTCTCACAAATGTTTATATTTTGGTTGCAGATTGGATGAACATCCTGAATTTCCTCTTTAAAGTTCAGCTGCCTGCCACTACCTCCATTATTACTACCACCATCACTCCTATCAGCATTATCGCAGCTGCCACCACCACCATCGACACACTACCACCATCGGCGTAAAACCACTACCACAACAACCATCAACTAACCACTATCACAGTCTTATGAACCGGTCCCAGGCCAACCTGAGCAAACTCTTCAAGTTAAGCACACTTAGGATGGTCAGTGACTGGATGTGAGACCTGGTTCTGGTTCACGACCGAAGAAAGAGTTTGATCCGCAGGGAGGGTGGGCAGCGAGGGCATGTTGCCGCTGCTCTCCTATCACTAGGTTTACCATATTTCCTTTGACTCAAACAGGAACATTTTTAAGAATTTGAAAAAAATAAATCACGTATACGTGAACTATAAAGTAGATATATTTTCTTTAGGGCAAACAAATGAGGGTTAAAATGTACCAGTTTCTTAATTAATGACTACAAACTGAGAAAGAACATAATGACTACAAACTAATTAATGACTACAAACTGAGAAAGAACATAATGACTACAAACTAATTAATGACTACAAACTGAGAAAGAACATAATGACTACAAACTAATTAATGACTACAAACTGAGAAAGAACATAATGACTACAAACTAATTAATGACTACAAACTGAGAAAGAACATAATGACTACAAACTAATTAATGACTACAAACTGAGAAAGAACATAATGACTACAAACTAATTAATGACTACAAACTGAGAAAGAACATAATGACTACAAACTAATTAATGACTACAAACTGAGAAAGAACATAATGACTACAAACTAATTAATGACTACAAACTGAGAAAGAACATAATAACTACAAACTAATTAATGACTACAAACTGAGAAAGAACATAATGACTACAAACTAATTAATGACTACAAACTGAGAAAGAACATAATGACTACAAACTAATTAATGACTACAAACTGAGAAAGAACATAATGACTACAAACTAATTAATGACTACAAACTGAGAAAGAACATAAAGCGCAAAGTAATCACTCTTTGTATTCTTTTTAAAAGTCAACGTTAAGTTTACAGCTTCTTATCGGCATTGAGACTGGAAAAAATATTAATTAAAACGTAACGGAATGATGACAGTCAAATATAAATTTAATTACTGATCTACTGGCGAGGGTAAACAAGAACATGTGGAAACCACGGAACGGGAGGGGTTGAACTCAGGGCGAGTGAGTTCTAAAACTCCAGGCCAGTGAGTAAGCCACCCGTTCCATGGTTATAATCTTTATTTGTACAGGTACATGATACAGATTAGACTTAAGCTGACATCAGTGACATACTATATAGAAAGCCCTTTGTTATGCAGAACATTTCGGGCAACTTAAGTTAATTTTATCCGCGGGATGCGACCCACACCAGTAGACTAACGCCCAAGTACCTACTTACTGCTAAGTGAACAGTGACAGCAAATGTCTTAACGAAACACGCCCAATGTTTCTATCCGTACTAGGGATCGAACCACGGACACTCATCAGTGTGTGAGCCGAGTGCGCAACCAACTGAGCTACGGGACATTTTGGTTTGTTTGCACTCGTGTTAGTACAATTTCGTGAACCACATGCAACTAATCAACTAGAGACAACTTCACGAACACTTGTGTCATGGATGATCGTCGTACTGAGACAGACAACAGTGTTAGCTGTCGGCCGAGAATGCTACAAGCGCAAACATGAGCATTGTAGCATATTTATTGAAATTTCAGTTTTTCATATTTCTGTTTTTCTTTTGTTTTTATCGTTGTGATGTTTCTGTCCGGGACAAAAATAACAAACTGACCGGGACTTTGGGACAGGACTCCCAAGCTAGGACAATCCCGGTCATGAAGGGACGTATGGTAAGCCTACCTATCACCATCAAAGGCTACTAGGTGCTGGTCTGCCTTTGTGAGTGTCATCCTTGATGGATGGTAAACCGTAGCTACATCCAGGCTACGATAACATGTACGATAACAGCAGCTGCCTTCTAAAATGAGCCGAGGTAGAACAACAGCAGTTGCCGTCTACAATAAGCCAAGATAATAGCAATTAACATATATTATGAGCTGAGGCAGGATAATAGCTCATAGCTTGTAAAACCACAAAAAACTCTACAAACAAAAAATATAAAAAAAATGAATAGAAGAAAACTCCCGATGTCGATAATCAACATTATTCTGCCAACCAGAGTAAGGGGGGGGGGAGAAATCCGTTGTGTATTGATATAAATAACAAAAAAGCACAATACCATGACTGGAACAATACACAAATAACCTGCACATAGGAGAGAGGCGCTTACGACGTTTCGGTCCGACTTGGACCATTTACAAAGTCACAGTGTGACTTTGTAAATGGTCCAAGCTCCCCTCTCTTATGTGCGGGTTATTTGTGTGTGTATTGGTATATTGTTACTCTGCAAAAGTAACAATAAACCACGTAGAAGTAATATTTGTAAATAATTTGTAAAGGGTTAATAGACAGGTGGGTGTACTGGCAATATCTTAATAGCCTCTGGTAAAGGTTGAGGTTCAGACATAGTTGTAAATTCTCGTGTGTCAACGGTAGTAGGAGCCATTAAGCTAGGGAGGTGGCGCTCACCTGAGTATTTTGAAAAAAAAATCATGTATCATCTGTACTTAAAATGAATATTTTGTAATTTGAAGTGGCAACTGATGTACAGGTGCTATTACTATTTATAATACTAATATTTTCCTTTCAATAAATTTCCTAAATTCTGGGATTTTCTACATACTGTGACATAATGATCAGTTCACAGTAAAGAGACTGCTATATAACAGTAATGGTTATAATCATAACCATGATTTTTAAAGAGGTAGACCGGTTAGACAGCGGAAAACCCCGGTCACATGACCAAAAGCTCCAGTGGCGGGTCATCTGGCAGAGGGTCAGGAAACATGTCCTGTTTCCTGACAAATCTTATATAACCTAACTTGGACGAGTTTGTTATTAATTTTTAAAGGGTAGGACGGGTTGTCGAAAGATTAAAGACCCTTGTCAGGGCATTGAAATGATGATTATCATAAGCAATGGTCGTCTTTGCTCATTACCCTTTACAAAGGAACTAGGCTCTTTATAAGGATATTAGGCTGTTGCTGTTTAGCAACCTGCTGTCCCACATTAGAAAAACTCGCAATAACAGTCATCTTGCTCAGATATCAACGTCAAGTTCCTTCAGTTATGTACAAGTCTCACCTCTCTTTCTGACTGTCTTCACGCCTGTTAGTCATGCTGTTCCCATCCTACCGCTCCTTATGTATCATCTATCCCATCTTACACTTGTTTGTCCTGGTGTTCCCATCCTTCCAATTCTTTCATTCTTCCTCTGTCTCAAGAACAATTTCTGTCGACTTCCGAAGTTTTGATTGAAGTCAAAAAACAAGTTCGATGATCAAATTTTTTTTTTTTATATTTTATTTAAAATACAGTATACATGGATGGTATACATAGATGATTTAAAACAGAAACGCGAAAACTTTATATAAGAAGACAACATATAACTAAACAGAGAACTACCGGAACATATCTTAACCACAAAATAGCTATTTAACCAAAACCTGACAGTCTTATTCATTTTATATAAAAAAATTTATATACAAAAACAATTTCATATAAACTAATGCATTGCACACACCATGGTACTATGATTATATGAAAAAATTTATATACAAAAACAATATCATATAAACTAATACATTGTACACTCAATGGTACTATGGTTATATAAAATAACTATCAGAAACCTACATGACTCTTGAAATTGAAACAAGATGTTCTTTATTTTTGGTTTTGCATGTATTGAAAAAGGAATCAAAACATGCAAAAATCCTTTAATAATTAACATAAGACTTTTACAGATCTAGCATGTATGATTACATATGAGGAAACACTAAGACACATAATACCCCGACCAACCCCATATTTAGTTTCTCAAACTAATTATAAACCCACAAAAAATATACCTTGCTTGTATATAGTGATATTAGTAAAGGTGCTTAATTGAACATCAACTGACTATATGCACCATAAATGAAAAAAAATACATGTGATATCACTGGGTGAGGGAACAACATCCCACAAAAGCTGCTGCCTAAGGAACTTGAATGGCCATACATTACAATATAGGACATTATACATCTCAACCCCCCCCCTCACAGTGGTGACCGCTACTACATATACAAAAACAATCTCAGGCAAATGAAACTTTTTGCCCTTCATCAAAAGTTTACAATCATCACCAAAAGGTCTGCTTATGAACATTCCCCTTAAAGGCCAGTATAACGTTGTACTTTTAGCGGTAATATCAGCCTGACATCCGCTTACAAATGACTAAACTAAACCTAACGGGAATTCCAGGAAAGACCCAACATACTTCACCAAACCCCGGCCATAGTCGGGAACCAGTTCAGTCTTGTTAGAGGCTGGAACATATACTGAAATATTGCTTTTTATCTGTATTATCAAAATGCATGACCATTTTAGGATTAATTCAAGATCTCAGTGCCACACAACGCCACAACCATACACACACAGACGCACGGTACCATTCATAATACATACACGTCACTCCCTAAACCCCGCCCTCTACCCTGAAGTCTCTAACATACCGTTTGGTGCTACCACGGGGGGAGTCCAGCCCCCCATTGCCTTACCCCACCCCCAGTTGCAGCAACATTTGAACAGTAAGACTTCGATACTTTGAAGGAAAACTATTATCCCAACTTCTACCATATATGAGTTTATTTCTGCAATACGTTCTGTAGATACCTGCCGCAATTGCCCTGATCCTAACTGATCCCCCGGTTTCCCGCATACCCCACGAGATATAGAGGAAATCAGCCACCACGTACATTATTGCTCTTCGTACCTCACTTGATACTCTGCTAACGTCCAATGTTAAGGCCCGTAAGGTTGAAATACTTCCCCCACTAAGAAAATCTAAAACCCACCCTAACCACGAACGAACTTTGTCCAAGGTATCACAAAAGTAGACAGCATGAAAAGCTGTTTCTTCGAGACCGCAACGCAAGCAATCCGCCTCCCTTACCAAACCCATCCTATGTAAGACCGATTTTGATGCTAAAATCCCCATGACAAATCTGTACACCAATTCACGAACCCTTGGTGCCAACTTAAGTTTACAAAATCCTTCCCATATTTCCCCCCAATTATACAGCGGAAAAACAGACAATCCCTGTACAATTTCCCCACGACAACATATGCTGACCATTTGCCCCACCCGGATCCGTTGTGCATTTCTCAACTTTAACAACAAACGCAGCATGTCCTCACACTCCATTAATCCCCTGCCGCTCCACCATTTATGCATTTCGATCATTACCCGACCCACCCGGATGCCCTTCTCACCGCCCGCCCTGAGGAACCGCTGCTTTACATAGAGAGCCTTCACCCGTGGCCCCAAAGCCAAGAGACCTAAACCCCCACGACGAACATGGGTCATGACAACCTCCCGACTTAACCAAGCTCTCCCAAAACCCCAAACATAACGTAAGACCCTTCTCTGCAGCTCCTGAATATCCATATCTCTTAAAGGGTACACCTCAGCCACACCCCATACCTTACTATAAACAAGTGTATTAACCACTACTGTCCTCTGTTGCAACGAGACATCCCCAGCTCTTAACCCCCGAAGTCGATCTAAAACCTTGTTAACCACCAATTCAGAGTTTACCCTTCGGCTCTCCCTCTCATCTGCCATATACACGATACCACATATTCTAAGTTGCACCACGACTGACCACCCATACCTTTCGCCCACCCTCCCCCCCACCCATGTACCCACCTCCAATAATTTCGATTTTGCCTTATTGACGCACATGCCAGACTCTGCCCCAAAAAACTCAACAATCCATCCCACGATCTGCAAATCCTCCTCCCCTTTTAACAAAATTGTAGTATCATCTACGTACCCGACCACACACTCTGCATGGTCACTGCTCAGCGTTCCATGCCTCAAACCACCATCCACCAGCTCATAAAAGGAGTTTTGCATACAAGCAAAAAGCAGCTGGGAGAGGGGGCACCCTTGCCTCAAACCCCTTTCCATACGGACCGGCTGCCCCAATTTACCGTTTACCTGTACGCGTACCATAGCCGTGACATACAAGGTATCAACCCATCTTACAATCCCCTCTCCAAAACCCTGCTTCAATAAAATAATCCCTATCAACACAGTCATAAGCATTTTGCCAGTCAAGCCCGAGGACACCCCTCCCTTGACATTCCTCCCAAAACTCCCTAATACGTACATGTCCGTCCCTCATGCTCCTACCTGGTATGCCTAGCTGTCCCTCGTGAATAACCGACCCCATAACCTTCCTCATTCTGTTTCCTAAAACTTTTGCAAAGATTTTATAGTCAGAGCACATAAGAGATATTGCTCTATATGCACTCAGACCCCTCCCCCCTCCCTTTTTGGGCACCAACACAACTACCCCCGTACTTTGTGACATACCTAACCTCCCCTCCGTGAGCATGCAATTTAATACATCAACCAAACAATGCTTAATACTTCCCCAATGCGCCCTATAAAAATCATTCGAAATGCCATCTATACCTGGTGCCTTTCCTTTACTCATACTAAAAATCGCCTCCTCTACCTCCTCCACTCGAATTCTACCTTCTAGTACCGTTCTATCCCTGTCACTTATAACTTTTCTGAAATCCCTCCTCGCCAGGCCACCCTCATGGACCCCCCCTACTCCCCTCCGTAGCTTTTCCCCAAACCATAGATCAGCATAAAAACTCATGCTGTCCGTGGTGAGAAGTACTTGACCCGGCAGGTAACCACCCAAACCCGTGCATACTTCCAATTGCAAGAGGGACGTCGCCTGTTGCCTGACCCTAAATTTGCGCAAGACACAACCCGAAGGTTTGTCACCCCATAGCACTTCTTCCATACCTGCTCTGACTCTAACCGCATTGAAACATTCATTGTGAATTTCTGCAAGTCGACTACGAAGATGTTCAATGTCGTCATACCTACTACTACTCCCGCCCCCCACATAGTAATCATTTAGCTGCCCCTCCAGATAGTTTTGCAGCCCATACCTCCACCTCGCCTCCTCTTTTCCCCGCTTCTTATAATAACTCGCTATTCCAGGTTTGGCACGCGTTTCCCACCATTCCAACAAACATTCACCTGCCCGTCGCGTTTCCCAGATATTCTTCCACCAGTCCTGAAAAGCTGACCCATCCCCCTCCCCCTCCAATAGCCGCACATTCAGTTTCCAATAACCTGGATAAACCCTGATCATTCCATCCCAGTTCAAGTATGCTAGCACTGCACGGTGATCTGAAAACCCCACATCAAAGGTCTGTATGCGCCCAACTCTAATTCCTTGTGTTACATAAAGTCTATCCAGACGGGCCGCATAGCTCCTGCGAACGAACGTATGCCCCCCCCCCCACCCACCCCACCCCACCACATCATAAACCCCTGCATCCCCCAGCAGATTCCGTAAGACAGGTAAAATGCACCCCGCCCCCCGCGGCTCAACATCGCCATGGCGGATAACGCAATTCCAATCCCCACCCATGACGGTAATGAACGGCAAACCCCGAGTGTAAAACGTTAAAGCCTCCCTCACAAATTCTATTTTAACTTTAGTGTTGCTTTCCGCTGGCATGTAAACACCAATAAAACGAACCCTCACCTCACCCCAGTACCCATCTACCCTCACCACCCTCCCACCTCCCCCCTTCTCCCATCTTAAGACACGCCAAGGGCTGGACTCCTTCACCGCTTTAGCTACCCCACCCTTTAATTTTAAAGAACTGCTAACATACATTCGGTAGCCTTTTAACCGTAACTCTCGCCCAAACTTATAATTGTGTTCTTGTATGAAACATACGTCCACAGCGTACCTGCGCAAGAACCACTCCATCCACACACACTTAAACTCTGCCCGTAGGCCATTTACATTGATGGTAACACACTTGAATTCACAAAAGGAGGTTTTCCTCTATGTTTGTGGGTCTTTCCCGTTCCCACACGTACATTACACTGACCTTCTTTGACCTTTGACTTCCCAAGGCCCCCCTCACCCCCCGTGCCCTACCCATATGCTGGGCGCTTGCCCCAACCCCGTCTGCAGGAGGCGCCTCAGCCACTTTCGACCATAATTTCTTCCCTGGACGCTGTCTCGGTGTCAGGACCTCGTCCATATCCGACACTCCTGCTATCCGTTTGCGGGAACCAACTTTCACACACATCTCCTCACCAGACGAAGCCTCCTGGTGGACTTCCACCACCACCTCATGCATCCGTGTCATTGTAGTCACGTCCAGGTCTCCCATATTTGGCGAATCATCCTTCACCACTTCTTGACACTCCGGTGAAACGTCTGGGCTATGCTCTGCCCCATCCAGGAGATCGTTTAGCACGTTCTCCAGCAAACTTTCCTGTGACAACCCCACAGGCTCCCTAGGCCCCACAGGTGGCGTGGGCATGTTTGTAGTGTCCACCGACAGGGTGGCACACGCCATAGACCGCGTCTCCTCATGTTGTACTTCCTCACTCCAAAGCTTAGGTCCTTGTTCAGGCGAGGGACCAGTCTCCAGATCAAAGGCCTCGGTTCTTAGGACCACAGGAGAAGGTTCCCGGATGCGTACAACCAGGCGTCTGGAGCACTGAGCAGCCATATGGTCATACGAGTTGCATAACCTGCATGTCTTACGTTGGCCTGCATAGTGAACAAAAACTTGTGTCCTGTAGTGTTCTAGATGAACGTAAGATGGAATCAGCTGTTTTCATGTCATCTTGAGGGTGCAGGAGCCTTCCGGGAGCCCCTCGTACCCTTATAAAGTAGCACAGGCTACTTTATAAGGGTAACAGGCAATTTCATAAGCAAAATAGGTGCAGTTCAGTAGAGCGGCTTGCCTAGTGTTGTTTGATGCCACCACAAATCCTACCTTTGCCAAAACTGCGCCACCAGTCTTGCAGTAGTTGCGGGACGAAGAGCAGCAACACATAACCTCTATAAATGCCCTATTAATGCTTTACAATGCCTTGCGGTTGGGGGTTAGCTCCGACTCTTTTTCCTTTTTCTTTATTCTCTTCCTTTCCCCCACCTGTTCTCCAACTATCCCCACTTACCCCTCACCCCTAGTGGGTCCTTACCTATGAGTCCCTTTAGTTTTTCAAGTACAATAGGCTAATTTTTTAAGGGCAATTGATTACAAGGGCACTAGTCTACTTAAGGGTACTAAGCTATTTTTACAGGCTTAATAGCTCGTTACAGGGGTACTAGGCTACTTTACAAGGGTACCATGGTGGTTTACAAGGAAACTACAAGAGTAAAAGGCTCTTTAAAAGGATACTTGACTATTTTACAAGGGTATAGGCTAATTTATAAGGGTACCAGACTATTTTACAAGAGTATTAGGCTACTTTACAAGGGTACTAGGCTACTTTACAAGAGTACTAGGGTACTAGGCTACTTTCCAAGAGTTCTAGGGTGCAATGCTACTTTGCAAGAGTACTAAGAAGCTTTACAAGGGAGCTAGACTACTTTACAAGAGTACAAGGCTCTTTAAAGGGATACTAGACTATTTTACAACGGTTCTAGGCTAATTTACAAGGGTATCAGACTATTTTATAAGGGTATTAGGCTACTTTACAAGGTACTTGGTTATTTACAAGGGTACTAATCTCTTTACAAGTGTACTAGGCTTTTTTTTTATACATGGGTACTTCACTGCTTGACAAGGGTACTAGGCCCGGTGGCCTGGTGGCTGGTGGCCCGGTGGCCTGGTGGTTGGTGGCCCGGTGGCCTGGTGGCTGGTGGCCCGGTGGTCTGGTGGCTGGTGGCCCGGTGGCCTGGTGGCTGGTGGCCCGGTGGCCTGGTGGCTGGTGGCCCAGTGGCCTGGTGGCTGGTGGCCCGGTGGCCTGGTGGCTGGTGGCCCGGTGGCCTGGTGGCTGGTGGCCCGGTGGTCTGGTGGCTGGTGGCCCGGTCGTCTGGTGGCTGGTGGCCCGGTGGTCTGGTGGCTGGTGGCCCGGTGGTCTGGTGGCTGGTGGCCCGGTGGTCTGGTGGCTGGTGGCCCGGTAGTCTGGTGGCTGGTGGCCCGGCGGCCTGGTGGCTGGTGGCCCGGTGGCCTGGTGGATGGTGGCCCGGTGGCCTGGTGGCTGGTGGCCCGGTGGTCTGGTGGCTGGTGGCCCGGTGGTCTGGTGGCTGGTGGCCCGGTAGTCTGGTGGCTGGTGGCCCGGCGGCCTGGTGGCTGGTGGCCCGGTGGCCTGGTGGATGGTGGACCGGTGGCCTGGTGGCTGGTGGCCCGGTGGTCTGGTGGCTGGTGGCCCGGTGGTCTGGTGGCTGGTGGCCCGGTGGTCTGGTGGCTGGTGGCCCGGTGGTCTGGTGGCTGGTGGCCCGGTAGTCTGGTGGCTGGTGGCCCGGCGGCCTGGTGGCTGGTGGCCCGGTGGCCTGGTGGATGGTGGCCCGGTGGCCTGGTGGCTGGTGGCCCGGTGGTCTGGTGGCTGGTGGCCCGGTGGCCTGGTGGTTGGTGGCCCGGTGGCCTGGTGGCTGGTGGCCCGGTGGCCTGGTGGCTGGTGGCCCGGTGGCCTGGTGGCTGGTGGCCTTGTGGTTGGTGGCCCGGTGGCTGGTGACCCGGTGGCCTGGTGGTTGGTGGCCCGGTGGCCTGGTGGTTGGTGGCCTGGTGGCTAGTGGCCCGGTGGCCTGGTGGCTGATGGCCCGGTGGCCTGGTGGTTGGTGGCCCGGTGGCCTGGTGGCTGGTGGCCCGGTGGCCTGGTGGTTGGTGGCCCGGTGGCCTGGTGGTTGGTGGCCTGGTGGCCTGGTGGCTGGTGGCCTGGTGGTTGGTGGCCCGGTGGCCTGGTGGCTGGTGGCCCGGTGGCCTGGTGGCTGGTGGCCCGGTGGCCTGGTGGTTGGTGGCCCGGTGGCCTGGTGGTTGGTGGCCTGGTGGTTGGTGGCCCGGTGGCCTGGTGGCTGGTGGCCCGGTGGCCTGGTGGCTGGTGGCCTGGTGGCTGGTGGCCCGGTGGCCTGATGGCCCGGTGGCCTGGTGGCTAAAGCTGCCGCTTCACACATGGAGGGCCCGGGTTCGATTCCCGGCGGGTAGAATCATTCCGACACGTTTCCTTACACCTGTTCTGTTCACCTAGCAGCAAATAGGTACCTGGGCAAATAGGTACCTGGGTGTTAGTCGACTGGTGTAGGTTGCATCCTGGGGGACAAGATTGAGGACCACAATGGAAATAAGTTAGACAGTCCTCGATGACGCACTGACTTTCTTGGGATATCCTGGGTGGCTAACCCTCCCGGGTTAAAAATCCTAACGAAATCTTATCTTCTTTTATCTTAGGCTACTTTTCAAATATAGTAAACTTCACAAAGGTACTAAACTCTTTACTGTATGCTAGACTATTTTTTCAAAGTTAAAAGGCTACAAGGACACTAGTCTACATCACAAGGGCACTAAGCTACTTTACAAAGGTATTAGACTCTTTAAAAGATACTAGGCTCTTTACAGGAACACTAGACTCTTTACAGGAACACTAGACTCTTTAGAGGAATACTAGACAAGGCTACTTTTTACTTGTGCTAGGCTACGTTACAACGGAACTAGGCTAGCGTACAAGAGTAATAGGCTAATTTACAATGATACTAGACTCTAGACAAGGATACTATGTTCTTTACAAAATACTAGGCTCCTTTACAAAGGTACTAGTTTCTTACAAGGACTGAAGGCTGTTTACAAGTATATTAGACTACAAGGTTAGTAGACCACTATATGTATAGTAGGCTACTTTAAGGTTAGACTACTAATAAGGGTGATGGGCTACTTTATATAAGGTAATAGGCTACTTTATAAATGGTAATTGGCTAGTTTTTATAATAGTCATTAAAGTAATAGGCTACTTTATAGAATAAACTACTTTAAAAGGATAATAACCGTCTTTGTAAAGGTATATAACTTTATAAGGTAACTTTACAAAGGTATTGAGATACTTTACATGCAAATACTTCAAAAATATATGAAATTACTGCAATTTTAAAACAAAGCAAGAGACTATATAATAATAATAATAATAATAATAATAATAATAATAATAATAATAATAATAATAATAATAATAATAATAATAATAATAATAATAATAATACATATGTATAAGCATTTTTAACTAATTGGTTACTTACATGGGTAATAGGCTGCTAAATGAAGGTAATAATTCGCCTTATATGGGTAATATTTTTGTTTGGTAATATACTCTGTGAGTGTTATTGTTTAGGTGTTTCACCTGTTAACTTGTTTATTAAACAAATAAAATTTGTTGTTGTTTATTAACTTGACCTGTTGGTTCACCTGGGGGTTATGGTCAACTGTTGTGATCCCAGTGTTAATGATTGTTGTGGCCCCTGTTGTTATAACTGTTGTGATCCCAGTGTTAATGATTGTTGTGGCCCCTGTTGTTATAACTGTTGTGATCCCAGTGTTAATGATTGTTGTGGCCCCTGTTGTTATAACTGTTGTGATCCCAGTGTTAATGATTGTTGTGGCCCCTGTTGTTATAACTGTTGTGATCCCAGTGTTAATGATTGTTGTGGCCCCTGTTGTTATAACTGTTGTGAACCCAGTGTTAATGATTGTTGTGGCCCCTGTTGTTATAACTGTTGTGAACCCAGTGTTAATGATTATTGTGACCCCTGTTGTTAGAACTGTTGTGAACCCAGTGTTAATGATTGTTGTGGCCCCTGTTGTTATAACTGTTGTGATCTCTGTGTTAATGATTATTGTGGCCCCTGTTGTTATAACTGTTGTGATCTCTGTGTTAATGATTGTTGTGGCCCCTGTTGTTAGAACTGTTGTGAACCCAGTGTTAATGATTGTTGTGGCCCCTGTTGTTATAACTGTTGTGATCCCTGTGGTTATAACTGTTGTGATCCCTGTGGTTATAACTGTTGTGATCCCTGTGGTTATAACTGTTGTGATCCCAGTGTTAATGATTGTTGTGATCCCTGTGGTTATAACTGTTGTGATCCCAGTGTTAATGATTGTTGTGATCCCTGTGGTTATAACTGTTGTGATCCCAGTGTTAATGATTGTTGTGATCCCTGTGGTTATAACTGTTGTGATCCCAGTGTTAATGATTGTTGTGGCCCCTGTTGTTATAACTGTTGTGATCCCTGTGGTTATAACTGTTGTGATCCCTGTGGTTATAACTGTTGTGATCCCTGTGGTTATAACTGTTGTGATCCCAGTGTTAATGATTGTTGTGATCCCTGTGGTTATAACTGTTGTGATCCCAGTGTTAATGATTGTTGTGATCCCTGTGGTTATAACTGTTGTGATCCCAGTGTTAATGATTGTTGTGATCCCTGTGGTTATAACTGTTGTGATCCCTGTGTTAATGATTGTTGTGGCCCCTGTTGTTATAACTGTTGTGATCCCTGTGGTTATAACTGTTGTGATCCCTGTGGTTATAACTGTTGTGATCCCTGTGGTTATAACTGTTGTGATCCCAGTGTTAATGATTGTTGTGGCCCCTGTTGTTATAACTGTTGTGATCCCAGTGTTAATGATTGTTGTGGCCCCTGTTGTTATAACTGTTGTGATCCCTGTGTTAATGATTGTTGTGGCCCCTGTTGTTATAACTGTTGTGATCCCTGTGTTAATGATTGTTGTGGCCCCTGTTGTTATAACTGTTGTGAACCCAGTGTTAATGATTGTTGTGGCCCCTGTTGTTATAACTGTTGTGATCCCAGTGTTAATGATTGTTGTGGCCCCTGTTGTTATAACTGTTGTGATCCCAGTGTTAATGATTGTTGTGGCCCCTGTTTTTATAACTGTTGTGATCCCTGTGTTAATGATTGTTGAGGCCCCTGTTGTTATAATTGTTGTGATCCCTGTGTTTAACTGTTGTGGCCCTTGTGGTTATGACTGTTCTGGCCCCTGTGGTTATAACTGTTGTGATCCCTGTGGTTATAACTGTTGTGATCCCTGTGGTTATAACTGTTGTGATTCCTGTGGTTATAACTGTTGTGATCCCTGTGGTTATGACTGTTGTGACCCCTGTGGTTATGACTGTTGTGGCCCCTGTGGTTATAACTGTTGTGATTCCTGTGGTTATAACTGTTGTGATCCCTGTGGTTATAACTGTTGTGATTCCTGTGGTTATAACTGTTGTGATCCCTGTGGTTATGACTGTTGTGACCCCTGTGGTTATGACTGTTGTGGCCCCTGTGGTTATAACTGTTGTGATTCCTGTGGTTATAACTGTTGTGATCCCTGTGGTTATGACTGTTGTGATCCCTGTGGTTATAACTGTTGTGACCCCTGTGGTTATGACTGTTGTGGCCCCTGTGGTTATGACAATTGTGGCCCCTGTGGTTATAACTGTTGTGACCCCTGTGGTTATGACTGTTGTGATCCCTGTGGTTATAACTGTTGTGACCCCTGTGGTTATGATTGTTGTGACCCCTATGGTTATAACTGTTGTGATCCCTGTGGTTATGAGTATTGTGTCCCCTGTGGTTATAACTGTTGTGACCCCTGTGGTTATGACTGTTGTGATCCCTGTGGTTATAACTGTTGTGACCCCTGTGGTTATGATTGTTGTGATCCCTGTGGTTATAACTGTTGTGACCCCTGTGGTTATGACTATTGTGACCCCTGTGGTTATAACTGTTGTGACCCCTGTGTTTATGACTGTTGTGATCCCTGTGGTTATAACTGTTGTGATCCCTGTGGTTATGACTGTTGTGATCCCTGTGGTTATAACTGTTGTGATCCCTGTGGTTATGACTGTTGTGATCCCTGTGGTTATAACTGTTGTGATCCCTGTGGTTATGACTGTTGTGATCCCTGTGGTTATAACTGTTGTGATCCCTGTGGTTATAACTGTTTGGACCCGGTGCTTATGACTTGTGATCCTACGTATTATGACTCTCGTGGTTATGACTTTTGTGATCGTTTGGTCATGACTGTTGTGATCCTGTGGTTATGACTGTTGTGATCCCTGTGGTTTTGACTGTTGTGGCTCTGTTGTTATGACTGTTGTGACCCCTGTGGTTATGACTGTTGTGGCCCTGTGGTTATGACTTGTGGCCCTGTGGTTATGACTGTTGTGACCCTGTGGTTATGACTTGTGACCCCTGTGGTTATGGCTGTTGTGACCCTATGGTTATGACTGTTGTGACCCTGTTGTTATGACTGTTGTAACCTCTGTGGTTATGACTGTTGTGACCCCTGTGGTTATGACTGTTATGACCCCTGTGGTTACGACTTGTAACCCCTGTGGTTATTACCATCTCTTGTGGCATCCGGGGGTCATGACCATCTATGGGGACCCCAGGTTCATGGACACCCGATGTGACCCAGGGGTCATAATCTGTGACCTTAGGGTCATGATTACTAACTGACCGGCCTTGAGGAGTTCATGTACTCCAGAGTATTTGATATAGTTGAGTACATAATTGTGGTTGCTGTCTGTTATGCAGCTGAGTACATTACAGTGGCTCTATCATCCTGTCATAAATAATAATAATAATAATAATAATAATAATAATAATAATAATAATAATTATAATAATAATAATAATAATAATAATAATAATAATAATAATAATAATAATAATAATAATAATAATAATAATAATAATAATAATAATAATAATTATAATAATAATAATAATAATAATAATAATTATAATAATAATAATAATAATAATAATAATAATAATAATAATAATAATAATAATAATTATAATAATAATAATAATAATAATAATAATAATAATAATAATAATAATAATAATAATAATAATAATAATAATAATTATAATAATAATAATAATAATAATATTATTATTATTATTATTATTATTATTATTATTATTATTATTATTATTATTATTATTATTATTATTATTATTATTATTATTATTATAAGTAATAACAATAAAAATGTTTTGAAGTAACACAATTTTATTTCGGTGCATAAGAGAGAAGTAAAGTAAAATGTAGTTGATAGAACTACATTGCTAGAAGAAGGTGGAGACCTCTGTGCTGAGCGCTGGTTGTAAACATTTGGAAATCCCATTATTTATTTAACTGTTGTTGTTGCTGTCGTTCTTGGTATTGTTGATGCTGCTGCTATTGTTGCCGCTGTCGTTGCTGCTATTATTTTTTTTTTCATTGCTACTTCGGCCGCTACTGCTGTCGTTGTTGCTGCTGTAGTTGTTACTGATGCTGCCGCTAGAGTTGTTCCTGCTTCTGTTATTCTTGTTCTTGTCGTCGCCATTGTTTCTTCTTCTGATGGGAATATATACAACGTTTCTCTCAGACGTTGGAGAAAATATTCTCCATTGAGATGTAAGCTAGAGGCGTTTCCGAAACCATAGAAGGCAGTGTTGATTAGAGCAGTGTGTCTCTCTTCCCCTCACCTCCTGCAGGATGTCTGCAGTCCTGCCTTCTAACAACTCTCTCGGTATCCATCGAAGCTGGAACCATTCCCGTCCCGCTTCTCAGATTAATCCAGACTGCCTCCAATTCCTCAGGCGCTGTATGACTCCTACGGGTTTGCATTATTCTTGGGTGTGGAGCTCTATCATGGCGGCCAGGGCGGCCGTGTAGCCGGCATTGTAGTCCAGGGCTATCTCGTTGTGCACGTAGTCTTCTCTGTCGTCAACGAACACGTCGTTCTGCGGGAGGAAGTTGTATTAGTCGTACATGGGAGTGTTTGTGAATGCATGAGAGTGCATGGGAGTGCTTATACTTAACTCAGAGTGCATGAGAGTATACCAGGATGTACAGGAGTACATTTGAGTACATGGGAATACATAAAGATATACATGAGTGCATGTGAGTGCATTGAAGTACGCTATGATGACACTAACAGGTGTTTGCAAGGGGATGATAACCAGACCACAATACATATGATAGAGAAACATGAGTGGTGACACTGACCTCATCAGGGCCACCAGCCAGGGCGCCCCACACCGTCTGAGGGTTGGGACCAGACTGTGTCAGTGCCCACTCTGGGTCACACACCTCTGGCAGGTCAGGGCAGGACCTGCAACAAAACTCGTTTTAAGAAGCCAGTAGCTTGACCGATGAATGATGACTGGGCCACTGTTAGCCGTGGGAGTAAACCTCGTGTTGAGGAGCACACAAGTGTCACCACACGATCGTATAATATACAAACCGAAATAATAAGTCTTAGGAAACAAATATTTTAACTTAATTACAAAACAGCGAGAGAGGCTTTATACTGACGCAGCTGCGTGGTGGACTCTCTCAGGGGCGTTCTCTCCGTAGCCGACGACGAAGGAGTGAAGGGTGGAGCCCAGCATGTAGTCGATCTGGCCGGCGCCCCACTCCTGGTTCACCTCGGTATCGATACCAAGCTTTGCTGCCTGACATAGGAAGCAAAAGGTGATCATCCGACACACACACACAAACATAAAAGAGAAAAAATCTGGTAAGATTTAGTTCGTTTAGTGGCGGCATTTTCTTTTTTTAAATGGATTCAGCATAAACAAAGATACAAAGCAAGATGGTCCTTCAAGAAACAAAAAGTCGCTTATGTCTAAGCGTTACAGATTATTGAAGTCTCCTCTGGTATTTTTTTTTTTATCTCAATCGTTGGTCATTTGTCTGTCATTGCATGGTATGTTTTCCAAAAGGGGTATATATTCAGGAGGTATAATATGTACAGGAGTAATACATCTAAAAGCATAAGTAGTTAATGAATTATGGTGTCCTGTAAAAGCAAATGGTATACATATGTATCAGAGTGCAGGAAATGCAGTGGATCGATCTTTGACTGCAAAAAGTATTGGGAATGATTCCTGTAAAGCAGAAAGTGCATAGTCAATCGTATTTGGTCGAGTCGTACTCCTGATGTATGGCATACGACTCAGGTGTATACAACACATGGAAGATGTATCGGTGTATGGTTGAGTTATACTCCTGCAGTATGGCATACGACTCAGGTGTATACAATACAGGGCAGATCATTACCAGGAGTGCAATGTAGGCGACGCTGGCGGAGTGCCTGTTGGATCCCCAGTACTGAATGTAGACAAGACCGCCTGGGGTGTAGGGGAAGTTATTCTGGAAGTGACTGAGACCCTCGACCAGAGTGTCGTGGTACAGCTGGTCATCGTCCAGCATGGTGAACAGTGCCTGCGGGGTACCAAGGCACAGGAGATGTGAACAAAACTATACAAAGAAAAGTATATGTTTAAATTTAATTTAATAAAATACTGTGTTGGTCACTTTGTGGCAGATTTACAGAAGACTTCGAGAAGTATGTCTTGTCTTAAAAAATCTAGTGGAGTTTACCAGAACGTAAGAGATAAAGTAGGAAATAGAAGGGACTGCTTAGTTTAATATTTAAAGAAGACATTGGATACCGTAACACACCAGACCAGAGATGTATAATAAGGACACGAGGCAGGTAAACTATGAATTATATAAAACAAAATCAACATTCATAGAAATATATACAGAGGAGAATTAAGTTAAGAGACGTGGAGTAAAGCGTATTTCTGTACGAAAAGAAAAATTCAGTTTGGTAAAAGGTTGCTTGCGCAACTAATGTGATATTTTACTGTGGCAACGATTTGCCCTCATTATTTACATTACACTGTCAAGGACACGCCAAATGTGTATGGAAGAAGCAGGGGATGTCCTGCAGCACCTGGGAAATGTGAGGCAGTCAGGTTTGATCTGAGTAAAGGAGAAAATAGCTCTAATACCTTGAATCAAGAGCCTTTTACCCCCCTTGAAGGGAACTTAGGATATAACGTTCACAAATTATGTAATAACAACATTATAAGTTTATCAGAAACAACGACACAAAACAGAAAAAAAAAATTTTGGAAGTAAAAAAAAAAAAAAAGAGAACAGGAGGATAAATGGGGAAGTAAAAATGTTATAGAAGGTAGAGAGGGAGAGGCTGTCAGAGATGGTTCAAGTGTTATATTATGATCATAGAACTTAAGGCAACTACAAGTGTTACTTTTCTCCTGTAACTACACACACACACACACACACACACACACACACACACACACACACACACACACACACACACACACACACACACACACACACACACACAAACACACACACACACACACACACACACACACACACACAAACACACACACACACACACACACACAAACACACACACACACACACACACACACACACACACACACACACACACACACACACACACACACACACACACACACACACACAAACTACAAAAGGGGGAACTACTCAGGCATGAGGAACTTCCTTCAAAACATTCAGTGGGAGAGGGAACTGACAGGAAAACCAGTACAAGAAATGATGGACTATGTAGCAACAAAATGCAAGGAGGCAGAGGAGAGGTTTGTTCCCAAGGGAAACAGAAATAATGGGAAGAACAGAACGAGTCCTTGGTTCACCCAAAGGTGTAGGGAGGCAAAAACTAGGTGTACTAGAGAATGGAAAAGGTACAGAAGACAAAGAACTCAGGAAAATAAAGAAATCAGCCGAAGAGCCAGAAACGAATATGCACAGATAAGAAGGGAGGCTCAGAGACAATATGAAAATGACATAGCATCAAAAGTAAAGACTGACCCGAAGCTGTTGTACAGCCACATCAGGAGGAAAACAACAGTCAAGGACCAGGTAATCAGACTGAGGAAGGGTGATGGGGAATTCACAAGAAACGACCGAGAGGTATGTCAGGAGCTCAACACAAGATTTAAAGAGGTATTTACAGTGGAAACCAGTAGGACTCCAAGAAATCAGAACAGGGGGGCACACCAGCAAGTGCTGGATGAGGTACATATAACCAAGGAGGAGGTGAAGAAGCTGCTATGCGAACTTGACACCTCAAAGGCGGTGGGACCAGACAACATCTCTCCATGGGTCCTTAAAGAGGGAGCAGAGATATTGTGTGAGCCATTAACAAAGATCTTCAACACATCATTTGAAACTGGGCAACTCCCTGAGGTATGGAAAATGGCAAATGTAGTCCCAATTTTTAAAAAGGGAGACAGACATGAGGCACTAAACTACAGACCTGTATCTCTAACGTGTATAGTATGCAAGGTCATGGAGAAGAGCATCAGGAGGAGAGTGGTGGGGCACCTGGAAAGAAACAAGTGTATAATTGACAACCAGCACGGTTTCAGGGAAGGAAAATCCTGTGTCACAAACCTACTAGAGTTTTATGACAAGGTGACAGAAGTAAGACAAGAGAGAGAGGGGTGGATCGACTACGTATTTTTGGACTGCAAGAAGGCTTTCGACACAGTTCCTCACAAGAGGCTACTGCAAAAGCTAGAGGACCAGGCACACATAACAGGAAAGGCACTGCAATGGATCAGAGAATATCTGACAGGGAGGAAACAACGAGTCATGGTACGCGACGAGGTGTCAGAGTGGGCGCCTGTGACAAGCGTGGCCCGGTGGCCTGGTGGCTAAAGCTCCCGCTTCACACACGGAGGGCCCGGGTTCGATTCCCGGCGGGTGGAAACATTTCGATACGTTTCCTTACACTATTGTCCTGTTCACCTAGCAGCGAATAGGTACCTGGGTGTTAGTCGACTGGTGTGGGTCGCATCCTGGGGGACAAGATTGAGGACCCCAATGGAAATAAGTTAGACAGTCCTCGATGACGCACTGACTTTCTTGGGTTATCCTGGGTGGCTAACCCTCCGGGGTTAAAAATCCGAACGAAATCTTATCTTATCTTATCTTATCACAGGGGTCAGTCCTAGGACCTGTGCTGTTCTTGGTATACGTGAACGACATAACGGAAGGGATAGACTCAGAAGTGTCCTTGTTTGCAGACGATGTGAAGTTAATGAGAAGAATCGAATCGGACGAGGATCAGGCAGGACTACAAAGAGATCTGGACAGGCTACAAGCCTGGTCCAGCAACTGGCTCCTTGAATTTAACCCTGCCAAATGCAAAGTCATGAAGATTGGGGAAGGGCAAAGAAGACCGCAGACACAATATAGTTTAGATGGCCAAAGACTGCAAACCTCACTCAAGGAAAAAGATCTGGGGGTGAGTATAACACCGAGCATATCTCCTGAGGCGCACATCAATCAGATAACTGCTGCAGCATACGGGCGCCTGGCAAACCTACGGATAGCATTCCGATACCTCAGTAAGGATTCGTTTAAGACTCTGTACACCATCTACGTCAGGCCCATACTGGAGTATGCAGCACCAGTTTGGAATCCACACCTAGTCAAGCACGTCAAGAAATTAGAGAAAGTGCAAAGGTTTCCAACAAGACTAGTCCCAGAGCTACGGGGGTTGTCCTATGAAGAAAGGTTGAGGGAAATCGGCCTGACGACACTGGAGGCCAGGAGGGTCAGGGGAGACATGATAACGACATATAAAATACTGCGCGGAATAGACGAGGTGGACAAAGATGGGATGTTCCAGAGATGGGACACAGACACAAGAGGTCACAATTGGAAGTTGAAGACTCAGATGAATCAAAGGGATGTTAGGAAGTATTTCTTCAGTCATAGAGTAGTCAGGCCATGGAATAGCCTAGAAAGTGATGTGGTGGAGGCAGGAACCATACATAGTTTTAAGGCGAGGTATGATAGAGCTCATGGGGCAGGGAGAGAGAGGACACACACACAAACACACACACACACACACACACACACACACACACACACACAAACACACACACACACACACACACACACACAAACACACACACACACACACACACACACACACACACACACACACACACACACACACAAACACACACACACACACACACACACACACACACACACACACACACACACACACAAACACACACACACACACACACACACACACACACACACACACACAGACACACACACACACAAACACACACACAAACACACACACACACACACACACACACACACACACACACACACACACACACACACACACACACACACACACACACACACACACACACACACATCAATCTGCCAAGGAGGACCAAGGAGTGAAAGGGAAGATCAGCTGGTTGCAGATGGAGAGGGTGATAGGTCGAATGCTGAGGCACAACAAGGCTATCAAGAGCCACTGGAAAAAATCAAGGGAGAAACTGACCACATACAGGCAGGATCCAGAGTCACAGAGGGTGAGGCAATGGGAGGAAGAAAGGGCAAAATCAGTGTTTATCCATGGGCTTCAGGAGAGAGAGGAAAGGACACACACTGAAAGAAAGCAGGAAGAAAGAAAGGAGATTGAGAAAATCATCACGGAAATAGGTGAAGAGATGGACGAGATTGTAAATTTTCAGAGAATAGGGGGGTACTCGAAGGGGAGAAACCGACCAATCAAGCTGATTCTCAGGACGGAAACAGTGCGGAACAGGATCCTCCAAGAGAAACCACGATTGAAATACTCGGAAGAGTACAAGAGGGTGTTCCTAGACAGAGACAGAACAAAATCAGAACGACAGCAGCTGAGGGAGAGGACAAAAAAGCGAAAGGAGCTAGGAAAAGAGACAAGGAGGGAACCAGCAGAGGTCAGTCAGAGCAGGACAGAACAGCAAGGGCAAGCACACACACAACTACTCTCAGAACCATACAACCTATCACACCATCCCAACACACACTACAATCCATACCCACAGCCTCCACCCAACACCGAGCTATAGAATCCCACAGTATGCCACCAGGTCTCCCACCCTCACAGGCCCCCCAAACCACAGTGTTGGAAAGGAAACTGAAGGTATGGTACACAAACGCTGATGGAATAACAAATAAGTGGGAGGAGTGGCACGAAAGAGTCAAAGAAGCATCACCGGACATCATAGCTCTCACAGAAACCAAGCTTACAGGTATGATAACAGATGCCATCTTTCCAACGGGATACCAAATCCTGAGGAAAGACAGAGGGAACAGGGGGGGTGGAGGAGTGGCGTTGCTGATCAAAAATCGCTGGAATTTTGATGAGCTGGAGAGAGGAGATAGCGGAGAAGAAAGTGATTACATAGTGGGAACACTTCACTCTGGAGGTCCCAAGGTGGTAATAGCAGTGATGTATAACCCACCACAGAACAGCAGGAGGCCAAGGCAAGAGTACGACGAGAGCAATAGAGCGATGGTTGACACACTGGCTAGAGTGGCCAGAAGAGCTCATGCATGCAGGGCAAAGCTCCTGATCATGGGTGACTTTAACCACAAGGAGATCGATTGGGAGAACTTGG